>NW_020664853.1:546869-571513 GCF_002925995.2 Terrapene triunguis | reverse complement strand
CGGCCACGGTGTTACCAGATTTGCCCATTACTTTGGGGTATGCTCATTTATTCGGGTTACTCTTCTGGGGAAGGGGATTCTGTAATCCTCTCAATGTACTGCTTGTGTCACTTGTGTTTTCATATGGAACTCTACTTCTCCCTTCTGCAAGTCCCCTCCCAATGGCGCTATCCTGCAGTACCTAGGTTCCCTAGGGCTGGGTTACTCCAGCCCCAGAACCGGATGAACACACCCACACCCACACATACATTAATAGAGCAAGTCTGAGCGGACCGGGTCAATCAGCACTGTCAAGCTGACCCCTTATATGTCTCTGGACTCACTGGGCTGGAGGAAGCAGCACTTTCAAGCTGCCTCTCCTTATATGCCCCTGGGCTCCATGGGCTGGGTCAAGCAGCACTTTCAAGCTGTTACCCTTATGCGTCCCAGATTCAGCACGTCCCTATCCCCAGTCTCACATCACAATTGTACTGGCAGTAACCTACTTGATGAGCAAACCCCACAGTATTTTGGGCGCTGCAGGGATCTTTAGCTTAGGTAAAAGAAGCGTTGCTGTAGAGTGAATGGGGGAAGCTAAAAGCACAAAAGAGTAAAGTTCAGCAAGAGAGAGAGAAGCAACCAAGTTAACCATAAAAGTTATTTATTGAATACTAGTGATAACTACACAAGGAGGGCTAAACCAACATAACATACATGATTAAAGGTTAATACCTAAGGTAGAAAGGAAAACAGAGAGAGAGGAAGAGGGGGGATCTCACCTATTCCATGAGGCTTGAACTGGTCGGGGTTCCCAGGTGATGGTGGTAGTGGAGGCTCTTGAATGCTGGAGACAGGCAGAGCCCCCAGCACGATCAGTCAGGAGAAGATGGAGTTCCAGTGGAACTGATGCATAGTTTGGATCTAAGCATCAAAACACTGACTGGAGGGTGAGAAGGGATTTTTTAGAGAAAATACAGTGGTTCAAGGGAGAACACTAGATTTGTTTCTAGGTAAGCTGATGACTCAAGGGTTTTCTTTAGGCTAGACAATAGGAGCTGATCACTCTTGGCTATGGGTGGTGTTTTCTTCCAGGGAGCTCACAATGCAACTAGGCTGCGGTCAGTATTTGGATATCAATTAAGGCAGGGGTCGGCAACCTTTCAGAAGTGGTGTGCCGAGTCTTCATTTATTCACTCTGATTTAAGGTTTCGCGTGCCGGTAATACATTTTAATATTTTTTAGAAGGTCTCTCTCTATAAGTCTATATATTATATAACTAAACTATTGTTGTATTGTAAAATAAACAAGGTTTTCAAAATGTTTAAGAAGCTTCATTTAAAATTAAATTAAAATGTTGATCTTCCGCTGCCGGCCTGCTCAGCCCGCTGCTGGTCTGGGGTTCTGTTCACCTAGGCCGGCAATGGGCTGAGCGGGGCCTGCGGCCGGAACCCCGGCTGGCAAGGGGCCAGCAGCCAGAACCCCAGGTTGGCAGTGGGCTGTGCAGGGCTGATGGCCGGGACCCCACAGCCCACTGCCGCTCAGGGGTTCCATCCGCCGGCTCCTGCCAGCCGGAATGCCAGCTGCCAGACCCGCTCAGCCCGCTGCCGGTCTGGGGTCCCGGCCCTGCTCACATACAGTGGGTACCTACCTTCTCCCTGGTTCTGGCCCATTCTCTTCCTCTCTCTGCACTGAGCTGAGGGTGGAAGTGCACTGAGCACAGGGCTGGGCATGAAGGGTCTGGCCAGGAACTAGAATGAGGGAGGGGGCTCAGGGTTGGGGCAGGAGATTTGGGTGTGGGGTACTTACCTGGGCAGCTCCCATTTGGTGCGAGGGGTGCAGGTGGGAATGTGGGGTATGTGTGTGTGCAGGAGCTCCCGTTTGGTGCTCAGGGTGGGGATGTGGGGGGTGCATGGGGTGTGGGAGCGCTGGGTATGTGGGGGGGTGCAAGAGTCAGGGCAGAGGGCTGGGGGCATGTGAGGGGGATGCAGGTGTCAGGGCGGGGGGGGCTGGATATGTGTGGGGGTGCCAGAGTCAGGGCTGGGGTCATGGGGGGGGTGAAGGAGTCAAGCAGAGGGCTGGGTGTGTGTGAGGGGGGTACAGGGCTCAGGGCATGGGCCTGGGGGATGTGCGAGGCTGTGGGGCTCAGGGCAGAGGGTTGGATATGTGGGGGGTCAGGGCAGAGGGCTGGGTGTGTGTGTGGGGGGGTCAGGGCTCAGGGCTCAGGGCAGAGGGCTGGGGGTGTGTGAGGGGGGGTCAGGGCAGGGAGCTGGGTGTGGAGGGGCTCAGGGCAGAGGTCAGAGGGCTGGGTGTGTATGTGGGGGGGCTCAGGGCTCAGGGCAGAGGGCTGGGGGTGCGTGAGGGGGGGTTATGGCAGAGGGCTTCCCCCACTCCTGCGGCCCCCAGCTGGTTCACCCACTGGGGGCCCCGCGACGCACCGCACGAGCGCAACTAGCGCCCCCCGGCGAGAGAGTCCCCTCTGGCTGTGTCTGGAGGAGCCGCTCCGGGCGGCGCATGACCCCGCGGTATGCAAGCTCCTCGTCCCAGGGCTCTCTGGCCACCACCCATTCCCGCTCGCCCGCACCTGCTGTGCACTCAGTGCCGCCGGGCCGCGGGGCTCTCCACTCCTCCCAGCAAGTACCGATCCGTGGCCGCGGCCGGGCGCCTCTTCCCAGGGACGCTCAGCAGCCGGCGCTTACTGCCGCCGGGAGTCAGGACCGGGTCCGGCAGCGAACCCGCTCCCCCGGCGCGCCGCCAATCCACCATGGCCAGCTATACCAAGGCAGCCCAGGTGAGCGGGCTCCTTGCTGAGTGAGGGGATGCGGGAGCCCACGGGCAGGCCACTGAGGCGGCTCCTCTCTGGGGCAGCGCAGACTCTGCCCCTCACTGGCTGCGTGTCGTCGGGACTCGGGCAGGCAGCAGCGTGCCATTAAAAATCGGCTCGCGTGCCATCTTTGGCACGTGTGCCATAGGTTGCCGACCCCTGAATTAAGGATTCATTACTAGAATTGATCTGATAATTGCTGAGCTGGGTGTGTGCAGACATAGGTTCATTAGCATCTGGAGCAGAGATTCCCATGATGCAGTGCTTCCCTGCTTTTTCTGGTTCCAGAATTCAGTGTGGTTCTCTGTTCTCCATTCTCTATGTAAATTGAGATGTCTTCCTGTCCCATCTTTCATGCAGATGAGGCTAGGGGAGTTGTCTCTGCTCTCCATTCTGTATGCTAATGGAGATGTCTTAATCTTGTCACCCTTGTCAGGAGGGGTCTAGGTGTGTCTCCCAACACCCTTCACTGCTCTCTGCAAGTTTTTTCCTCTGATGGGTTTTGGTTTAAGCAGAGGCGGGGGGGCGGGGGTGGCTTTCATGAGTCAGGCTGGATACTGCACCCTGGTTCCCCAAGAACACAGAGGTGTCTGGTATCAATGGTGGCCACATTTGAGAAATGCTGCTCTAGTGTATCCACTCTAAGCCGGCGGGAGACCTAATTAATCTACCCCCAACGAGTGGCGGCAGCTATGTCAGTGGGAGAAGCTCAAAAAAATGATCCCCCAGGCGGATTGACTGTCCTGCAGCAGGCAGGCAAATGGGAAATGCCAGCCAGAGGGGATTTCCCTTGGAGATGAAAAATTTTCACCACAGACCCCTAGAAGAGTCTGAAAACCCATCGCGCTGCAACCCCCTGCCCCAGACCCTGCCTCCTATGACACTAAGGCCTGGTCCACACTAGGACTTTAATTCGGATTTAGCAGCGTTAATCCGAATTAACCCTTCACCCGTCCACACTACAGAGCCAGTTAATTCGAATTAAAGGGCCCTTTAAATTGATTTCTGTACTCCACCTCGACGAACGGAGTAACGTCAAAATCGATTTTGTTAATCCGAATTAGGGTTAGTGTGGCCACAAATCGATGGTATTGGCCTCCGGGAGCTATCCCACAGTGCACCACTGACCGCTCTGGACAGCAATCTGAACTCGCATGCACTGGCCAGGTAGACAGGAAAATTTGAATTGCATTTCCTGTTTCCTGTTTGCTCAGCGTGGAGAGCACAGGTGACCACAGATACCACAGATACCTCAGCTCATCAGCACAGGTAACCATGCAGGCTGATAATCGAAAAAGAGCACCAGCATGGACCACACGGGAGGTACTGGATCTGATCGCTGTATGGGGTGAGGATTCAGTGCTAGCAGAACTTCGTTCAAAGAGACGAAATGCCAAAACTTTTGAAAAAATCTCCAAGGGCATGATGGAGAGAGGCCACAATAGGGACTCAGATCAGTGCCGCGTGAAAGTGAAGGAGCTCAGACAAGCCTATCAAAAAACAAAGGAGGCAAACGGTCGCTCCGGGTCAGAGCCGCGGACATGCCGCTTCTACGCAGAGCTGAATGCAATTCTAGGGGGGGCCGCCACCACTACCCCACCTGTGATCGTGCAAACCGGGTCTGGGATAGTCTCTACACCTGAGGATTCTGAGGGTGGGGAAGATGAGGATGAGGAGGAGGAGGAGGAAGATCAGGATCTTGCAGAGAGCACCCAGCACTCCGTTCTCCCCAACAGCCAGGAGCTTTTTCTCAGCCTGACTGAAGTACCCTCCCAAGCCTCCCAAGCCAGTAGCCAAGACCATGACCCCATGGAAGGGACCTCAGGTGAGTTTACCTTTTAAAATATAAAACATGGTTCAAAAGCAAGGTTTTTTAATGATTATTTTGCCCTGAGGACTTGGGATGCATTCGCAGCCAGTACAGCTACTGGAAAAGTCTGTTAACGTGTCTGGGGATGGAGCGGAAATCCTCCAGGGACATCTCCATGAAGCTCTCCTGGAGGTACTCCAAAAGCCTTGCCACAAGGTTTCTGGGCAGTGCCGCTTTATTCCGTCCTCCATGGTAGGACACTTGTCCACGCCATGCTTGCAGCAAGTAATCTGGTATCATTGCCTGACAAAGCCTGGCAGCGTATGGTCCTGGTGTTTGCTGGCATTCAAGCAACATCCGTTCTTTATCTCGCTGTGTAATCCTCAGGAGAGTGATATCGCTCATGGTAACCTGCTTGAAATACGGGAACTTAATTAAGGGGACAGAGGTGGCCATTCCTACTGGGCTGTTTGCCTGTGGCTGATAAGAAATCCTTCCCTGCAGTTAGCTTTTCGCAGGGGCGGGGGGGGGGAAATTGGCCCAGAGCTTTTCACGTTTGACTAGCAGGGATTTTCCCTGTTACCAGCCACGCGGTCGGGGAGGGGTACATTGAGCATTCCAGGGAATTCATGGCGGGAGGGGGGGCGGGGGGGTTAGTTTGTTTTCTGCTGCTGAAGGTTAACAGGAAAACCTCAGCAGTCAACAGGCTTTGATTGGTATGTTGGAAAGGAGGGCGCAGAAGCAGAAAGACAATGGCTTACCATGGCTGCCTGCAAGCTGAATTCTGTTGCCCGGACCTGCGTCTGTGATCTCTAACACCAAAGCCACAGGCACTCAATATTAAGATGGAAAATGCGGCCTTGTACTGAAATCACATGTGCTATGTAATGTGAATAGTGTTCACCATGAAAGAGTACAAGCATTGTTCTGTAAAATGTATCATTTTAAAAACTTCTCTACTTTTTTTCAACCCTCCCTCTAGCAGCTGCAAATGTTTCAAGCCTCCCTCCTGCGTCCAGAAGGCTATCTCAGATAAGGCGTCGTAGAAAGATGACGCGAGACGACATGTTCAAAGAAATAATGAAATCCACCCACAATCAAAGAGCTCATTTAAATGAGTGGAAGGACACTGTATCTAAATTTAGGAAAGATGCCAGTGGCCGTGAGGTCTTGAGGGATGCTCGAGATGAGAGGTGGCAGGCTGCAACGCTGGGGCTGCTGCGTGAGCAAACGGACATGCTCCGGCGTCTGGTGGAGCTTCAGGAACGGCAGCAGGATGACAGACTGCCGCTGCAGCCGCTGTATAACCTACCTCCCCCCTCACCATGTTCCATATCCTCCTCACCCAGACGTGTAAGAACGCGGGGGGGGATGCTGCGTGCACCCTGTCACTCCACCCCAGGGGAGAGCCCAACCAAAAGGCTGTCAATATATTGAATTTGATCAGTGGCCTTAGACTTCCCTCTTATCCTCCTCCCAAACCTCACCCACATTACCTTCTTGGTTCTCTCCCTATGTTTATAATCACTTAATAAAGAATACATGATTTTTAAACGATAGTGACTTTAGAACCTGCCTTCAGGCTTGTTTTTGTCCTTCCAAGCTTTCTATCCCTAAAATCCCATTTAACAATTTCTGTGTAATCTGAACACCTCCCCTGGGCCACCCTCTCACTCCACCCCAGGGGAGAGCCCAACCAAAAGGCTGTCATTATATTGAATTTGATCAGTGGCCTTAGACTTCCCTCTTATCCTCCTCCCAAACCTCACCCACATTACCTTCTTGGTTCTCTCCCTATGTTTATAATCACTTAATAAAGAATACATGATTTTTAAATGATAGTGACTTTATTACCTTTGAAAGAAAGCTGGGGGGAGGGTGGGTTGCTTACAGAGAATGAATGAGAATGAAGGGGGCTGGTTTTCATGAAGGGAGAAACAAACAGAAATTTCACACTGTAGCCTGGCCAGTCATGAAACTGGTTTTCAGAGCTTCTCTGATGCACACTGCTTCCTGGTGTGTTCTTCTAATCGCCCTGGTGTCTGGCTGCGCGTAATCAGCAGCCAGGCGATTTGCCTCAGCCTCCCACCCGGACATAAAGGTCTCCCCCTTACTTTCACAGAGATTGTGGAGCACACAGCAAGCAGAAATAACAATGGGGAGATTTCTTTGGCTGAGGTCAGAGCGAGTTAGTAGCGATCGCCAGCGTGCTTTTAAACGGCCAAATGCACATTCTACCACCATTCTGCACTTGCTCAGCCTGTAGTTAAACAGCTCCTGACTCCTGTCCAGGCTGCCTGTGTATGGCTTCATGAGCCATGGCATTAAGGGGTAGGCTGGGTCCCCAAGGATAACGATAGGCATTTCAACATCCCCAATGGTTATTTTCTGGTCCGGGAAGTAAGTCCCTTGCTGCAGCCGTTTAAACAGATTAGTGTTCCTGAAGACGCGTGCATCATGAACCCTTCCCGGCCACCCCACGTTGATGTCGGTAAAACGTCCCTTGTGATCCACCAGTGCTTGCAGCACCATTGAAAAGTACCCCTTGCGGTTTACATACTGGGTACCCTGGTGCTCCGGTGCCAAGATAGGGATGTGGGTTCCATCTATCGCCCCACCACAGTTAGGGAATCCCATTGCAGCAAAGCCATCCACTATGACCTGCACATCCCCCAGAGTCACTAGCTTGTGTAGCAGCACCTCAGTGATTGCTTTGGCTACTTGTATCACAGCAGCCCCCACAGTAGATTTGCCCACTCCAAATTGATTCCCCACTGACCGGTAGCTGTCTGGTGTTGCAAGCTTCCACAGGGCTATTGCCACTCGCTTCTCAACTGTGAGGGCTGCTCTCATCCTGGTATTCTGGCGCTTCAGGGCAGGGGAAAGCAAGTCACAAAGTTCCATGAAAGTGCCCTTACGCATGCGAAAGTTCCGCAGCCACTGGGAATCGTCCCACACCTGCAACACTATGCGGTCCCACCAGTCTGTGCTTGTTTCCCGGGCCCAGAATCGGCGTTCCATGCCTATAACCTGCCCCATTAACAGCATGATCTCCAAAGCACCGGGTCCCGCGGTTCGATAGAATTCCATGTCCATGTCCTCATCACTCTCGTCGCCGCGCTGCTGTAGCCTGCTCCTCTCTGCCTGGTTTTCAAGGTTCTTGTTCAGCATAAGCTGTACGATAAGGCGCGAGGTATTTACAATGTTCATGACTGCTGTCTTGAGCTGAGCGGGCTCCATGCTTGCCGTGGTATGGAGTCTGCTGCGTTCAGCCAGGAAAAAAGGCGCGAAATGGTTGTCTGCCGTCCGTTGCTTTCATGCAGGGAGGGGGGGAGGGAGGGAGGGGTGAGGCTGTACCCAGAACCACCTGCGACAATGTTTTGGTCCCATCAGGCACTGGGATCTCAACCCAGAATTCCAATGGGCAGGGGAGACTCCGGGAACTATGGGATAGCTATGGGATAGCTACCCACAGTGCAACGCTCCAGAAATCGACGCTAGCTCCAGTACATGGACGCACACCACCGAATTAATTTGCTTAGTGTGGCCGCATTCAATCGAATTAATACAACCGGTTTACCAAATTCGAATTAGCTAAATTCGGATTAATCGTGTAGCGTAGACGTACCCTAAGAGCCCTTCAGTGTTGACCGGAAAAGGGTGCATTGTTCTATGATGACAAGGCCGATCGGGCCTGACCAACTCACTACTCCTCATGCATTGCTTTCATAGTATTTATCCACCATGGGACATGGGAGGTCGCTAATAAAGGCTCATGTCACACTGGTCCTCAGGATCATTGCAAGAAGTGTGAGCAGATGACCTAACGAGGCCAATTCAAGGTGATTAGGTTAGCACTACAAACAGTAATTTCCTCTCTGTTGACATTTACCCCTTCTTCTCAAATGTTGAGAATAAGCCACTTCCACCTTGATTCAATTGACCTCGTTAGCACTGACGCGCCGCCCCCCCCCCCCCCCACTTGGTAAGGCAACTCCCAGCTTTTCATGTGCTGTAATATATATACTGCTTATTGTATTTTTCACTCCATGCATCAGATGAAGTGGGTTTTAGCCCATGAAAGCTTATGCCCAAATACATTTGTTAAACTAAGCTTAATACACTGAAGAAACAGGTTACAAATATAATTTCTCACCCTAAATGTTGTTTTAGGCAGGTTGCAGAGTTTCTGCAGCTCAGAGGTCCAGTTATGACTCTTTACAGGCTAGACCCCTGTCTCAGCCTGGACTCAGCCCTGGCCTTTCCCCTGCTTAGTTCCTTTGTTTCTCCAGGTGTTTTTAGCAGTCTTCCTTCTTGGGCGGGCAGGCAGTGGAGAAGACCCCGGATTGCCTTCCTTCCCAGCCGTAAATAGAATTTACATAAGGCGGGAATCCTTTGTTTCTAGTGGAAAAGTACCAGCAGTGTCCAAGGTGGGACTCCGTACCAGGTGACATCATCAGCTGACCTTGCAGTGTCCAAGCAGCATCCCAGGAAGCGTCTCAGGAAGGTGGGAGATTAGTATCTTGAAAGTTCTATTGTCCTTCTTAATGGCCCATCCAGGCTGATTGCCTGCTGTCTGGTGGGTGTTCCCCCAAATACACACACAGTTGTAATGGTTACATAGTCAATATTCCTAACTTCACATACAGAAATGATACATGTATATAAATTAGATAAACACATTCAGTAGATCATAACCCTTTCAATGATACCTCACATGACCCATCTTGCATAAAACATATCTTAGCTATGCCATATTCATATCATAACAATATTTCTGTGAAGAATATGGAGTGTAATGTCACACAAGGCCCTGTCCACCCACCCACCCCCACCCCGTCCTGAGTGTATCTCACAGCTCTGCAGGGATCAGGCAGTAACTTCCTTCCCTGTTTCAGTCTCTGCCTCTCAGAGTGCATATCCAGCACTCACCCTCAGTGTTTTTGCGGATAGATACTGGTCATTTTCTTTGTTCAAAGAACAAGAAAATCTCATGACAAAGGATAGGGAAACGTGAAAAGAAAATCAAAAGGACTATTTTGGCAAGTGCTCATTTGTCTTTTGAAGTCCCTTCCCTGGCGCAGGCACCCCCGAGGGACAGGAGGCCCCACCACCTGCTGCTGCTGCTGCCGCCTGCCTGCCTGCACTCCACCTCTCCCCCCAAAGGTCCCCGCTGCTCACATCACCTCTCCTCGGGGGCGGGGAAGTGAGGAGGGACGCTCTGAGCAAGCGGCAGGCACGGGGGTCTGGCGGGGGAGTGAGGCGGCTCGGCTGGGCATTGAGGTATTTGGTACCTGGTATTGGACCTATTCCTGGGGCAATAGAGAATTTAATCCTCCAAGGTCTAGGGAGCTACAACCATTCACTAGAATAAAATTAATTTTGGAAAAAAATATATGAACAAACTCCATCATGAGTAACACTGGGGTCTTCTTCAGATGTGAGAGGGAGAAGTTTCAGAACCCAGTGGCCTTGTCTTCTGAACTGAAATGGAGAATCTGGGAATCTTCTCAAAATTCTGCAGTTCTGGCCACCATAGTGAAGAAATTCAAAGGTAATAAACAGTCACCTGGGGAATGTTGTAACATATATTACACTGTTAATTGACCAAGGTGGAAAAATCTCTCAGGGAAAATGATTGTGGATTGAAATGGTCAACTAATCATTTGGAGGCTATGAATTCCCTACTCAGGTCTCAATACAGCATATACACACTGGATTAGGAGGGGTTCCTTTCTTTTCAGCAATAAATATTAACCTTCACCTGAGCTTCCTCCAGAATTCACTGTTTTTTAAGTACGTCTGCTTGGGTTTTTTCCCTGCAAGTCCTCCTCTGTCACCCTTAGTCCCTCTCTTGCTTTAGAGAGTCTCCATCTTTTATCCTTCTGAGCTAGAGATACTGGCTATGTCTACACTAGAATATAAAAACAGGGTTTAAACTCTAGCTCAAGACTAACGCCCACCCGTCTCCACACAAATCACACTAACCCATCGTTCAGACACAGGGGCTCAGGACCCCACAGGGATGGAGGGTCCACGCCTGGGTCAAGCCGGGACCCAGGGTTCAACCTTATTGCTTTGCAGTGTAGATGCAGCCCCACTGGACTCGTTCTCCAGGAGTCTGCCAAAAGTATCCCATGGGGCAATTTGCTTTGTCCTCTGGACAGTCAGATTTGGCGGACAGTCAAGTTTTTCCACACTGCACCATGAACTAAGGACTAGAGCCGGCCACATCTTGGCAGGGCGCTAGGAAATCTGGGATATGGGTTGTTAGAGTTGGGCCCGCATAATGCAGTGTAGATGCTGGAGCCCCAGGTTGGGACCCAGGGTTCAACAATTCCTAACCTGGGGTTACAAATGAGTGTAGACGCTCAAGCCCTAGGTTAACAAACCCAGGGTCTGCTAACTTGAGTTCTACTGACCCTGGGCTTACATTGCAATGTAGACACATCCAATGAGACCACCAAATCTCTCAGGAAGGAGGAGTCAGCTGACCTGACTACTAGTGGTACAGAAGCAGATTTAAGGTTGTTTGGATGTTATCAGTGAAAATGTTTCTGTTTATTGGTTTGTGTGGGAATTATGTATTGTTTAGGTAATTTCCTTAGTTTTTTTATGTTTGGGGTTATTTTTTAGTCATGTGTGTAATGGTTTGTATTGATCTGAATTGCACTGTGTCACCTGAACTGTAAGTTAATACAGTTTGTTTTTGTTTCATTTTTTATTAACATTGTGGATATATTCATAAACGTGAGAACAGGACATTTAATCTTTTTCACCTTTTTCATCCTCTAGACTCATTGTTGTCCAGACAGCACTTGGACAAAGGTAAATGTCTGGGATCAAGTGAAAGCTTTCATATGAATGATGGTGGCTCATCAGCAGCCCCACAGTGGAGGTTTTAGATGTCTTCTGCCAAGAGGATCAAACACATATTTGTTTGGTTTGCCATCAGTCCCAAGATCACAGAGAACACACTGTGGTTCCCATAGAGGAGGCTGCCGAGGATTACAAGGTAAGAAATCACGGGACTGTGTAAAAGCTGGAATGGCCAGAAACGGCATTTTAATAAAAAAATTATGGCAAAAAAGAGCGTTTACGATTAGACACCCTTAGGAACAATATTTTAGCAATGAGAACAGACTTATAACACACTGTTATTAACCAGTTCAGGCCCCAAACCATTTTTAACGCCAATAAGGACCCAGAAAAGTCAGATCTGAATTGGCCCAGGGCTGAAATGTGTACATATAACAAAGAACTATTACAGTGGAACTGATGTTGACCTGGGACACATATTCTGCTAGAAATGAAAAAAATATCTTGTGTGCATGTGTTATGCACTTGTCATGAATCAGTGCAGCCACAGGAATTGCTGGATTTTCCTGAAAAAAGGCAATGAAGGGGGAGCGGAAAAGTCTCCTAGCTGAAACGGGCATTTGAAAGAAGTGTAGTTGGCTTCAATATTGTCACCTCTTAAAAAATACCAATAACTTCTGGAAGATCTAAACTTGCAGAGATTTCAGGGACCTGACAGTATTGACACACAAACCCTTCCAGGGGACAGTGAAGGTCATACACATCACTAATCATTGTGACTGATTCACTTTTCTGTTTTTCATACATTGTTTTTTATTTGTTGTGTATTTTTGGGAAGAGTCACTCTCATATGTGCAGCTGAGACATTAGAGGCTGTTATTTTTTACTGGTAATTTTTAGATAGGCCTAAATGTTTCTGCTCCACAACTTTTGACAGTACAGATGGCAATGTATGACCATGAGATCTCAAGGGATATTTTCTCATACTCCTATAGGGCACACATGGGTCAGGTGTTTCGTCTTGTTCCAAATAATGAACAATCACTTTGTCCATATTTCCATCAAGAACTTTATATCCAGATCTGTGACACAAAACCTCATCTGTATCGATCAGTCTTTGAAAATATATCTTCCTTACCAGAGGCTCCCTCCGTTGGGAAAAGATGTCTTCCTCTGTGGATCCATTTGTATTGATCACACTTCCAGTCATCTTTTTTGTCCTTTTGCCCTTCATAACTGTATGCAAGCAGCTGTCCATTTTTTGGCTTAGAAGCTGGAAGAGTCGATATTTTGTCTTTTATAGGATTTCTTAAAATGTCCAGTGCTTCTTGCAGTGAAAGTAGTCCCAATTTATACATATAAACTAAACTACACATACTGGAGGAAAAAAAGACTAAACAATCTATTTTATTGTACACCTCTACCCCGATATAACGCTGTCCTCGGGAGCCAAAAAATCTTACCGCGTTATAGGTGAAACCGTGTTATATCGAACTTGCTTTGATCCACCGGAGTCCGCAGCCCTGCCCCCGCGGAGCACTGCTTTACTGTGTTATATCCGAATTCGTGTTATATCGGGTCACGTTATATTGGGGTAGAGGTGTATTTGTGCACCTGTGAATTTTAGGGTTTGTTAAATCTTCTGCAAAGCTTTGTGCAAATCAGATTTACGGGTGAGACACACCACCGACAGGGCAATTGTCAAGACACAACAGATGATAGAGCAAGATGATTAAAATAGAATAATGTATTGCATTTAAGCAACACACGCTACCAACTCAGTGATTGGCAACAATGATAGGGACCTTGGAGGTTAGTGGCTTATTCTGAGCCTGCTTATGTGCCATGCAACTGTACACACACGGGATTTCCACACCCTCTAAGCAGCTCTGTGCATTCTCGATGCCGATTGAGAGGTATGTGCAGGGGGGAATGTCAAGGTTCCAAACTGCAGAGGAGAAAACGGGATGAAAACAAGTGTTCCCACAGGTACATGCATTCTGAAGCAGCAAGAAAGTGAGTAGTCGCCCCCATGGAATACCCACACTGTCCCCCTCACTGCCTGTTCACTGGCCCCATTTCTGTGGTAACATCTTAGCTGGTCTATGAGTGAGCACTGAAAGTGCTCAGTGATGGAAGAGTGAGAGTAGAGTAAGGAAATGGATTTGGAGGGGGCAGAGAGACAAGGTGGGTGAGGTAATATCTTTGATTGGACCAACTTCTGTTGGTGAGATAAGCTTTTGAGCTTACACAGAGGTACACAGAGAGAAGCAGCAAATCAGCTGCAAAGCAAATGGGAGCAAGAGAGACTCAGACTTTTTAACCAAAGCCGTGCAGTAGGAGGCAAACAACTCATTTCCATCCTCTGCACCACTTTGGAACAGAGTGTTTTATTAATAATTAAACCCTTCACTGCACAGAACAGACAGTTAAAGGCTGGTTTGGCTGGTGTTTTCAGTAGTACTATGCTGCTCTCACTTGTATGACATGCATCATTTTTGTCCCCTGTGCCACTTTGGAACCAAGTGTTCTGGATGGTTTTAGTAATAAAGCGAATTATCACCCGAAAACCCGGGTTAAAGGTCGGTCCAGACAAGTTTCTCATTAGCATTATATTAGTCTCACCTATATGTACTATATGTAAAGCTTTGATCCCCTGAGCCACTTCAGAAGTGACTGTTCAGGCTCCTTGGTTTTAAAAATGGTTCTGGGCTGGAATGGGTTAATGACAGTCAGCTGTTAATCAGTTCTCAGTACTAAAATAATGTTCCCCATTTTGGCTGACTGTTTCCGCTGAGTTGTTTTAAATCAGTTTTATTTATTAAAATGCCATTCCAGCCATTTCCCTTTATTTTGATCCCGTGAGCCACTTCGGGGCTGAGTCTGCTGGGTGGTTTTATTAATAAAGCTGTTGTTAAACAGGTGGCTTTGTCCGCGGTTTTCTGTACTATAGCATTATTCTCAGTTGTATTATGAGTATCATTTTTGTCTCCTGTGCTGCCTCGGAACTGAGTGTTCTGGGCGGATTTACTGATACAGCCGTTTATTGCCTGAAACAATCACTTGAAGGTGGGTTTGGAAGAGGTTTTCTGTATTATTGCATTATTCTCAGTTAGTTCTATTATGTGCATCACTTTGGTCCCTGAGTGCTTTTGGAACCGTGTGTTCCAGGTCCTTTTTTGTGTTTAAATAAAAGGTTCTGAGTTAGAAAGTCAGTTCTCATTAATAAAATATTGTTCTGAAGTGTCTGTAACAGTATCCACTGTTTTTTCAACAACTGTATTTATTAAGATGTGTTTCTGGCATATTTTTGTTCCCTGTGTCTCTTTGGAACCGAGTGATCTGGGCAGTTTTATTTATAAAGCTAGTTGGAGCGTTGAACGGGCACCTAAAGGTGGCTTCAGCAAAGGTTTTCCGTAGAGTTCTCAGTTAGTTGTATTACGTGTAGAGTCGCATGCCGTGATAGTTTTAGTAAGGCATGCAACAACTTATTTGCATGCCTTAGGCAGTCCAAAATGGCATCCTCCATGCGGTGTAACATGATCTCGCATGCACAGTGTGCGAGGTTCTGCTGTGCGAAGGACTGGTGTTCTACATTGGGGCTGGACAGAATCGTCCTGCGTGTCGGATCCAGCCTGCAGGCCACCAGTTAGACAATGCACAGGCGGTCGGGCATGCAATGCATGCTTGCAGTTATAGATGGCACATCACTGTATATGAATCATTTTGGTCCCTTGTGCCACCGCAGAAAAAATAAAGCTATTTTTTGCCTGTAACTGGCACTTGAAGGTGGGCTCAGAAAAGGTTTTCTGTGGGATAGCGTTATTCTCAGTTGGTTGTATTATGTGTAACATTTTGGTCCCATGAGCCACTTCAGAACTGTGTGTTCTGGGTCCTTTTTGGAGTTAAAAAAGAGGTTCTGGCCCAGATCAGGTTAATAACAATGTTTTATTAATCTGTGCTCATTACTAAAATGTTGTTCTTAAGTGTCTGCCACAGAATCTGCTCTTTTTGGCAACAATTTTATTTATCAAAATGTCATTCCTGTGTCTCTTCAGAACCGTTTGTTCTGTGCGGCTTTAGTAATAAAGCCAGTTATTACCTGGAATGCCCCATAAAAGATAAATTACATGGGTTTTTCATTAGCATTATGTATTCTCACCGCTATGTACAATATGTAATAATTTTCTATATCCGTGCAACTTCAGAACTGATTGTTCCAGGTCCCTATTGGTTAAAAAGTGGTTCTGGGCTGGAATGGGTTAACAAAAGTGTGCTCCTAATCACTTCTTATTCCTAAACTATTGTCCTCAAGGTAATGTGCTATATGTACAAATTTTGTCCCTTTGCCACTTCAGAAATGTATATTCCTGGTTCCTCTTAGCGTTCAAAAAATGGTTCTGGGCTGGAACAGGTTAATGACAGTGTGCTAGTAATGGGTTCTCATTGGTAAAATATTGTCCTCAAGGTCTTTTGGGGGGGGGGGGAGGTTGGGGTTTAAAATATGGTTTTGAGCCAAAATGAGTTAATGACAATGTTACTCCTAGGGGAATTCTGCACAAAAAAATTAAAATTCTGTGCACACTATTTTAAAATTCTGCAAAATTCTGCAAATTTTATTTGTCAAAATAACACTATACAATCACACCAGTTTCAATTATTTTTGTAATTTATTTCAAAATACCTGTCAGCAAGTATGTCTGTAACAATACAGATACACAAAAAATTTCCCCCAGGAGTAGAGTTAAAGAAACCGCTACAACAACCCAGTTCCTACTTCTCTGCCTCCTCCCCCTCAGAGCCCAGCCAGGGGGCAAGACACTCACAACCCCTCCCTCCAAGAGCCCAGCTGTGGAGCCCTGCCCGGCCCAGACACTCACACCCTGTTTCCCCCCGGCCCAGACACTCACAGAGCCGACCTCTCCAGAGCCCAGGGATCCAGAAGGAGAAACAGCCTGATGCTCGGTCCTGGGCTTGCACAGAGTTTCCTGCTTGCTGCTGCCCCCTTCCTTCCCTCAGGGCATGCTGGCAACTGCAACAGCTGCTAGGAACACTCCAGTTCCCTCCCCCTGGCATTGTCTTCTATTTGCCAGCTGGGCTCTGCCAAGTCCAGCAGCCCCTAGTGGCGGCCAACATCTCTGCAGCCCATTTCTGTGGGGGGGAAAGGAAATTTTGCATGCCCAACATTAATTTCTGCAAAATTCTGCATTGCGCAGTGGCACAGAATTCCCCCAGGAGTACAATGTGTTATGAGTCTGTTCTCATTACTAAATATTGTTCTTAACTGTCTTTAAAAGTACCTGCTGGTTTTTGCAACAATTTTATTGACTAAAATGTTGTTCTGGGCCTTTCTGGCTCGTTCCAACTTTTACACCATCCGTATATTTCTAGACATGCACACTGCAGTGCTGCCTCCCTCTGGGCATCCGGATGCCTATTTCCCACCTAAGCCCTAGAGCTGGGAGTCAGGACCCCTCAGGGCGTCGTGATTTTATTACATGGGGGGTTGTGAGCTGTCAGCCTCTACCCCAAACCCTACTTTGCCTCCAGCATTTATAATGGTGTTAGATATATAAAAAAGTGGTTTTAATTTATAAGGGGGGTCACACTCAGAGGCTTGCTGTGTGAAAGGGGTCACTGGTACAAAAGTTTGAGAACCACTTCCCCAGAGCAATTCACAGTCTGGAGGAAGATAGGCGTTTGGCTGCCTAAGTAGAGTGTAGGGCCCAGCCTGGTAGGTGGCCTCTGAGCTAGTACACACAGAGGCAGCTCTCCCTCCTAGCTTTTAGCCCACTGGTTAGGGTACTCGCCTGGGAAGTAGGAAACATTGGTTCAAGTCTCTCTTCCACCTGATGAGGAGAAGAGATTTAAAAACCCATTTTATTATGTATTTGATATTCTTGCAAATATAAATATATGGGGGGAAATCCTCCAAAAACAACCAAAACTATACCAGTTTTTCTTTTGTTAGGACCAAATTTGGAGCCATTTGGAGATTTTGAAGGAAGAGAGAGAAGAGATTCTGTCATTTAAACTGAGTGGGGAAAATAAAAGCCATGAACTCCTGGTAGGTGCCGTTATTACTCAGAAGCAAATTTGCAGTGACATCCTTGTGGGGAGCAGCCCCCCAGCTGCGTTGGAGCACCCAGGGCAAATCCATGTCTTGCTCTGCAGCGGGTGCTGCCTGGCCTGGCCAGTCCCCCCGCAGCTGGCTGGAAGGAGTGGGCCCCTCATCCTGCCCATCCATCTCATGCAGGATGTGGGCTACCAGCACGGCAAGGTGATGTCCAGCGGCTGGAGCCGCGGCAACATCATTGAGTAGATGATGATGGACCGGTGCTCGGCCGACTTCTACGAGAGCAAGCGCATAGATGTGAGTGAGGGGGCAACAGTGGGGCATGGGCCAGCAGGGGATGGGTAGCTACAGTTTGTGCCTCGTCATACTCCAGCCACTTAGCTCCCTTTTGTGCCAAGCTGACATTCCTACAGGGTCCTGGCTGTAGCAGCCCCATGACACAGGACCAGTGCCTGAGGCACGGGAACAACCAGCTCAGCCCTGGCACCCCAAGTAGTAGGGCTGGGGGCTCCAAGGGGAGTGGGGGGGCTTGGCAAGGAAGTGCCCTCCCTCATTAGTGCAGACCCCAGTTCCAGCAGGGGCCGCCGTGTGGCTCTGGTCCCTTTGTCCTTAGGCCGAGCCCCTTGGCGAAGTGGGGGATCCCCTCGGGGCTGGACTCAGAGCCATGGGGTGAGAGCCTGACCCACACCCTTTGCCTCAATGCCCCCCACTCCTTGTCCTCACCCACTGGAGCCCTCCTGAACCACCCGCTCTCTAGCTCAGCCCACATAGCACTTCCTCCCTGTATCCCAGCCCCCCAGCGCTACCTGGCAGGGGCATCTCTAGCCTGGCTCTCACCCCCCAAGTGCTGACTTGCCCCAGCGTGGGGTTCACTGATCTGGCTGAGATCGTGTCTCGCATCGAGCCGGCCAAGAGCTACCTGTCCGATGGCTACGCTGATGGTGAGTGGGGGCAAGGGGCGCGACGCAGGGCTCTCTGCCCATGTCACTCCAGTAGGATTCTGGGGCCCCAGCAAGGCTGTGGGATGGGGGCTAGGGCTGGGATAGAAGTGGGGGCTGCAGGTCGGGATTGAGGGGCACCCGGGGCCAGGCCAGGAGCAACTGCCAGCTCCATGTGTGCTCCCATCCCAGGTGAGGAATCTGACTACCTGACGGAGTGCAAGGAGGAAGGGCTGGACCCCACG
This sequence comes from Terrapene triunguis, assembly GCF_002925995.2. Taxonomy (NCBI): domain Eukaryota; kingdom Metazoa; phylum Chordata; order Testudines; family Emydidae; genus Terrapene; species Terrapene triunguis. The sequence continues at coordinate 552,825 of NW_020664853.1, read as the reverse complement.
CGGGGAGACGAGGAGCTGTTAGCACCGGCTGAGTGGACCCACACTGAGGTATTTGAGACTGTAAGCTCTGGTCTCTGCTCCGTGGGGAGGGGGTGTGCTGGGCCCAGATGCTTCTCCTGGGGCCCTCTCCAGATGGGGGAGCTGGCCGAGGTGGGGCTCCGTCTGTGTCACTGTTCTGGCAGCTGTAGGGAGCGCTGGTCCTCGATGCTGCTGCCCCTGCTCCAGGGAGCAAGGGTGGGCCTGGATTCCCCAGCCCGTAGGACCATGCCCCCCTTCCCTGCACAAATATTGCAGGCTCCCCACGGGGTACTCTCCACACTCCCCCACTCCTCGGGGGGGGGTTTCCCGTTCACACTCTCCATGCCAGCTCCTGGGCTCCTTGCTCTCAGGCAGTGTCACGGAGTGTGGGGGGACACAGGGCCCGGCACCCCCGGCTTCCTGCGATTCACCATGACTCTCAGCCAGCCAGTAAAGCAGAAGGTTTATTTAGACAACAGGGACACAGTCCAAGACAGGTTTTGCAGGCACAGACAACACGACCCCCTCAGTTAGGTCCATCTTGGGGTCCCAGGGCACCCCAGCCCCCTTGGGAGGTCAGAGCCCCGTCTGCCTCCCAGCCATTCCAGCAGCTAGCTCTGAAACTCTCCCCCCACCCTTTGTTCAGTTTCCAGGGCAAAGGTGTCACCTGGCCTCTAACCCCTTCCTGGGTTCTCATGTTACATGCTCAGGTATCTTTCCTCGGCCAGTCTCCCATCCCCCTATGCAGACCATCCTAGCCACACTCCCCTGCCTTCCCAGCCAACACTCCCCACTCAGCATTCAAAGACCACACTAAGAACAGTCCCAGTTCGTCACAGGCTGGCATTGCCCAACTCCGGAGCCCAGAGAGGCCAGATCCTGGGGGTGGGGCTAAGAGTCGTGTGGGAGAGGGTGGGAAATGGACCTTCCCCTCTTGAGTATGGGGACCAGCACCACCCACCGCAACATGGGGCTTGTCTGGACCCAGATGTTGCCCTAGATCAGTGGTTCTCAAACTTTTTGTATTGGTGACCCCTTTCGAACACCAAGCCCCTCTGAGTGCGACCCCCCTTAGAAATTAAAAGCACGTTTTTGATATTTAACACTATGTTAAATACTAAATTTTAAACCCTATTGCTTAAAATGAATTGACCTTTGTTGCTTCTTCTCTGTGTTTGAAAAAATCCATGTTTCAATTTTTATGCTCAGGTTGTTTAGTTTCAAGATGTCACTGCAATTTGCATGGTTGCATTGATTCAGCAGACAAAACTTCACAGCAAATGACACATTGCGGTTTTTCAATACCAGAGGTGATGATACTGGTAAAGCCAAGTTTAATGTAAGACTCGAGATCCTTTTGTTTTTTAGCGGTTTTAGCAGGACAAGTGGCCATTATTTTCAGGAAAAAGTTTGCATTTATGTCTCTGACTGTTAATTAATAAAGTACTTGTTCCGCTGCGAATCAAGCCCTCTAATGTTGTCTCAGTACCAGGGCCAGCCATAGGAAAAATGGCGCCCTGGGCAAACTTCTATTTGGCACCCTTTCTTTGGAGGTGGAGCAGCGCTGGAGGTGGAGTGGAGTGGAGTTGGGGGTGGAGCTGGGCTGGAGGAGCTTGGGGCTGGCAGCCCGGCGCAGGGGTCGGGGTTGGAGCTTGCAACCCCCCACATAACCGGGTTGTGACCCCCTGAGGGGTTGCAACCACCAGTTTGAGAACCAATGCCCTAGATGACCCTGGTGTGCTTGGGAGGAGGGGGGCTCCTGGCCACGTGGCTTGTCCTTACCCAGCTCTCACTGAACAGGCCTGAATCGTCCCTGCCTCGGCCTGGGAAGAGGCAGGGCGAGTGCCCGGGGGGCAGCTCTCCTGGGGCTCGGGGGTCTCACTCTGGACTGGATGGAGGGACGGGGTGTGTGTGTGTGTGTGTGTGTTCTCCACTCAGCCACTGACTGGACTCTAGTATGAGTTCACACTCATCCTGCTGGTCCTTCCTGGCCCTGAGCGCTCTGGCCTGGGGGCAAGGGCCGATCATGACAGCAGCACTGCTGCCCCCTCCTGCCGCTTGGTGGCTGGCCGGGCCCTATTCTCCCCGAGGGCTGGGTCTGTGCCATCCCACAGCGTCTTCTCCTTCCCGGATGAGGAGACGAGTCTGCGGCACCGCAACTCCCCGCCCCAGGAGTGAGCCCAGCCGCCTGCTCCCGGACTGGGACAGATGGAGCCTGCAGGCCCAGGGCTGGCTGGCACTTGGAGACTGCAGCCTGCATGTGACTGGGGCACTGGAGCCCATCCTGCGCTGGAGCCTCCGGCCTGCATCTGCTGCTGGAGTCCTGAGGCCAGCCTGGTTCCACTCGGTTAATGGCCAGGGTTCTGCTGGGGTCAGCAGCCCTTCTACATCTCCCAGTGTGCAGTGGGACCTGGCCCGGGCTCACCTCAGGGTGGAGTGACAGCCACTAGGCCCAGCACCCTCCATCAGCCAGTACTTGACCCAGGCCAGTGGTGCTGCAGTTCCAGGGGGGCCCACAGCTACCCGCTGTATCAGCTACAAGCCGCTGCTGCTCACTCCAAGGCCCTGCATTGCTCCAGAGACAGCAGGGCCCAGTCCAGCAGCCTCCGCTGGTAGGGGGTGGGGATGAGGGCAGAATGCTGGGGCAGGACTACCCCAGCCCCCTCCCCGCCACACACACGAGGGCCCATGGCCCTTCCTTGCTGCTCCCTTCACTTGCCCTCTGACTGCCTCATGGAGGGCCACGGGGTGAAGCTGGCAGCCAGGGCCCTACACCCTTCCCCCATGGCCCTATGCCTGCACGCTCCTTGCTGCATGCCAGGGCTCACCTCCTGGCCAGGTGCTGCCGCATGACCCACTCAGGTGAGGGGGGGTTCCCAAGAGGAGGTGTCTGAGGGATGAGGCAGATGCCCCCAAGCCCTTCTAGGTCCAACCCCAGCTTCTGCCAGCTTCTCTTCCCCTGGATCACCACCTGGGGTCCTGAACACTGCACTGAGTCCAGAACCTGGGAGTCCTGTGTCCCCGCACCCAGGCTGAGTGCTTTGGTGAAAACACTGCCTCTCCCTCCTCCCCTACATGCACTGGGTATAGGGGCAGTGTCATTTCTAGGGTTACCATATTTCAACAATCAAAAAAGAGGACACGGAATGCCGCCCTAGCCCCGCCCCCTCCCACTTCCCGACCCCCTCAGAATTCCCCTACCTGTCCCCTGACTGCCCTCTCCTGAGACCCCCCCCCACCCTAACTGCCCCCAGGACCCCACCCCCTATCTAAGTCTCCCTGCTCCCTGTCCCCTGACTGCCCCAACCGCTCTCTACCCCCCTTCTCCCGACAGCCCCCCCCAGAACCCCCGACCAATCTAACCCCCCGTTCCCTGTCCCTTGCCTGCCCCAACCACTCTCTACACCCCCTTCTCCCGACAGCCCCCCCAAAACCCCCGACCAATCTAACCCCCCATTCCCTGTCCCTTGCCTGCCCCGCCCCCCACCAGGCCGAGGGAGAGCTGTGAGCTCCATGTGCAGCCAAACACTGTGGCGCTGCTCTGCGGGGGAGGAACTCTGGCTGCTAGAGACCCCAGTGGCTGCGAGCGGCTTTCAATCAGGCCCAGCCGTCCAATCAGCCGCGCCGAACTCTGCATGAGGGGAAGGGGGAAATCCCGGACATTTCTACTTTATTAGAAATCCCCCCGGACAGCCATTTAAAGCTGAAAAAGCCGGACATGTCCGGGAAAACCCGGACGGATGGTAACCCTAGTCATTTCCTCTTGCCCTCCTCCGCATTGCTGCTGTGGGACATGCCCCTCAGCATCTCTCCTGCAGCTGCTTCTCCTTCCCAGCCCCACCTGCCACCCCTAGAGAGGGCCTGGGCTTCCTGGGGCAATGGGGGGCAGGGCCGGGCCCTGCACTCAGTCAGGGATCAGCAGGGCCTGCTATAGCCCCAGCTGGCCTGGCCTGTAGGGGAAGCCAGGGGACCCACAGCCAGGGGGTGGTGGGTGATTTAGGCCAGAGCCTCGCTCCCTGGCTGCATGTAACTCTGCCAGCTCAGGCTGCTATTCCTGGGGCAGCCCCTTTCCCCAGGGAAGCAAATCCTGGGCTCAGCAGGCATGGACCCTCCCCTCCCCACCCCCCAGCTCCTGGCCACCCCACATTCCTGGCTGAGCTGCTGTTTGCACCTCCCTCCAGGCAAACCATCACTGTCATGGAGCCCCCACATCCCAGCTGCAGCCAGGGTGGGAGCAATATAACCCTAGATGCTACTTATTTTTAAGTTATTGCTGAGGGTGGGAGCTGCAGGGGGTGAGGGGCTGGCACGGAGAGGCCTGGGCACTGGGATTTTGTTATTTATTTTTTATTTAAAAGAAACCTGCTTGTGGCTGCCCGGCTGGGGCGGGGGTCTGCCCATCCTGCCAGAACAAAAGCTTCCACTGGCCGGGCTGACAGTCACTCTCGGCCAACTCTCTGATCAGCCCCCGGCTCAGCCTCCTCCCGGGGAGGTGTTTGGGAATAACAAGAGTGGGCCCCAGCTCCGCCCAGGCTGGCTCCTGCAGGAGAAAGCAAGGTGCTCAGGAGCTGCTGCCCCTGCTCTGGGCAGCCTGTGGAGCCGCTGCTGCTGCTGGGGCAGGGGGTGGCTTGTTTTCCCTCAGACCATGAGTCCTGTCCCACCAAAGGTGGGTGCAGCCCCTGCCAAGCTGTGTGCCCACTGAGCCCTGCACGGTTCCCTTCCCCTCGTGGGCTCCAGCATGTAGGAAACTGGGGTTGAGCCTGGTCCCCCAACTCACTGCAGGGGGAGGTGCCTGGTAGGTCAGAGGAGGCTCCAACTCCATCCTCTGTGCTGCACTGGGGCCTAGCTCCTGTGCTCGGCAGGCTCCGTGCCTGCTCATGCCCTTCTCCCTCCCCCGCCATGTGGTGCAGGATCCGCTCCCAGCAGATCCATGCTGTGTGGGACTCTTTCCCTTCCGCTGTGCCCACCTGGCTGCATCCTCCATGGGCCATGCAGCTTGCATCCAGCAGCTGGGAAGGTGAATCTACCCCCCTCCCAGCACTGCAACTGCTCCCAGCTGGGCAGCCCAACCCCCAGGCCTGAATTCCCAGCAAAGCCCTGGGGGCTGCTCCTGTAGGTGGCTTTGGCCCTGGTGCCAGCTCTAGCTGCAGGACGCCCTGGCCTGGGACCGGCTGCAGCTCAGGGGGTGCACGTCGGCCCAGGCTCTTCGATGAGATCTGCTGGCCAAGCGGTCACTGTCACTTCCCAACCCAAGGACCAGGACCCATGTGGCCCCAGCTTCTGCAATTAACCTTGGTCTAGTAGCAGCAAGGAGTTGGCCATGGCTGCTGCGTGGCCTGGCTCTCCTGTCAGCTACTCCCCAGTTACTGCCCTTGGATCACTGCACTGGTGGCCGCCCGCCTTTGCAGCAGCACCTCCCACTTGCTCTAAGGGCTTCCCTCTGGCCCGGGCTGCACCAGTGACTCCAGCCACCCAGGAAATGCGGCCCAGTCTGGCTCCCAGCAGGGGCCAGCGGGAGTCCAGGAGCTGCCCCCCGGCTTTGCTCTAGGAAGCCTCCACTATATGGCAAAGCTCAGGCCTGCCCAGAGACCCAAACTGCAGGCCCCCCGCCTTACTGCAACCCCCAAGAGCCCCCTCCCCCAGGCACCAGCCCCCTAGCAGAGAGACACCCCTCAGCTGGGCACCCGTGATGCTTACACTAAATCCAGGGCCAAGGCACCATGCAGCATGCAGGCCCCATTACCGGGAATCAATGCTCCAGGGGTTAACGGCCAGGGTGCCGGCTGCCAGTGACCAGGCCCACAGTAGCATGCAGCAGAGCTGGTGCCCCTCAGCCTGCTGCCTAGCAGGGTGGGTTCAGGTCTAGGGAGCTGGAACTATGAGGAGCTGGGGCTCCTAGGAAAGCCAAGACCCAGTCGCTGCCCCTCTCCACCAGACC
>NW_020664853.1:538294-541869 GCF_002925995.2 Terrapene triunguis | reverse complement strand
TTTTGGTAGGCTAAAAACAGATCAAGATATTAGAAGCACTCTTAGGTTATGGTTACTGATGCAGCTGCGCCACTGTAAGCTCTCTAGGGCAGGGGTTCTCACTAAACATTTTTGGTAGCCTAAGAGCACGGCCACCAACTCTTCCTGAGGGCCACTCTGAGAATTTTTCCTAAAATACTTAATTAACTTTAGGAAAAACAAATAAATATGCACATACCCATGTCCAGTCATTGTAATTTATTTATGTCGGGTTTTTTTTCTTTGCAGACTCAATAATAAAAATAATTTACAGTTGACTCTATTCTTTACTGGACCTACACAGAATAGAAACACAAATAAGGTGCTTTGCATATTCTTGTCTTTTTTTAATTGTTGTTTCTTTTGCTTTTTTGGTTGCTTTTTATTTCGAAAGACTTGCTAGCTAGTAAGTCTGCGTCTGTGAAAAGTGATGTTTGTACGTTTGTTAATATGTTTCACAGCAGCAGACTTGGTAGGAGCTGGGAGGCAGCGAAAAGTGATTAACAAACATACAACTATCACTTTTCACGGCAGACGTACACAGACCCAGCAAACCGGGGGACAAATTAAGCCCAGGAGGGGAAGTGGGTAGGGCGGCAGCGGGGGCCAGCGGCGATGGGGGTGGTGGTGAGCCCAGGGCCCAAAGCCCTGCAGCAGAGGTCCAGAGCCTGCTGCCGTACAACCGGAGCCTGGGGCTGGAGGCAGCAGCGGGGGCCAGGAGCAATGGGTGGGCGGGGGAGGGTTGAGCCCAGGGCAGGCGCCCAAAGCCCCATGGCTGGAGCCTGCCGCCTGTCACCCCAGGGCTGAAGCCAGAAACCTGAGTCCCACTGCCACAGGTGTAGTGAAGGATACTCCTCCTCGTAGGAATGTGCTACCGGCAGCACATTCCGATACTTATAGATGTTAGAAGCTGCTATTCTATTAAACTGCTATCTGATGTAGCAAATGCCTACAGGTAGCAGTTTCTTGCATTATAGTATATGTAAAATTGCTACGTGTAGAAATGTGCTATCTGTAGCAGTTAGTGATATGTGTAGATTGTAAGAAACAGCTTCTGTAAAAAGATGCTACTTTATTTGTAAATGCTTGAAAACTGTTATCATATTTCTATGCCATTATCTCAATCCTATGCCATTATCTCAATCATTAAGATTTTGAATAGAAACATAGCCATAACATTGTTATGCCCATCTTATTTATCGTTATGTCCATCTAGGTTTCATTTCCATAGTTCGTTTATGAGAAGGTCACGTAGGCTTGTTACACTGTTAAAGAAAGCTATCAGGTTGGTTTTACATGTGAGAATGCTTGAAATACCTTTTTTAGCAAAGTTTGACCTTTCCCTGCTGGGGGTAGCACGGTCCTACAGATAGCATTTTCACACACACATATGTGTATGAAACTGAAACTATACGGATGTGCTCCCTGTAGCACTGCAATGTGATGAAGCTAATTCCTACAGGCAGCAGTTTCTCACACCCGTCGGTATGTGAGACTGCTCTCTGTAGGAATCAGCTACATCCGATGGGCTTTTTTTTTTTTAGCAAAGTTGGACCTCTCGCTGCTGCAGGTAGTGAATTCTAATCATTAGCAGTTCCTGAGAACTGCGAAGGGCCGTACCCAGTGGTGAGCAGGAGCCGGTTCGCGAACCGGTTGTTAAATTTTGAAGCGGTTTTAGAACCACTTGTTAACCCGTTTCCCTGCAAGGAGGGGGCGCTGTGGCTTTGATGGGCTCCGGCCAGGAAGTGTGTAATTCCTCCTCCAGCTGCCGGGGGCGCTGAGCTGCGGGAGCCATGTGGACCGCCGCCTGGCCCTGTTGCTGCTGCTGCTGCCTGGTGGGTCCCCGGCTGCTCTGCTGGGCCTGGGCTGCGTCCTGCTGCTCTGCTCGGGCTGCTCCAAGACGCTCTCCCGGTGAGTACCCGCCACCCTGCCCGCATCCAGCCCCTGCCGCACCCCCTGCCCTGTCTCCTACCAACCCGTGCCGCACCCCCCTGTGGCCCTGCCCAAAGCCAGCCAGCCCCACACCCCCCTGTCTCCAGCCAGCCCCGCCCCCCCCGCCCTACCTGCAGCCAGTTCCTGCCTCCAGCCTGCCCCACACCCCTGTCTGCAGCCAGCCCCACACGTCCACTGGTGCCCTGCAGTTCCCAGGGCAGTAACCCTGCACACCTGCTTCAATGAGGGGGCAGGGAGCAGCTGGGACCCACACATGTGCACACTGGGCTAGGGTGACCAGACAGCAAGTGTGAAAAATCAGGACAGGGGGTGGGTGGTAATAGGAGCCTATATAAGAAAAAGACCCCAAAATTGGGACTGTCCCTATAAAATCAGGACATCTGGTCACCCTAGCACACCCCCAGGGAGTGGCGGGGACCCACACATGTGAAACGGAGCTCATTTCTAGTTCAGGCCCATCTTTTTAAAAAAGAACTTTGGGTAGGGTTAACATACATCCGTATTTTCCCGGATATGTCAGGCTTTTTGGTTCTTAAATCGCCGTCCAGGAAAATACGGATGTATGGTAACCCTATTGGTACAAAAAATACATACTGTGGCACATCCCGTATATCAGAACTTTTTATAGGGAACTGGTTGTTAAATTTTTGGCAGCTCATCACTGGCCGTACCTGTTAGCCTTTTGGTGTTCTGAACAATTATTAGCTATTATTCTAACAGAAGGTGAGATGGATTGGGTATGAGCTAAAGATATGACAGTCTTAACTCCTCTGCTGACAAAACCTGAAAATAACCTTTTCCTTACATATGTTTCTGGATGGTACACAGCTGTAGTCAGCTCAGTTAGGGCCCAGCTGGCCCTGATAAGAGGGCTGTGGGCCAGAAGTTGGAGAAGTACCTGAAGTTGAGCAGTGCTGGGGAAGGGCAAGGGGAGCGCCAGCCTTTTACTCTGCATCTATCACCTGGTGCTAGATCAGGGGTCGGCAACCTATGGCATGCGTGCCAAAGACGGCACGCGAGCCGATTTTTAATGGCACGCTGGAGCCTGCCGGGACTCCAGCGTGCCATTAAAAATCCTGCCCAGCCCAGCCCGCTCTCCTCTGCCCTCCGCTCCCCTCGCGGGGGCAGGGAGCAGAAGCATAGCCGTGCGCACGGGGTGGGCAAATGGCCCCACTCTCCCGGCACGGCAAGCCGCGGGGTCCACGCTCCTGGGCTGGAGCGCTGGGCCGAGCGCAGCAAGCTGCTGACCCCTCCCCCGCTTCTCCCCTCCCCTGGAGCCCTGCTGCCACACACGCAGCGCTCTGAGGGGCGGAGCTGTGCTCTCCCACGGGACAGTGTATCTGGCTCTGCGTGGAGCCTCATGGTAAGGGGTCCGGGGCTGGGGGGGTTGGATAAGGGGTGGGGGCAGTCAGGGGACAGGGAGCAGGGTGGAGTCCCGGGGGGGTGGTTAGGGGCAGGGGGTCTCTGGAGGGGGCAGTCAGGGAGCAGGGGGGGGGTTGGATGGGGCATGGGAGTCCCGGGATCAGTCAGGGGGCGGAGGGTGGATGGGGTCAGGGGACAGGGAGCAAGGAGGGTCCTGGGGGAGGCAGTTAGGGTGGGGGGGG
>NW_020664853.1:524949-538194 GCF_002925995.2 Terrapene triunguis | reverse complement strand
GGGGGGGGTTGTATGAGTTGGGAGTTCTGGGGGTCCTGTCAGGAGGCAGGGAGTGGTTGGATAGGCATGGGAGTCCCGGGGGTCTGGCTGGTGGCGGGGGTGTGGATAAGGGTCGGGCCAGTCAGGGGACAGGTAGGGGGTAGGGTCCAGTCAGGGGACAAGGAACAGGGAGACTTAGATAGGGGGTGGGGTCCTGGGAGGCAGTTGGGGGCAGTGGTCCCAGGAGGGGGTAGTCAGGGGACAAGGAGCAGGGGGGTTGGGAGTTCTTAGGGGGGCAGTCACCCAGCCCTCTCCCCTGAGCCCTGACCCCCCACACACACACCCTGCCCTCTGCCCTGAGCCCTGCACACACCCCAGGCCCCTGCCCTGAGCCCTGTACCTCCCTCATACACACCCAGCCCTCTGCTTGACTCCTTCATACAACCCCCACAACCCTAGCCCTGACTCTGGCACCCCCACACATACCCAGCCCCCCCTCTGCCCTGACACCTGCACCCCCCCACATCCCCACCCCCACCTGGAGCACCAAACGGGAGCTCCTGCACCCCACCCCCACATTCCCATCTGCACCCCTCGCATCAAATGGGAGCTGCCCAGGTAAGTGCCCCACACCCAAACCTCCTGCCCCAACCCTGAGCCCCCTCCCTCATTTTAGTTCCTGGCCTGACCCTTCACCCCCAGCCCTGTGCTCAGTTAACTCCCACCCTCAGCTCAGTGCAGAGAGAGGAAGAGAATGGCCAGAACAAGGAAGAAGGTAGGTACCCACTGTATGTGGGGAGGGCCGGGACCCCAGACTGGCAGTGGGCTGAGCAGATCCGGCAGCCGGGATCCCAGCTGGCAGGAGCCGGCAGATGGAACCCCTGAGCGGCAGTGAGCTGAGCCGCTCAGTCCACTGCTGGTCTGGGGTCCTGGCCGCCGGCCCCGCACAGCCCGCTGCTGGTCTGAGGTTCTGGCTGCCGGACCCTTGCCAGCCGCAGGCCTCGCTCAGCCTGCTGCCGGCCTAGGTGAACAGAACCCCAGACCAGCAGCGGGCTCAGCGGGCCCGCAGCGTAAGATCAACATTTTAATTTCATTTTAAATGAAGCTTCTTAAACATTTTGAAAACCTTGTTTATTTTACAATACAACACTAGTTTAGTTATATAATATATAGACTTATAGAGAGAGACCTTCTAAAAAACATTAAAATGTATTACCGGCACGCGAAACCTTAAATTAGAGTGAATAAATGAAGACTCAGCACACCACTTCTGAAAGGTTGCCGACCCCTGTGCTAGATAGAAGTTGCTGTGCCTCCCACCTCTCTTGTGTGGTGTAGTGGACAAAAGAGATAGAGAAATGATTTTTGCAAACAAACAGCAGATTTATTTAAGGGAAGTAACATCGTGAAAAGGAAAAAATCATGAACTATAAAAAACGTAGGCCCTAAATAACTGGAACCTATAACAAACAGCCCCCGAGCAATGGGTGCTCACACCATTTTTTTCCAAGACGCATGTGCCAAAGTTCTGAGGTAAGTAGCTCTCTAGCAGACAGTTTTAACTGGTTCCAAATGTCTGTTGGCCTCTTTATGGAACTTTGGACAGAAAGAAACTTCACTCATTCTTGGAGACCAAGCTGTCCTTTGCCTCAGACCCCATGATGGACACCTAAACTCCATTATGGGAAATGGGGTAACCTGCCCCGAACATGTGCAAATAACAGTAAATGTAATAAGAAACAGCTAAAAGTGCATAGAATGTTGTGATAAACATCCAAATGACTATGTTGAGAATGAAATGAACACTTCTGGTCCAGGGGTACCAAAGTATGACCAAGGGGGTACCTCTGGCCCCATTTGCTTTGTATGTCATAGGGCATCAGCCTGAGAGCACAGTATGAGAAATTTCAGAGGTAACAAACCTTTATGGGTGATTGATGCCCTGTCATAATTTGTTACCATTGTGAAATCTCCATTGAAAATGTGGACACAACTCTTCTGAGGTATTTTTAAAAATATAAAACCTTCCCTATTGTCACAAGAGATAGAAACAAGAACATTGTAGGTTTCATTTCAACTATTTTTATAAAAAATAATCTGAACATATTTATAGATAGATAGTTAACGCTTTTTTTCTTTACTGAAATTTAATGTAAGGTTACACTTCTCTTCTCATTTATATTTCAGAAGTGTTTACTGAAGAAAACAAAAATACTGCTCTTAGCAAATTCCTTATTCAATGTACATTTTAGTTAAATAACTGAACTATGCACACTTGATGCATCTGTACCCTTTCTCCTCAGCATTCAGGTTTTCTTCAGTGATTCCCTCTGGAAGGCAGGCTATGTGTGCCCACCTCTTGCAAGAGTCGCACTGCACCTTTGATAAGTAAGAAGTGAGAACGTGAAATCAAAAAAATAATAATTGTACAGATAACTTCAACTAATGTAAAAGTTAATAACTAATATTCCTTCAACATATTATCATTAATCAAGATCTGACTATCCGCAGCAGTGGAAATACTTGCTACTGTGGAATTATTACAATAATCGTGATCTTTAGGCAGGTAATTATGTTTGGATAATATGCAACTGTTTGTCTTCAGCCATGAGTTTTGTTCTTGTACTGCCTTCTCCTTACAGATCTGTTCCAATATATCATACCTTTTTTTCCCTTACCATTATTCCATCTTCATTTATTTTTTTGCAAGTTACATAATTGCAGTGTAGGCAGTAGTCCTCCACGCTCTCTGAAAAAAAAACAATGAAATGTTGTCAAATGATGGTTACATTATGACCCAAACTGTAAATAGAAATTTTGATTTATTCCTTATTGTTAATTTCTCAAAAAACATTCCGTTGTTTGCAAATACTTTTCCTTTTTTGAGGGTTCATTGTTTACATTTTTTTGGGAGACTCAGTCTCTGATTCTCCAAATCTTGGTTTCCTGCTAGTGGCTACAACGATATTCAAATACATTTCACTGAAAAGTCAATAGCAACCATTCATTACCACCGCATTTTGAACAATACTTACAGACCTTTTCTCAGGTAGATTCACCATGACATAAACAAATCTGTGACATATCACACTGGAGGTGTATTAAGGCAACTCTTTGTCATCTGACTTTATTCCGCTCTTTCAGTTGTCCTCCCATATGCTATGGGCCCACTATGGATATGTAACAAAGTTATTACCTGACTCTTTCATTAAGAGAATTGCTATTTTTCTTCTAAATGTAGTTAGATCCTCTTGTGTTGTTTCTACAGAACTGATCTCTTTATGCTGCAAATATGTTTCTGCAAACTAATAACACTTGGAATTAGAAAAAAAGATGACAATCATGACTATAATCAATATTGAACATTTGGCATTGAATACCTTTAGGATTAGTGGTCCGCAGTTATGCCCATCAATTTGTCTGTGGTGGTCTAGTATTTTGGTTTTCCAATTCTCCTTCAGTTTTCCATTTCGTTGATAGAGGAAAGACCTGTAATTTGAAGGAAGTACAGTAGTCAACTCCATAAGAGGGTTTTTCTACTTGCAATGACTGAATGATCACATGTATGCACTTGGTTTCATATAATTGTATCAGAGTCCTATGCTACATACATCCCTTGCTTTGCTGTGGACAGTGTTGCTACTAACACCTTATGACTCGTGCTACATACTAGTGTTTTGTGCCTGCTTTCAATGAAGTAGTTATCCAGCCTCAAATCACAAAAGTTCACTCAATGTCTATTATTAAGCCTCGTCAGCACAAGTGCATGCTGTTTCCATTTCTCTTTATTGCTGGAAGACATTATCCTCATTGCAATAGTTGTTCTAAAATAACTTTCACGATTACAAAACACATGAACTGTCAAAGTAAATGTCTAAAAATCATCTCCAATTCCTCAGGAATTCTCTTTCATAGGTCTTCTCATTACCCAAGGGATCAATTATTAACATCTCTTTGGTTTCCATTAGAGTTATCTGTAAGTGAACATGCATCAACATCTCAGTGGAAATCTGATAATGTCAACAAATATCTAATGATTTTCCTAAACATTGCAGGAAGATAATATCATTTTTAATGTGTCACTTACACACACGAGACATTTATATTGTCAGTTCCTTCAATACAACAGTGCACATTTTATCCTGTATGTTCAAATTGCCAACAGAATAACAGTCTTATCACTAGCATTTTATTTTCAAAATTGCAGTCCTCAGAATTTAAAGACTTAAATTACAGTTCCATTTTCCTTTATTGAAATTATTAAACACTGTATAAAGCAAATTATGTCACTGGTACGCAGCTGTATCAGATTTCTATGAAAGAATATATTAAGGTCACACAATGCCAAAGTATAACAATGGAAAGCATCTTACCACAATAACCCAGTGATTTTGAGCATTGACTGGAAGCAATAATATCTCTCTTTGCAGAGTTCCACTCTGTGATCATTGGAAAAAAAGATAATGAAAATGCAGTTATACTTGTCTGTGAAGCAAAGCAGTCAGTGGGGATAACATCGTATTATACAATTTCAGTACATGCTTACTATTAATCTTTCACGAACATAGCATAATATGACAGGGTCAGGCATGGCAGCAAAAGGAAGTGGGGGAAGGCAAGCAGATTAGCCCCAGGATAATCAGGCCCCTTTTCCGTTGGTAATTGTTCCATGTTAATTGGAACACCTGTGGCCGATCAAGTTACCTGGCAGAACCTGTTAATAGCCTCCCCTGCAGCCAGCTAGGGCTGCGTGATGAGAGCTGTGTGAAGCAGGTGTGCCACGGGAAAGCTGCCCAATGCAGATGCTGACAAGCACCAGGAGGGAAAAGCCACAGGAACAGAGGGAAAGGGCAGGGGAAACACTGCCCAACAGGGCGAACAGCCCTTCTGAGTCCCAGAGGTCTGAGGGAAGAGACCTCCACCAGAGGGGAAAGACTCAACTGGGTGTCTGCTCTGTGAACCCCATGCCTGGAGGGGCTACCAAAGACAAGTCTCCTCTCCCTCTCCCCCCTGTCAAGGAGCTTGGGAGGAACCCTGCTCAGGCAAGGTGTTCTGAGCAAGCCTTGGTGAATGGGGAAATTCTGATGGAATACCCCAGCCTGCCGCTAACCAAAAGCATGGAACCCACCGAGGAGGAGCATGAGTTCATCCACAATAGTTTTTGCTGTTTCCTAAGACTCTGCTTAACTGCCTTCCTGAAAATGGGAATTTGCCCATGTGGGGCATGTTAATATTTACCTTTTCCATTTTGATTTGGCTTGCTCTGCCTGACAGAATGCTAGTAGCAATGACTGCCAAGATGGCTTGTACCTGTTAATACTCAAGCAACTTATTAATGTGTCACACAAAAACACATGGTAAATCATTTAAAAGAAGGCATGGAAGAGATCCTTTTTGTTACCAAAAACATGAAAGATAGTTTATAAATCTTATGTTATTAAAACTGAATATTCTATGGCGTACTTACTTTTAAACCTGATTATGCAGTGCGTAGGCTTCGGTTTATATCATGGCCCCACTGAACTGCATATCACAACTAATGTGGCTTTATTCATGTCACGGACTGTATCTCTGGTATATACCTCAAATTACTTCTGATCACATGTTTGGATGCAGTAAGTACATACATAGTTTCAGTAATTAGAGGTTTGTAGTGACAGTTCCAGGCCCTGTGCAGTCAGACATGTTTTATCACATATTCATCTGATAGTCGGATTATTGATATACTTGATATTGCCATATAGCATCACAATAAATGACCTACCTTCTCACTTGCTTTCCCAACCAAACAACGCAAATACGCATCAATAACCTACAACAGATGATGAAAGAAGAGTTAACATTTCAAAAACATCTGTTGAATCACTCCAGTGAGCTTCCATGTTTACAGCTGTTTCAAGGTATGTTATCACTCAGCCGTCCTTCTTGCATCAGGTCACACAATTCTTTGCCATACAAATTGATTTTTCTTACTTTGGCCTCCAGTCTGTATGTAATCTTGTGGGTCATTACAAGTTTTACTGGGGAAAAATATATATATATATTACATGTGACCATGTGGCCATTCCTACATGGAAACTATTGACATGCTTGATAAATGGAAGTGTGTCAACAAATTCTTTAAAAACAACTGTGTGGTAAGCAATACCTTTGAGAAGCCATTCTCTGTCTTCATCATCCTCCATAACCATGTCATCAAAATCACCTGGATGACCGCTTGAAACTCCTGACACTACACACGCCTCCTTTTCCATGTGTGTGACCTCCACTTGGCTGTTGTGAGGCTTGTGAGATACATTTCCTCCCATTTCTCCTACCTCTGAGGTTTTGACATTTTCATCCACAGCAGTTTCCTTTTCCATGTTTCTCTGTGATATATGTTCCTCACCTAATGTTGGAGGGTCTTTAAATACTTTTAGGTGGGAGATACTGTAAAATCTTGCTAAACCTTTCCCTGACTTGTTTTCTAATTGAACTCTTTTGCCCTCTACAGTGGCAATTTTGTATGGTCCCACGTAGGTAGGTTGCATCTTCCCTCCCTGTCTTGTTTTCCTTCTCGCATTCAGTAACAAGACAGTGTCACCAACCTTAAATGTTATTTCCCCATGTTTACGAGTGTTAGTTTTCGCATACTGTATTTGTTGCTTTTCTTGGGCATTTGAAATATTACTAATAGCCACTTTAGTTTCAGCATCACGGCTAGATTCATTTTTCATGATGTAGTCTCTGTAGTATTCTTCGTCGAATTGCTCTAAATCTGGTGTCTTTGAAAACAAATGGAGAAGGAGTTGTGTTTGTATAATGAACAATCACAGAAGAACATATGCACCTGAAAGCTGAAGGACACTTACCGTGTACTTGTCTGACACTTGGTCTGGGAATCTTGGCTCAAAGCCATACAGTAGTCGATAGGGTGAAAATTTGGTTGTCATGTTTGGTTTTGTTTGCAAAGAAAATACAACGTCACTAAGAAATTCATCCCAATTAGTTGCACTGTCATCAACCAACTTCCTCAGTGCTCTGTAAAAAACAGTGATGGATTATTTGTGGGGGAAGGGGAAAGTACTGTCTTTAATG
Source organism: Terrapene triunguis (assembly GCF_002925995.2). NCBI lineage: Eukaryota > Metazoa > Chordata > Testudines > Emydidae > Terrapene > Terrapene triunguis. The sequence goes on along the minus strand of NW_020664853.1, from coordinate 531,138 downwards.
TGAGAAATTGTATGCAATCGAAAAGGCGTAAAGAGTCCATCATAGTGCAGTGGGATAATTTCTTTTACTTTAAATAAAAGACAAGTTTAGTTTCAATGTACTAAAAATTTGAAGCTATTTGTATGTCATTTGTCATCCCAGGCCAATAGTATATTTTGTTCATGGTTATTGTTGTTTTGACTATTCCTTGATGTCCACCCCATGCACTGTCATGAAATAGTTGAAAGAGTTCTAGGGCTTGTTTCATTGTGTGCACAACAACCAACTTTTTTCTTTTGGCATGATGGAAAAGTGTCCCATCTGATAATGAAAGAAGTTGGAGATATGATTATGACATCAACTGCTGCACTTAAGCCAGATGTGGGCAAGCTACGGCCCGTGGGACCCTTCTGCCCGGCCCCTGAGCTACTAGCCTGAGAGGCTAGCCCTCGGCCGGCTCCTCCACTGCTGTTCCCCCTCCCCCACAGCCTCATCTCACTGCGCCGCCACGGCCTGACCCAGTGCTCTGTGTTGCGTGGGGACAGGGAGCGAGGGGGGTGGATGGGGCAGGAGTCCCAGGGGAGGGGGGCCGTCAGGGGGTGATAAGCAGTTGGATAGGGGGAAGGGGCCAGGCCACGTCTGGCTGTTTGGGGAGGCACAGCCTCCCTAACCAGCCCTCCATACAACTTCGGAAACCCGATGTGGCCCTCAGGCCAAAAAGTTTGCCCGCCCCGACTTAAGCAATTATCAGATATTTCATAAGTCATAGATTCATTATAAGCCATATGCATATACAAGAAATCTGAATACAGTATGTGTCATCCTGCCTTTAATAGTGGGTGGGTGTGATTTCAATATATGACTATAAATAGATGTTAAATAAACATTTTAAACTGCAAGTCACTGCTCACTGAACAGTTATGGGCGTTGGTTTGTAGGATACACTGAATTACATACTTGAGAAATTAAGATAAAAAAAATTAGTCTGTTTTGCTAATATCTATATTACATGACAAAAGAGTGAAACTGAGTGCAGAGCACAGCACACAGAGCCAACTGGCTGCCCGTGAGCCTAGGAGCTGCTTCTCTGGCACTGCTTCCGAGAGGTGCACAGAGCCATAGAAGGCTTGGAGTCTGCCTTAGCCCTGCTGCACCACCAACTGGACTTTTACCAGCCCAGTCAACATTGCAGCCTGGAGCTGCTGGGGTCTCTTTTCTCCCGGGTGTTCTGGTGGAAAACTGGACAGCTGGCAAACCCAGGTGGGGAAATTGCAGAGTGTGGTGAACCAGAACAAGGATTGCTGTGGGGTTTGTATACCGACACAGAAGCGGGACTGAGGAGGCCCTCTTGCAGTAGGCAAAGGAAATGTGAAGAAAAGTAGTGATGCTAATCCTGGTCCCTGTTAAGGTCAATTGAACACTTCAGGTAAACCCTGTGTTGGGCGATCAGGAACATCATGTATATACTGAAGAATTCCATTGCAGAAAAATAATTGCTTACCCTCCAAGGAAAATTTGGAAGCAAATCTACGCAGGTTGAGTCTGCCTGATTTATTCATTCCTTCTGGATATGTGTTGTTCTTTTTATAGGCCAATACACGTGCAATTTTTTCCTCAAATGATTTCACTGAGTATTGATCACAGAAGAGAACATTACACGCTGTTAACATTCACAAAATTGAGTGTGACCCTGTCCAGCTCCCGCTCCCGGCTCTGATTCCCAGGTGCCACAGCCCTGCCAGCACCGGTCCCAGAGCAAGAGAAGCGTGTGACTCAGCGCGGGTCCCTTTAAGAGTTGCCGGTGTACGGCTGGCAGCGGAGCGAGCTTCACGGCCAGGAGCAGCAGGCGGCGAACCGGGGAGGTCCCCGGGCAGCACATGGAGCCGGAGCCCAGCACGGCGGCTTCAGCCTAGGGAGGCCCGCTTGCACCCGGTCCCCGCCTGCCTCTGCCCCGCGGGAGCCCAGCCCCAGCCCCAGCCCCGCTCTGCGCCCTGCCCAGGCCGGGGGTAGAAGGATGGGACTGGGATTCAAACACGGCCATTCCGAGGGGATTCAAAACTGGGCAGGTTGCAGAGCTATGTGCATGAATTCAAAGTATTTCCAGCTTACAAAGTCTGGCAGCATTAGATCCATGGTAATCACATTTCATTTGAAATAATGAGATCACCTGTAATATTTTAACTCAGTAAATCATAGTAACTCGACAGGAAATAGAACAGCACAAGAATGAGAATTTTTAAAAAAAGAAACAGCACAAGCAGGGGTATTTGATGACACTGTGCTATATATTTGGAAAACAATATTATATATCTATGGAACCCCTCTTCTTACCTGCCTTATCTGCCATACTGATGTTTAGAGCAGGGAATTCCTTTCCTAGTCAAGGTGTTTGTGAAAAAATCAGATTTCTGATATTCTGGAGAATCTGAAATACTTAAACCCATGTAACACACACATTTATGTATCTCCATGATCACAGGCATGAAAATCTTTTCAAATCAAAAGCATGCATTTGAACAAAACAGCTCGTCATCATGACAATTATTAATGAGGTAGGAATTTTTGGAGAAAATGCTTTTAAAGGAAAGAAACCTGGGCAGCAACTAGATTTGTCAGTTTTTCTCACCCCAGTGGAGATTACAGTCCTTCGTAGACAGGTTTGTTCCTTCAACCTGGGCAAATCTCCTGTGTTGTACTCTTGTCTTCTTCTCAGTGTCTTGGTTGCAGGATAGATAGCAAAAGAGTCACCAGACTCTCTCTTTTACATGATCCGTTCATGTGCTTTTAAAACAAAAGTCCAGGAATGTCTGTGTGATATTGGTGGCTTTGTTAAAGCAAGGGCGTTTACAAAAAAGTCATGCAGGTGAGTGAATACATTCTAGCTCAATGGCTGGACATTGGCTGGTGATGGACTAGTTTACACCCCGGCTGGGCCTTGGTTACTTTGCTTCTTGTTGTCTTTGGTGGGGGATCATTAAAAGACTACTTTCCAAAGTTACAGCATGCTTTAATGACCAGCATACAACACAATTTTCATAACTTCATATGCATTAATGATACACATATATGAATAGAGAAATGACTTTCAGCAGATCATAACCTTTCCCCTGATACCTTACAAGGTAAGATCACAATTATATGAAAATGAGGAATATGGGGTACACTCCACCAAGGTATAGAATGTCACAGATTCATGTGAAACTTATGAATCCTTGAGGGGGCCACTCAATCCTTGAGGGGGCCACTTAGGGATCTGGGGCAAAATCAGTACTTGGTCCTGCTGGTGAAGGCAGGGGGCTGGAGGCTGTGGCAGCAAAAAAAGCCCCTGGTGGCCAAATTTGAGAAATGCTGCTCTAGTGTATCTGCTGGGCAGTGGGAAAAGCCTCCCCCAGCTCCCTGGAAGCTCTGGTCTGAGCATGGGCAGAAGGTATAATAGGCCAGGGAGGCCTGGGCTGTGGTGGTCCTGCCTACGCTCGTCTCTTCCCCTCCCTGCTTCGGGCCCCTTCCTTGAGACCCGCACTGCCTGCTGAGTCCCTCCTCCACTCCACCTCCCCCTGCCGGAGGTTCCCACCGCTCGCTGTGTTCCTCCTCTGGACGGCCTGGGCAGGCGGCTCGGATGGCTCAGGCTGGTCTTATTGGAAATTCCAGGAGGCGGGTGGGTGCCTCCCCCAGCCTTGTGGGAAGAACCACTGGATCCCGGGACCCTACTGAATTCAGGTGACAACTAAGGGATAACAGGGATGGGAGTGGGGGGTTAGAGGTTCAGAACTAGGGATCCAGAGGGGGACACCAGGAGAACCCTGAACAGCGTCCACTGCTCCTCAAAGCTGTCTAGGGAGCCAGGGGACGCTGCCCAGAGGAACTCTGCCCAGATGCGTGAAATAAGAGAGGAACTGAAATAGGCCCCACAGTCGCAGAGCGCCCACTCATCCGGCATCTTCCCCCTGGTATTGTAAATGGCCACTTTGGCAAGTGCCAGGAGGACGTTGACGAGGTCTCGCGACTTCGTGGGGCCACGGACAGGGTGTGAATATATGAAGAGGTGTGGGGTAAAGTGCAGCCAGAACCTCAAGAGGAGATTCTGGAGGAGCCGGAATAGGGGCTGCAACCTGGCACATTCTAGATAGGCATGCACCAGGTTCTCCCTCATGCTGCAAAGGGGACAGGTGTTGGGAATGGGGGTGAACCGTACCAGGTACATACCCGTGCTCACAGCTTCATGAAGGAGCCTCCAACTGATATTCACGGTGGGCCGTGGGACCAGGCTGGAACGTAGGCTGGCCCACCAGGGTTCCTAACCCTCTACAGGTGGTAGAAAGTCCCGCCACTTGGTATCCAGGCAGGACACAAGGGTGAGGAAGTGAAACGTGTGGAGCACGAGCTGTAAAGTTGTTCCCTCGGCGTTGTTCGGAAGCGAACCGGCTGCAGGACGCACAGACAGATTGGGTTATGGAGGAGAGGAGGCTCACAGGACAGGGACCTGATGAAAAGGTCCGGAGGGCCTGGGGTGAGGGGTGGGCGGGGATCACCCTCTCGCAGGACCTGCTCAAGGAATACCCGAGAGGTGGGTGATAAGGATGCCCCCACCTCCTTGAGTATGCGCAGGGGGGTCTGAAGTGTGGAGAGCCCCATGCAATGACCGAGCACTCGGGTATCCACATATCTCCCTGTTAGTTACAGATAAGACAGAAGAGTCACATTCATACTCGCTCTGAGACTGGGTTATGACATCACCCTGAGTAAACATATCCATCATGATCAAACAGCATACCAACATTGTTATAAACTGGACTTCCAAGATGATAGTTTCTTCTGTTCTTCCATTGCTTTTTTGATTTGGAGCTTAAGTCTGGCAGTTTCTTGTTGCATCTGGTGAACCCTCTGCTCAGCAGCCAGCCATTCCATACGCATCCCATCAGCTTCTCTGGCTCTTTCTTCAACTTGCTTGGCTCTCGCTTTGGCTTCTTTTTCCAACTGGGCCAAGACTTGCTTCTCTTGCATTCTATTGACACCTTCCTTGACACACTTTGTACAAGATTTGTTGTAATTATATAACAGTAGTAGCAACAATGATCTACATAGTCACATTTTATCAGATAAAGTCACACGGTTAAATCTTAGTCTTTGTTGATAAACTCCTGTTTGTTTTCACTAAAACTATATCTCAGTGCTGTGAGTTATATTGGCGCTGATCCTCAATTGACTCAAACAAGCTGGCATTGTCCCTTTGGGGACAGTTTACATGGGAAGAGGACACTACAGAAGAACAATAATGGTTTGAACTCAGGGTCTGGTTGGGAAGCGTGGCCTAGTGATCACGGCCACAACCCTGGACTGCCAAGGGGATCTTGGGGAGGGGATCCCGGGCCCTCCCACTCTACCAGGCTCTGACCCAGAGCTCTTTTAGCTACCAGTAACCTGGCAACCAAGACTACTTAAGTCTGTCCTCTCTGGGCCTCTTCCTTTCATCTCCCACCCTGGGGTCACCTCAGTCCAAGTCCTTCACATGATGGGAAAATCCAAATCCCAAGGAAGCAAGAGGGCATCGCCACTGTCCAGGGCCACAGAATACGTCCCTCTCTGCTTGTCTATGCGGAGGGTCCTCCCTTTTCTCACGGAGGGCCCCTTTGGGCAGCTGTATCTGTATCTGAGCCTTTAGGTTTTCACTGTGCTCTGCTCTACTGGAGCTGTGGACTGCAGGTCTGCTCATCTTCAGCACTGCTCCCAACTGAACTAATTCACTGCTTTTTAATTCCTCCAGCAGATGGAGCATTTGCTGCAGGTGTGGCGGGGCAGAGCTGGCTGAGCCCAAAACGAGCCCTTATGCCCTTGTTGCTCAGTGTGGGGCTGGTGCACCCCATCCCAAGGACACTTCAGAGGACCTCAAGGAAGAGGCTGAACCTAGTGTTAACCTGCACATCAAAGTAAGGACTGGCAGAACCCTGGGGATTCTGTGTGGGGAGCTAAAGGCTGGAGGTGACAGGGAACTGACACCCAGCTCAGCAGCAACATGTCCCCCCTCGCACTAAGGCTGGAGGATAACAAGGAGATTCACAGTCCAGGACATCCTGAGAAAACGTCACAGCCGGAACCTGCAGTGTGTGGAGCTCAGGCATCTTGAAATAACACCTCCAAGGGGCATAAAAACACAAAAACAAACAAACAAGAAAACCCAACTCCAATGGTGGGGATTCCACAAGCTCCCTTGGA
>NW_020664853.1:391566-424949 GCF_002925995.2 Terrapene triunguis | reverse complement strand
GGAGCCAGAGTCACCGCAGCGGCCGCGAGTCACTTCCTGCTGCCGGGCCTGAGCCCAGCGATCGCTCCCCCCAGAGCCGCCTCCCAGCTGCTCCTGGGTCCTAGCGATCAACCCATCGCACTGCAGCCGCCTGCCCCAGACCCTGCCTCCTGGAGTCCCACCTCCCCTGGGCACGGGCAGCTTCTCCCCACATTACGGGAGCGTCATGCATAGAAGCCAATGTACCCATGGGCGAACAGACAAGAGACAATTCCAGAGAGGGGGGGGGTTCAATGGAGACTGGGGATTGTTCCAGAGAGTCCCCAATGTCTCCATGGACACAGGGATGATGGGGGTCCTGGTGCTGGAGAGGCAGCCCAGAGATAGAGCTGTAGACCACCTGTTTCTCGGTGATACTGACTCTGTGTGTGACCTCTCTGGTAACAGACTGGCACAGCGAGCAGTTGGGCAGAGCTGGTCTCTTGTCTGCGCACCAAGCTCCCTGGCTACCAGCCCTGGGCCGGAGCTACCAGCTCTGCTCCCCTCACTCCATGGAGCTGTCAGAGCTTTGCCACCAGGTTTCCTGGAGTTATTTGTGGGGCCAGATTAATCCATCCCTGGGCTCTAAGCAAAATCCCTTCCTGTCTGCCCCCCCACCACACACACACACCAGGGATCCCCCCTGCCCCTCTCCCGGCTGGCTCCCCCATGTAGGCACTGCCTGCAGCTTCCTATTGGACACCTGCATATCAGCAGTGAAGCTCTAGCTAATCTGGTTCAGGAGCTGGGGCTCCACCCACTCAGGTTTGGCCCCATTGACCCTGCCCCCCAATATGACAAGGGCATGGCAGGGGGGACAAAATGGAGTGAGCTGGGTTGTGACCTGGTGCATTGGAGGTCACATTGCCACTCGCTCAATTTTGGCCTCATGTGCCCCTCCCAAAAAATGGGGTGCAGGCCTTGGGTCCTAGGCATATACTTAGGTTGCCTATGCCTTAATTCAGCCCTAACTGCACTTGATCTGGGGCCTGCAGGGGAGTTATTCAGTCACTGTTGCGTCCAGAGGGGCCTGGTCCCTGTTCAAAGAGAGGAGGCTGTGCTTGTATAGTGGATGCTTTGTCCCAGAAAGGGGTACCTGTTCTCCCCCAGCTCACTGGCTAAAGTGATCCCCGCTCAATTCGGCCTCGAAGGGGGAAGAAGTGCGACAAAGTGGGAATTTTCTGTAATATTTTTGTATGAATAGTGTCTGCCTCAGTTTCCCCTATATGTGGCATTGTCCGGAAAAGGTTGTTTACCCTCTGCAGAGATCCAGCTGTGACTGATGCCTAGATCTCTGGGCTCCATGTCCATGGAAAGTTTGAGAACACAATGGCCACTTGAATTGCCTGGACATTGGGCAGCTAGCTAACAACCATGGATGGCCCTCCTCCCCTCGGCAGTAAGCCAGCCCTGTTTGACCAGCTGGAGAACAAAGGGCTGAGGAGAAGGACCAGGGGACAAGGTCTGCCCAGGGACAAGAACAAAGGGCTGAGGAGGGGCCAGGTCAGGGGTTGTTAGATGTGGGCTGTTGGAGGCTTAAGACTTTCCGGAACTGCCGGAGGACTCTGTGCTCTAGGCTGACCCAGATGGACCATGCTGTAACTTTCTGATCTCTGTGCTAACCACGGATGCTCTATGTCTTCCAGAAATCTAATAACGCCTCCTGCTTTAATGACACTGGCTGAGAGTCCCAGCAGCTGCTGAAGGTGGGGGTGCATCTCTCCCTTTGGGTGTCCAAGTCTCTCTCGGGCGTCCAACTCAGGTGGACTCACTGGGTGGGAAGGGAACTGAGGGCTCCAAGGTTTGGTGAAACTAAGTGGCTTGTGGTCAGGAAAGAGTGAGACCCGCAGAGCGGGGCTGGCACACTGCAGAGGTCCTAGTGGGAACTGTTCCAGAGCACTGGATTGGTAGATCCACGGCAGGACCTGTCTCTCAGTTTTTCATCTTGGTCACATGCTGCTGCCTCCTCCATTGGGATCTAGGAGCCTGAACTGAGCAGCTGCTGCTCCCCCAGCAGGGTCTGTGCTGGGGAGAGAACAACTCTGCAGGCCAGTGGTGGGGCACCCACCTGGAGGGGGGGGGGTCCAGTCCTCTTTTCCAAGGACTCTGTAATGACTCCTCCAAAGTGTCACAGGTTCAGCAGGAGAGATTAAGGGACCCCCACACCAGAAGATCCCATGGCCCAGCAGTCAGAGCACTGGGACCCCCCTGTTCAAATCCTTTCTCCCCATCAGGCAGAGGAGGGAATTGAACCTGGGCCTCCCACATCTGGGTGATTACTCTAACCCCTGGGCTACATGCTTAAGGGAGGGATCACCCCGTACTCCCCTCCTCTGGCTGTTTTGTGCAGCTTGACATCTGCCTATCTCATTCTCACACAGGCAGGCACCTAAGCCACCTGACTCCAGCAGAGGGGTTCCCAGTGGTGCATTTGCAGGCAGAAAGAGGTGCTGGGAGGCTGCTCAATGCACCCAGGGCTGGGATTCATCTCACTTCCAGCTGCCTCTGACGCCAGGAATCTTGCCTGTGCCAGCTGGGTGTCAGCACCCTACCACAACCAGCCTCTCAGCCACTGGAGCGCTCCCCCCTGGGCTACACCAGCCCTGCAAGCTAACAATAGACCCACTCCAGCCCCCGAGCCCTTCAAAGGGTGCCCTTTTAGTACCCAGCCTCCTATCATGGGATACACACAGAAATCCCTGATCTGCCGTTCCCCGAGACCTCTCTGACCCTGACAGCATCCCAGTGCCAGAGGCCAAGGGGCTCCCTGGGATTTAGCAGTTTCAGCTGGCTTAACCAGCCCAACTCACTGTTGCCATAATGTGGATCTAAAAGGTGCCATGTTGTATAGCATTGGAAAACTACAAACTCACTGCTCAGTGATATTCTTGCAGGAGGTACGTGTGGGCGATACATGAAGAATTGTAATTATATCCGAGCAGGAATATGTTCTTAAAAACCTGGCTGTCAGGCTTAAGTCACCCCGCCCCAGACAAAGGAATGTGGTTCTTCCGCCTGCCTGAACCTGTCTGCAATGTAACTAGGGCAATGAAATTACATTTCCACCAAGGGCAGACAAAGTCAACCAAAGTGGAAGATGCCACTTCCCACTCTCAATGGGAGATGGAAGCCACAGCTGCAAGAAACCTTCCTGCCTCCTGAAGCGCGGTCATTGAACTCTGGAAGCTATAACCAGGCCACAAAGCCAGCTTGGCACACATTACTGAGCAGATCCAAGTACACCTGTGAAAAGTGGAACCTTCCAGCCAAGAGGTCTGAAGGTCCCCAGATACCGAATCTAGGCGAGAAACCTGCTGAGACACAAGGCTCAGATTCGCTGAAGATAAATGTAGTCACTAGAAAGCACGTTTTGTTTGTAACCTCTCCTGGCTCTTTCACACTTACTGGACATCCCTTAATCCTGTGTTCCATGGGAATAAACTTATTTTTAGTTTTACAACAAACCATCTCAGTGACGTGTGAGGCCTCAGCTAACCTAACAGGGTGGGGCTGTGCGCTGTCTCTTTAAGAGAGCAGCAAAGTTACTAAACTTCTGTGAGTGCTACACTGAAGAGGATCTGACCCTACACAGGTGGGGACAACCCCTCACTGGTCTGGGTTGAACCCCACAGCATCACAATGCATCTGAAGAAGTGAGGCTTTTTACCCATGAAAGCTTATGCCCAAATAAATCGGTTAGTCTTTAAGGTGCCACCGGCAGGGCTGGCTCCAGCGTTTTTGCCGCTCCAAGAGGCCAAAAAAAAAAAAAAAAAAAAGCCGTGATCAGCGGCAGCTCTACCGCCGCTGCGTCATTCTTCGGCGGCAATTCAGCGGCCGGTCCTTCCCTCTGAGAGGGACTGAGGGACCCGCTGCCGAATTGCCGCCGAAGAGCCAGACGTGCCGCCCCTTTCTGTTGGCCACCCCAAGCACCTGCTTGCTGCGCTGGTACCAGGAGCCGGCCCTGGCCACCGGACTCCTTGTTGTTTTAATGGCACTAGACTGTTTCACCTGACACCACCGCTCCGGCATCAAGCTTGAATTTGCTGATAGTAAAACAAAAGGAAAGTTTATTTTGAGAGAGACGAGAGCTTCAAATAGAAACAAGGGGGAGGGATGGAAACTAAAAATGCAGAAAACTGGGACAAGGGCCTACACTCACTAGAAGTGACATTTTCTACCTGATCAAACAGATCCTCACCTGAAAGGTCAGTCTTTCGCAGCGTTTGCTAGCCCCAAGAAGCCAGCCCCCAGTCTTCCAGGAAGTATCCCGCTTCAGTGACCGGATCCAGAGTGTCTTTCTCCACCCTGTGACACACGGAATCAGTCTTTTGTCTTTATTCCCAGCCAGGGCGATCCCCTCGCCGTCAGAGCCTCCTTCTCACTGCCACCAGCTTTCAGTGTTTATAGTTCAGCTTTGATGGCTTTCCATTCGTTTTCTGAATAGGCGCAATGGTGGACAGTTGAGCAATGCATTGCATAATGGGCTAGCCAGGGAAAACTCCCTCCAATTTAAATGGGCTGTCACCAAGACAAGTGAGTGACTCACTTTCACTCCAACACCATAATGGGATAACTTTCAATATAGTTACGTTATTACTTCAATATCTCCCATACATGCATCTCGCAATATTTATGAGTATCAACACATTATAAGCTTTCAGTAGAGATCTCACATGCTACCCCTTATGGATCAATACCAGGAAAACAGTGCATTAAGTGTAGTGAGTTTGTCAGGTCTGAGACAGGAGTTGCTTGTATTGAACAGTGAGCCTTTTGCTCATGGGCCTTTATGTTACAAGGCCCCGAAATCTGGGCTGCAGGGAGAGGTTTATCTCCATTAGAGGAGCGAGGATTAAGTTGTACCCTCTCCTCAGCATCTCCCGTTGGCTGTCTTAGGGTATGTCTACACTACAGGATTAATCCGAATTTAGATAATTCGAATTTGGGAAACAGGTTGTATAAATTCGATTGTGCGCGGCCACACTAAGCACCTTAATTCGGTTTTAAACCACATTAATTCGGTGGTGTGCGGCCACACTACCCCATTAACTTAAACACAGTAATTCGGTGGTGTGCGTCCACACTAACCCTAATTCGAATTAACAAAATCGATTTAGGCTCTACTCCGTTCGTCGAGGTGGAGTACAGAAATCGATTTAAAGGGCCCTTTAATTCGAATTAACTGGCTCTGTAGTGTGGACGGGTGAAGGGTTAATTCGGATTAAGGCAGCTAAATCCGAATTAAAGTCCTAGTGTAGACCAGGCCTTAGGCAGCTCCCTGCCTAGCACGCTGGCTTCTGTGGATCCCATTCATAGGCCCCTCTCTCTCCCCATGCTTTATATAGGGAGCCTGGGTGACTGAGTCAGGCTTTCTGGATCCCATTCATTGATTTTTCTAGTCTCTTTGTGGATCCAGGCCTTAGTAGCTGCCAGCAGCCGGGTCTTTGGTCTCTAGACAATTGCAGACGAGGCTGAAGCAGATGGCTCTAGGTACCAGATGCCATCCCATGTCCCTTTACGGTTTTCTGATGTTCACCGAAATCACCAGCCTTCTCCTGAGGGGTACCTAGAACAGTCCCTTTTTAAAAAAAATTTAATCAGATGCAGCAAAATTATTACATCACGCATAGGTGGCGGGAGAATACCCCCTTCGGGGAGGCTAATCCACTAGCCCCACCCCTTCCACCAGTGGCGCTCCCCCAAGGTGGAGCTCCAAGCCCCCCTGCCGCCGGAGGAGCCCCAAGCTACAGGCAAGGCCAGGCTGCCCCAAGCCGCCCAGGGCCAAGCCGAGCCACTGCACCGACCCCCACCCCGGGCTGGCCCAAACCAACCCAGGGTGGCACCAGTTCCTGGCAGCTGGCAGGCCCGAGCTCCAGGCCGCCAGCTAGAGCTGAGCCTCACCCTGGCTTCAGGGAAGAGGGGAGGGAAGCGGGGCCTTGGGGTGGAACATGGACGGGGCCACAGCCTGGATTAGGGGAGACTTAGCCTGCCCTGGCCTTTGATACCCATGACATTGCATCCAAGAGACAAACGCCATTGAGTTGGGTGTACGGCCTCCTTTTGCTCGGCTACAACTAAATGAAAACATACCTAGCTCTCAGACAGCATTTTTGATAGCAGCTCGAGATTAAAAACACCTCCCCACACTGATTAACTCCCCTCCTGCAGGAGGTGGGCGAATGGGAAATGCCAGCCAGAGGGGACTGCCCCTGCAGATGATGGATTTTCCCTACTGACCCATAGAAGAGTCAGAAAACCCGACGAGTTGGCAGTTCTGGCATCTGTAGTCTGAAGTGGTGAAGGCTGGGGCTAGAGGCTTCCCAGATGGCTGCTAGGATCCTTTAGTCGAGACAAAGGACACTGGGAATTTGAGAAGCTAATTTCTACTTTATTATTTGAAAGCAAGAAAGAAAAGTTAACCTTCCCCACCCCTCCCAATGCTCAGCCCGGCCCAGCCCAGCGCTGCTCCCAGCTTCCATGCGCACCAGGGAGAGAGGAATGAGTTAAAACTGGTAGAAAAGCACAGACAGTCTGTGAGAGACACCAGGACCAGGTCACAAAGCAAACGTTCCAAAGCAGGAAACGTGGGGAGTTCAGGTTTGAGGGTAGCTGTGTGGGATGCGGGGAGCCCAGAGTGTGTCTATAGTCCATACGCGGGAGACTGCGGTAGGTGAGGAGGAGACCAGCTGGGTCAACAGGCTCTCTTTGGGTTGGTCTGGCTTTAGGGCTGGCCAGACCTGTTCATTTCCCTGGTTTCCTTCTCCCTTCTGCCCAGGCTCATCCTCTCAGCAAGCAGGAGACCCTGCCCCTTTCCCATCACTCCTCTTGGGGTGTCATCTGTAGCCCTTTAGACTTCAGGGACAGCTTTGCCCGGCACTGGTAGGACAATTCCTGTCTCTCTCTGGCACTGGTGTAGTGAGTTTCCAGTTCTCAGCCTCAGCTGTCTGGATCTCAAGAGCAAACCCAGCAGTTTCCCAGCATCTCCCATCCTCTCCCCCTACTGACTGTATCTCACATCGCTGCAGGGATCAGGCAGTACATTCTTTCCCCATTTCAGTCTCTGCCTCTCAGAGTTTAAATCTAGCGCTCAGTGTCTGTGAGATAGATATTGATCATTGTCATTGTTCAAACCACACAAAAATCACATGACAAGGTTAAAATGAAATAAACAAAGGACTATTCTGACAAACAATCATTTGTCTCGTGATTTCCTCAAGAAATCTACGCTACATCCTGTCAAGCTAAACCAGGGGTAGGCAACCTATGGCACGTGTGCCGAAGCCGGCACGCGAGCTGATTTTCAGTGGCACTCACGCTGCCTGGGTCCTGGCCACCGGTCCGGGGGGCTCTGCATTTTAATTTAATTTTAAATGAAGCTTCTTAAACATTTTAAAAACCTTATTTACTTTACATACAACAATAGTTTAGTTATATATTACAGACTTATAGAAAGAGACCTTCTAAAAACGTTAAAATGTATTACTGGCACGCAAAATCTTAAATTAGAGTGAATAAAATGAAGGCTCGGCACACCACTTCTGAAAGGTTGCCGACCCCTGAACTAAACTAATATCAATGTATGTGACCAAACAGCCTTCAGGAATAGAGAATAACCCACAATCCAGCGTGGGCTATAAAACACTTTCACATTCATAAAGTGAAATCCCAGAGACTCTTAAGACGTTTTATGAGGAAAATAAATTTACCCATTTCCCTCTGTACTGGCTAAGCCTGCTTTATTTCACACCTCATGGTTGTTAGTTACAAAAGTTTGAGCATGAAGAAAAAGAAAGAAAGAAAGAAAGAAAGAAAGACAGACCAACTTCCCATCTACAAATGATCTGGACTAGCCTAAAAAAGCCTGGAAGGAATTTTTGCCAATAGATGGAAAGAGCAATAAACACAGAAAGCTCAATCTGTGCTTTCTTCTCCAGCCCTCAGGAGTCTGATTTAGGGTCAGGGAAATCAAGCTGTCATTCCTAAGCATGGAGAGCCAAGAACACTGTGGCAAGTGACACTTTGGGAGGTGGACGGGCGGAATGAGGCGAGGATAAACCAGAGGTGGGCAAACTTTTTGGCCCAAGGGCCACATCTGGGAATAGAAATTGTATGGTGGGCCATGAATGCTCACAAAATTGGGGTTGGGGTGCAGGAGGGGGTGAGGGCTGTTTGGGAGTGGGGCCAGAAATGAGTTCCAGCTGTGGAAGGGACTCCAGGCTGGGGTGGAGGCTCCAGCTGGGGATGAGAGCTTTGGGGTGCAGGAGGGTGCTCTGAGCTGGGATCGAGGGGTTTGGAGGGCAGGAGGGGGATCAGGGCTAGGGCAGGGGGCTAGGGCACGGGGGGTTGAGGGCTCTGGCTGGGAGTGCTGGCTCTATGGTGGGGCTGAGGATGAGAGGTTTGGAGTGCAGGAGGGTGCTCTGGGATGGGATCAAGGGGTTTGGACAGTGGGAGGGGGATCAGGGCTGGGACAGGGGATTGGGGCATGGGGAGAGGCTATGGGGTGCAGGCTCCGGATGGCGCTTACCTGAAGCAGCTCCCGGAAGCAGCAGCATATCCCTTCTCCGTCTCCTACACAGAGGCGCGGCCAGGTGGCTCCGCACACTGCCCCATCCGCAGGTACCATCACCACAGCTCCCATTGGCTGCAGTTCCCAGCCAATGGGAGCTGCAGGGGCGGCACTTGGGGCAGGGGCAGCATGCAGAGCGGAGCCCCCTGGCTGCCCTTATGTGTAGGAGCCATAGGGGGGCCATGCCGCTGCTTCTGGGAGCCACGTGGAGTGGCCCCCAATACTGCTCCCTGCCTGGAGTGCCGGAGGGGGGCAAGCTCCAGACCCCGCTCCCCAGCGGGAGCCCGAGGGCCGGGTTAAAATGGCTGGTGGGCTGGATCTGGCCCCCGGGCCGTAGTTTGCCCACCCCTGGGATAAACTCTCCAAGGTTTGGACAGAGGTTGCTGTGTCCCGGTGGAGCATGAGGGTGATGGGGGAAGGCGGGAATCCCTCGGACTCACCCCATCGCTCGCAAATAAAACAGAAGCTAAAACACCACATTTCACTGTCCCTGCTCCCACTTTTGTGGGATTCTGTTTAATTCTGGCCCATAAGGGAGAAAATGTACAAACACTAAATGCTTTTCAGCACGGCCCGGAGTAATGTGAGACTATTTGGGAATGAGAGAATCTACCCCCAGACACAGGTGCCAGAACAAGGGGTGCTGCAGCATCCCCTGGCTTGAAGTGATTTCCATCTTATCCAGGATTTACAGTTTGGTTCAGTGGCTCTCAGCACCCCCACTATGCAAACTGTCCCAGCATCCCCAGAGGGGGAACTCAGTGACTCTAACAGTCACTCTGCTAATGGTGGGGTCTGAATGAATTAGATGCTCAGGCTCAGTCTAGGGTAGGATGAGTGGGGGAGGGTCAGAGGAGATGAGCTGGCTGATCCCGACCATGTTTCCTACCACAGACAGACCCTCGGCGGCTGATGCTGCGGAGGCAGAGGTGGGATTTCCAGGCCTCCCACGAAAGGCCCTGTGGCAGTGGTTCTCAACCTGCGGCCCGTGGGCTGTATGCGGCCCAATCAGCACACAGCTCCAGCCCATATGACATCCTCAGGGCCATACAGGTAGTATTGGATGCGGCCCACATAATGCATTATGGGCCGCATATGCAGCCCACAATGGTAAATAGTTTGAGAACCCGCTGCAGTCTGTGGGAATCAGCCCCTCTCAGTGGTGCTGGCTGAATGCAGAGGGGGCAGGGAGAGGGGGGCAGAGGGGATGACTGATGAGGCAGCACCTCTCTACCCCTGTGCTCCCCCTCGCCTCTTATCCCATGAGCCCCAAACACTCGATAGCCCTTTCCTCACCTGTGACCCATCAGCTCAGCAGCCAGGGCTGCAGCAGGGAGGAGGGGCTGATCAGGGCTTCTCCTCCTCTGCCTGGGGTTTGCTTAGACCAGGCAGAGCCAGAGGGTCACTGACCAGTTGGTGCTCGGCTGATGCTGGATCCTCACCCCAGCGATGGGCAGCTGGATCCTTGGGAACCAAATAGCCCTGATGTGTGTGGGAACGAGGAAATGGGTTTGTCACCATGGCCGGCCCCAGTTAGGGCCCTGAGAGAATTTCCCTGCTGTGTGGAGGAGTCTCTGATGTCCAACATGGCATTAACTCCGCTTGAAGTTGAGTGGAGCTGACAATGCTTGATTCTGTGGGAGCACCAATTGAAGATTCCCCCACATTCAAGTTCTCTCTCTTCTGTGGATCGCTGATGGGTAATAATGTATGAGCTTGGACTGAATCTTTTCCTGCAGTTGAGGTATTTCTAGAGTCGCTCCCTCTTGTGTGAATTCTCCGGTGTTTAGTAAGGTTCGAGCTGTTATTGAAACTTTTCTCACATTCCAAGCATTTATGGGGCTTCTCTCCAGTGTGGATTATCTGATGTGTAATAAGGGCTGATCTGCGACTAAAAGATTTCCCGCAGTCCAAGCATTTATGGGGTTTCTCTCCCGTATGGATTCTCTGATGTGTAACAAGGGCTGATCTCACTTTGAAACTTTTCCCACAGTCAAGGCACTCATGGGGTCTCTCTCCCGAGTGGGATCTCTGATGTGTAACAAGATTTGACCTCTGAATGAAACATTTCCCACACTCAAGACATTTATAGGGTTTCTCTCCTGTGTGCATTCTGCCATGTATAATAAGAGATGATCTCTGACTAAAGCTTTTCCCACACTCAAGACATATGTAGGGTTTCTCTCCCGTGTGCATTCTCCCATGTTTAATAAGGGATGAACTCTGACTGAAGCTCTTCCCACAGTCCAAACATTTATGGGATTTCTTTCCTGTGTGGATTGCCTGATGCGTAATAAGGGTGGATCTCACAGTGAAACTTTTCCCGCAATTGAGACATTTAAAGGGTTTCTCTCCCGTATGCATTCTCTGATGTGTAATAAGGGCTGGTCTCTGACTAAAACTTTTCCCGCAGTCCAAGCACTTATGGGGTTTCTCTCCTGTATGGATTCTCTGATGTGTAATCAGGGCTGACCTCACAGTAAAACTTTTCTCACAGTACAGGCACTTGTAGGGTCTCTCTCCCGTGTGGGTTCTCTGATGCGTAATAAGATTTATGTTCTGATTGAAACATTTCCCACACTCAAGACATTTATATGGCCGCTCTCCCGTGTGGATTTTCACATGTTTCATAAGGGATGATCTCTGACTGAAGCTTTTCCCACAGTCCCAGCATTTATGGGGTTTCTCTCCTGTGTGGGTTCTCCGATGGGTAAGAAGGTTCGATTTCCGATTGAAGCTTTTCCCACAGTCGAGGCACTGATACAGTCTCTCTCCTGTGTGGATTCTCCGATGTTTAGTGAGGTTTGAGCTGTCACTGAAACTCTTCCCACAGTCCAAACATTTATGAAGTTTCTTTCCTGCATGGATTGTGTGATGCAGAATAAGGGCTGATTTCACACTGAAACTTTTCCCGCATTTGAGACATTTGTACATTTTATCTGCCATATGGATTCTCTGATGTGTAATAAGGGCTGATCTCTGACTAAAACTTTTCCCACATTCCAAGCACTTATGGGGTTTCTCTCCCGTATGGATTCTCTGATGTGTAATCAGGGCTGATCTCTGACTAAACCTTTTGCCACATTTCAAGCATTTATGAGGTTTCTCTCCAGTATGAATTCTCTGATGCGTAGTCAGGTTTGAGACCTGATTGAAACATTTCCCACACTCAAAACATTTATAAGGCCTCTCTCCTGTGTGCTTTCTCCCATGTATAATAAGGGACGATTTCTGGCTGAAGCTTTTCCCGCAGTCTAAGCACTTATGGGGTTTTTCGCCTGTGTGGATTCTCTGATGAGTGATAAGGTTCGATTTCTGATTGAAGCTTTTCTCACAGCTCAGACATTTATAGGGTTTTTCTTTCTTGGGATTTGTCTGTGGGGCTGTGGTTTCCTTGGGATTCTTGCATCCTACCCTACGTTCAATGGATTCCTCCTCTTTCTTTATTGGGTGGTTTCCCAACTGCCTCTCTGGCCTCTGCCGACTTCTCCAAGTTTTGCCCTGTTCCAAGGACTGGGAGAAATTCCCTTCGGCTCTTCTCCAAAAGTTCCCCTGCAGTTCCACTTGCTCGGGATCTTCCTGCTGTGAATTCTTCTCCTTGTTCTCACTCATCATCGCCTCATGAACTGCTGGGAGAGAGAGAATCCAGACAGGAGTCATTCCCTGTGCTGGGGAGAAAGGACAGAACAGGGAACAACACAGAGGGGAAAACACAACACAGTAACTAATGGGGAGACTGAGGGCTGGTCTACACTACACAGTTAGGTCGACATATGGCAGCTTACATGACCTAATTATGTCAGTGTACACACTACAGCCTTGTCCTGCCAGTGTAAGGCTAGGTCTACACTACAAAATTAGGTCGGATTTATAGAAGCCGGTTTTATAGAAACCGGTTGTATGCAGCCGATTGTGTGTGTCCCCACATAAAATGCTCTAAGTGCATGAAGTCGGCGGACCGTGTCCACAGTACCGAGGCTAGCGTCGACTTCCGGCGCATTGCACTATGGGTACCTATCCCACAGTTCCCGGAGTCTCCGGCGCCCATTGGAATTATGGGTTGAGATCGCAATGCCCGAATGATGCAAAGCAGTGCCGCGAGGGGTTCTGGGTACATTGCGTCAGGCCCCTCCCCCGCCGTCACAGCAACCGCAGACAATAGATTCGCGCCTTTTTACCTGGGTTACCTGTGCAGACAACATACCATGCCAAGCATTGAGCCCGCTCAGCTCAGCTCACCGTCACCATATGTCTTCCGGGTGCCGGCAAACGTGGGACTGCATTGCTAAACAGCAGCAGCAGCTTACTGCCTTTTGGCGGTAGACGGTGCAGCATGACTGGTAGCCTTCATTGGCGATCTGGGTGCTGGCAGCCGTGGGGCTGGCAGCCGTAGGGCTGCATTGCACCAGCCCCTTGCCTTTTGGTAGAAGATGGTTTATTACGACTGGTAACCGTCGTCGTCGTACTGCAGTGGCTGTCGATCATGGGCACCCGGGCAGACAATGATGGTTATCAGTCGTAGTATGCTATTTTCTGCCATGCGCCCTGTTGGCTCATTGCACGTTAGCAGAGTCGTAGTATGCTATTTTCTGCCAAGTGCCCAGTATTGTCTGCTAAGCACCCAGAAGAGGCCGATGGCGATCTGGGTGCTGGCAGACGTGGGGCTAGATTGCTACACAGCAGAAACCCCTTGCCTTTTGGGCAGTAGATAGCATATTACGATTGGTATCCATCATTGTCATATTGCAGTGGGCATCAGATCGTGCAATAGACCTGAAGGCTTACTGCCAAGCGCCCAGTATTTGCTGCCAAGCACCCAGAAAATGCCAAGGGCTATCAGTCATGCTGCACCGTCGTCTTAAGATGTAAAAAATAGATTTATTCTGCATTCATTTGCTTCCCCCCTCCCTCCTGCTAAACCCAGGCTTTTGAGTTCAATCTTTGGGGGGGGGGGGGCATTCTGTGTGACAGTTGTTTGTGTTTCTCCCTGATGCAAAGCCACCTTTCTTGATTTTAATTCCCTGTACCTGTACGCCATGTCGTCACTCGCCCCTCCCTCCCTCCCTCTCTCCCTCCCTCCCTTCTTCCCCTGGTCCGTCAGATACTACTTTCGCGCCTTTTTTCAGACCAGACGCCATAGCCAGCACTGGGATCATGGAGCCCGCTCAGATCACCGCGGCAATTATGAGCACTATGAACACCACGCGCATTGTCCTGGAGTATATGCAGAGCCTCCTGGACATGCCAAAGCAAAACCAGGACCAGCTGAGGAGGAGGCTATTGCAGCGCGGCGACGATAGTGATGAGGAAATTGACATGGACCTCTCACAAGGCACAGGCCCCAGCAATGTGGAAATCATGGTGTTACTGGGGCAGGTTCATGCCGTGGACCGCCGATTCTGGGCCCGGGAAACAAGCACAGACTGGTGGGACCGCATCGTGTTGCAGGTCTGGGACGATGCCCAGTGGCTGCGAAACTTTCGCATGCGTAAGGGCACTTTCATGGAACTTTGTGACTTGCTTTCCCCTGCCCTGAAGCGCCAGAATACCAGGATGAGAGCAGCCCTCACAGTGGAGAAGCGAGTGGCGATAGCCCTGTGGAAGCTTGCAACGCCAGACAGCTACCGGTCAGTCGGGAATCAATTTGGAGTGGGCAAATCTACTGTGGGGGCTGCTGTGATCCAAGTTGCCAGGGCAATGAGAGACCTGGTGATATCAAGGGTAGTGACTCTGGGAAACGTGCAGACCATAGTGGATGGCTTTGCTGCAATGGGATTCCCAAACTGTGGTGGGGCGATAGACGGAACCCATATCCCTATCTTGGCACCGGCGCACCAAGCCACCGACTACATAAACCGCAAGGGGTACTTTTCAATGCTGCTGCAAGCCCTGGTGGATCACAAGGGACGTTTCACCGACATCAACGTGGGCTGGCCGGGAAGGGTTCATGATGCTCGCGTCTTCAGGCAGTCTCTTCTGTTTCGAAAGCTGGAGGAAGGGACTTTCTTCCCGGACCAGAAAATAACCATTGGGGATGTTGAAATGCCTATCGTTATCCTTGGGGACCCAGCCTACCCCTTAATGCCATGGCTCATGAAGCCATACACAGGCAGCCTGGACAGTAGTCAGGACCTGTTCAACTACAGGCTGAGCAAGTGCCGAATGGTGGTGGAATGTGCATTTGGCCGTTTAAAAGCGCGCTGGTGCAGCTTACTGACTCGCTCAGACCTTAGCGAAAAGAATATCCCCATTGTTATTGCTGCTTGCTGTGCGCTCCACAATATCTGTGAAAGTAAGGGGGAGACATTTATGGCGGGGTGGGAGGTTGAGGCAAATCGCCTGGCCGCTGATTACGTGCAGCCAGACACCAGGGCGGTTAGAGGAGCACAGCAGGGCGCGGTGCGCATCAGAGAAGCGTTGAAAACCAGTTTTGTGACTGGCCAGGCTACGGAGTGAAACTTCTGTTTGTTTCTCCTTGGTGAACCCTCCGCCCCTCCCCCCCCCACCCGGTTAACTCTACTTCCCTGCAAACCAACCACCCCACCCTCCCCTACTACCCTCCCCCCTTCGAGCACCACTTGCAGAGGCAATAAAGTCATTGTTACTTCACATTCATGCATTCTTTATTAATTCAGCACACAACTAGGGGGATAATTGCAAAGGTAGGCCTGGATGGGTGGGGGAGGAGGGAAGGAAAAAGACACAGTGCACTTTAAAACTTTAGAACTTATTGCACTGGAAATCATCTAGGCTGGAGTGATTGGGTGGCCGGAGGCCCCCCCATCGTGTTCTTGGGCGTCTGGGTGAGGAGGCAATGGGACTTGGGGAGGAGGGCTGTTGGTTACAGAGGGGCTGTAGCGGCGGTCTCTGCTCCTGCTGCCTTTCCTGCAGCTCAACCATACGCAGGAGCATATCACTTTGATGCTCCAGCAGCTGGAGCATCGACTCTTGCTTTCTGAGTACAAGTTGACGCCACCTCTCCTCTTCAGCCCGCGTTTCAGCACGCAACTTCTCCTCTTCAGCCCGCGATTCAGCACGCCACCTCTCCTCTCGCTCATATTGGGCTTTTTTAAAATCAGTCATTGACTGCCTCCACGCATTCTGCTGTGCTCTGTCAGCGTGGGAGGCAGTCTGTAGTTCAGTAAACATTTCGTCACGCGTCCTTCGCTTCCTTCTTCGAATATTCACTAGCCTCTGCGAAGGAGTAAGATTTGCAGCTGGTGGAGAAGGGAGAGGTTGTTAAAAAAGATACATTTTAGAGAACAATGGGTACACTCTTTCACGTTAGATTTTGCTGTTCACAACATCACACAGCACATGTGCTTTCGTTACAAGGTCGCATTTTTCCTCTTATATTGAGAGTCTCCTGGTTTGGTGTGAGAGATCACTCACGCAGTGCCAGGACACAGATTTCAGCTTGCAGGCAGCCATGGTAAGACATATAGTCTTTGGGCTTTTTTAACCTTCTTAACATGTGGGGATGGTTTCAAACAGTTCTGCCCTCATTTCCCATACCAAGCACCCGTGCCATTTAAAATGGGTTTGCAATGTAAAAGGAGGGACTGCGATTTCAGGTTTAACATGCAGCACAAACCCAACTAACTCCCCTCCCCCACACACCCAATTCTCTGGGATGGTCACTTCAACCCTCCCCCCCACCGCGTGGTTAACAGCGGGGAATATTTCTGTTCAGCAGAGCAGGAAGGGGCACCTCTGAATGTCCCCTTAATAAAATTGCCCCATTTTAACCAGGTGACCGTGAATGATATCACTCTCCTGAGGATAACAAAGAGTGATAAGGAATGGATGTTGTCTGCATGCCAGCAAACACCGGGACCATACGCTGCCATGCTTTGTTATGCAATGATTCCAGACTACGTGCTACTGGCCTGGCGTGGTAAAGTGTCCTACCATGGCGGACAGGATAAGGCAGCCCTCCCCAGAAACCTTTTGCAAAGGCTTTGGGAGTACATGAAGGAGAGCTTTCTGGAGATGTCCCTGGAGGATTTCCGCTCCATCCCCATACACGTTAACAGACTTTTCCAGTAGCTGTACTGGCCGCGATTGCCAGGGCAAATTAATCATTAATCATTAAACACGCTTGTTTTTAAACCATGTGTAATATTTACAAAGGTACACTCACCAGAGGTCCCCTGTGTGCCCTCAGGGTCTTGGGTGAGTTCGGGGGTTACTGGTTCCAGGTCCAGGGTGACAAACATATCCTGGCTGTTGGGGTAACTGGTTTCTCCGCTTCCTTGCTGCTGTGAGCTATCTATGTTCTCTCCATCCTCATCTTCCTCGTCCGCCGAACCCGCTTCCCTGTTTCCAGAGAGGGACTGATAGCACACGCTTGGGCTAGTGGTGGCTGCACCCCCTAGAATGACATGCAGCTCCGCGTAGTAGCGGCATGTTTGCGGCTCAGCCCCGGACCTTCCGTTTGCGTCTCTGGCTTTGTGGTAGGCTTGCCTTAGCTCCTTAATTTTCACGCGGCACTGCTGTGCGTCCCTGTTATGGCCTCTGTCCTTCATGGCCTTGGAGATCTTTTCTAATGTTTTGCCGTTTCTTTTACTGTTTCGGAGTTCGGCGAGCACTGCTTCATCTCCCCAGATGGCGATCAGATCCCGTACCTCCCGCTCGGTCCAGGCTGGAGCTCTTCTGCGATCCTGGGACTGGGACTGGGACTCCATCATGGTTACCTGTGCTGATGAGCTCTGCATGGTCACCTGTGCTCTCCACGCTGAGCAAACAGGAAATGAAATTCAAACGTTCGCGGGGCTTTTCCTGTCTACCTGGCCAGTGCATCTGAGATGAGAGTGCTGTCCAGAGCGGTCACAATGAAGCACTGTGGGATAGCTCCCGGAGGCCAATAATGTCGAATTCCGTCCACACTAACCCAAATCCGACCCCCTAAGGCCGATTTTATCGCTAATCCCCTTGTCGAGGTGGTGTTAAGAAACCGGTTTAAAGGGCCCTTTAAGTCGAAAGAAAGGGCTTCGTAGTGTAAACGTGTCCAGGCTTAAGTCGATTTAACGCGGCTAAAGTCGACCTAAACTCGTAGTGTAGACCAGGCCTAAGTGCCCTACTATACCAGCATAATAACTCCACTTCCAGGAGAGGCGTAGGGCTTATGTCCGTGTAGTGAGGGCGACACATTGTCTGTGTAGACACTGCCTTCCTTACATGGGCTGTTGGCTGTCTTGTGAATTTCACAGCTCTGCTGGAGCTGTGAAATTGACAAGAAAGCCAGACTCCTGGCTCCACAGCTGGGCTGCTGCCAGGTCTCCGCTCCAAGCCGGGCTACCACCTGGGCTTCTGGCTTGGGCTACTGCCCATGCTCTCCGCTCCCCACTAAGAGCCCTGCTGCCCCCCGCGGTCCAGGCGCCATGTTCCCTGCTGGCAGCCCAGCTGACCTCCTGGCTCTTGGCTCCCCACTGAGAGCACAGCAGCCAACTGGACTCCGGGCACTGATCTCCCCACCGGAGGCGAGAAGCCCAAGGCAGCTTCCCCCGGTTCATGGCTCAGCTCCCCACACTGCCCCTCTTCAGACAGTGGAAGCGCTCTGGTGAAGACGCAAACCACCGACAGAAGGAGGGGAGCGTGGACATCAGCTACGGCAGTAATTACTGTGGTGGCTGTAAGTCGATCTAACATAGGTTGACTTAAGATTGTAGTGTAGACATGCCCTCGGAAATTGGACTCTGCCTCCACATCCCATCCAAATACTCCCAGGGAAGTAAAGTCGGGGAGTGTAGCGGGGAGGTCACCCGCTCCTGCCTGAAAGGGCTTAAAACAGCCCTGGAGAGGGCTGGGGCAGGGGGAAAAGCTGGGCTGATTGGGAAGCAGCCACAGCTGGGGCCACGCCCCAAACAGACCTAGCTGGCCCTATAAAGGCAGGGAAGCCAGGCGCAGGAACACAGAGTCTCTCTGCTTTCAAAGAGAGAGAGGGGCCTGGCTGCTGGGAAGCTCAGGGTGCCTAGAGTGAGGCAGGGTTGGGGAAAGACCAGAGGGGCTGGGGAGCTCCAGGCTGGCAACTCCCCAGGCTGCAGGACCTTGTCCAAGGCCCCATAGAGGCACTGGTTTGCAGACAGGGGCAGCAGGTCCAGACCCAACCTTGCCTATGATGAGTGGCTGACACTGCAGTCTGCCCCAGGGTTCAGGGGTGAGTTGGTGACTGGCAGTAGCCTATGTCTGAGGTGAGGTGAGGTGGGGATAGAGGGGTGGGGGTTTCCTGGGGAGGGGAGACCCTGAGACTGAGGGGTGTACGGCAGGGGGCAGCACCCCAGATAACGGGGCACCAGAGTCCAAGGAGGGACACAGGGGCCAAGCGGCAGTGGGACACTGGCCTGCAGAGGGCACTCCAAGGCTGGCAGAGCTAATTCCTGGACGAGAGGAGCAGGAGGCACCGTGGGGTGAGTCTGCACAGGGTTACATTAACTGTAAGGTGATTCCTCACTGTAAGGCCTGAGGCCTTTTTCTGCAGCCACATTAGGACAGCAGGAGCCATGAGACAAGAAGCAGAAAGTCACATTCCCTCTAAATGGTATCAAAACAATGAAATATCGGGCTGCTAAGAAGGAGATCCTCTCCTAATGGCACCCACCACCAACAGATAAAGGAACAGGGCTTAAGATGTTTAAAGAAAACTTAGTTGGACAGCATCCTGTCTGGCAAGGAATCACTTATTAACAGTTGTGATTGTGAAATCCCTCCTTCTTTACTGTTTTGTCTTTATGGTCCCTGCTTTGCTGTTCTTTATCTGTATCGTCTCTGTCTGGTTCTTTGCTTGTTTCTGTCTGATTATAGTGGGCAGCTGCCCCACTCCTGGAGAACAGGGGTTAAAAGCAGCCAAGCTAGGCTGATGGGGGAACAGCCACAGCTGGGGCCATGCCAATCAGGGCCCAGCTGGCCCTGATAAAGGGGCTGTGGGGCCAGGAGACAGAGGAGTCTCTCTAGCTGTGGCGAGAGAAGGACCTGGCTGCCTGGGAGCTCAGGGTACCGGGAGCAGAGCAGAGCAGTGCTGGGGAAAGGCAAGAGGAGCTGGGGAGCTCCAGCCTGGCAAGTCCCCAGGCTGAGGCCTTGCTAAAGGCCAAAGCAGGTACTGCGGCCACAGAGGTGCAGCCTGGGGATAGGCAGAGGCAGCTGGTCCTAAACCCTTGCCAATGCTGAGTGGCCATTACAGACTGCAGTCTGTCCCTGTGAGCGGGGGCTAGATGATGACTGGCAGTAGCCAGAGGCAAGGTGGGGTTAGAGGACTGGGGGTTCCCCTGGGAGGGGAGACCCAGAGTGTGGGGGCACTGCTGGGGCAGAACCCTGAGGTAAAGGGGCACCGGGGTCTGGGAGGGACATGGGGCCTAAGGCAGGTGAGCCACTAGCCAGCAGAGGGCGCTCTGTATGCTGGAAAAGAGCTAATTCCCAGACGACCAGCAGGAGGCGGTGCGCTGGTGAGTCTTTGCCTTGCTACACTGATCCATAACTAATTATGCAAGGTTTAAATCAGCTCAGGTGGTGGGGTATGATAGAGTAAAGAATTGTTTTGCAATATGTTAGGCTTGGTCAAAGAACTATTTTGTAATACTTTAATAAAATGATAGCTTATGGTCAAGCTAAGCAGGACTCAAATGCCACTATATAAGCTGGGGTCCAAAAGGAAATTCCTTAGAACTAACTCCAGGACCCGGCCCAAGATCAGAGATGCCAGATCTCAACCCCCTGCTGACTATATCGTGCAGACGCTGGAGTCCCTGGACAAACCAATCCTGACTGGCCACCAGGAAAAGTTCATCTGCCTTGTTGGGAGTGGTGAGCATTGTATGCTTAGCGTGTGTGTTCTGTCTTGATAACTGTTAATAAATAGAGGTTAAGGATATTACTGTGTAAGGCTCTTTCACTGGTTAAAATGTCCTGTAAGCCCGCAGAAGATTATGCTTTGACCCCTAGGAACAGGGTGGGGGGCAGGGTACCTAAATTAATTGTGTTATGCCTTGAGTCCTAGGAACAGGGTAAAGGTGGGTGCCATAGAGTGTGTGGGTAACACTAAAGGATGGGTGGGAAGCCATAGGTGATATCTGCCATGATGAAATGATACCAGAGGGCTACAGCCTGACTGGGTGGGGTGAAACACAACCCGGAGAGCTCGCTAACAACACATCTTTAGGCATCCCAGCTTTTTCATTCACTCGCCAGATGGTGTGTGTGTCAGTTTCACTGATTCCTCACCTGTGCGGGTTCCTTTGTGGATGTCCCATTCCTTGGAGGTGTGGAGATCAGGGATCCACGGCTCTTCCCCGCATTCCAGCCGGGTGATCAGCTCCGGTTTGGGAACAGGAAATCCTGCTCGTAAGGGGGGGAAATCAAGAAGATGAGGGTGTATCTCGAGTATTGACAGAGTATTTGGGCTGGTCTACACTGGGGGCGGAATCGATCCAAGATACGCAACTTCAGCTACGCAAATAGCGTAGCTGAAGTCGAAGTATCTTGGATCAAATTACCTGGGGTCCACACGGCACAGGATCGACGGCCGCGGCTACCCCGTCGACTGCGCTACCGCCACTCGCTCTGGTGGAGTTCCAGAGTAGACGGGGAGCGCGTTCCGGGATCAATATATCGCGTCTTAATGAGACGCGATATATCGATCCCGGATAAATCGATTGCTGATTGTTCTTTGTTGTCACAAAGAACATTCCCTGAGCTCAACCTGCCCCGTGCTGAGCTGGGGGACTGTGGAATCCCAAAAGACAGGAACATGGCCACTGTAATTATGTGGATGTAGAATCTGAACAGAGGGGAACATGGCCACTGAGCCCCCAGGGAGAGGCAGATGTCTGGGGGTGGGGGGGAGGAGCTGTCACAGCATCACTGGGGGCTTCCAGGATCTGTGCACTCTGGGGGACTTGCTGATGCAGACACAGCTCTGGTGTTAAACCCCTGCCTATTTCTAAACCTACGGAGCCTTCCCCATGGCTGGAGCCAGTCCCAACAATGGAGGATCACAGGGACTGTGAGTATAAAGAGACACCAGGTGGGTGACGTAATATCTTTTCTTGGGCCAACTTCAAAAGCATATCTTTCACTAACTGAAATTGGTCCAGTCAAAGGTACTGCCTCCCCCACCTTAGTGTCTGTCCATCCTGGGATGAACGGGGCCACACCAACACTATAAATTAGTGAGAAATAACAGACAGATCCATACACTGCTTCTGCCCCTTTGAAAGCTGGAGGGATGGGGATGAATCAGCAGGTTTATGACTTCCTGATCCCATTGGAGGGGGCATGGCGGGGTAGTCAACAGGTGGACCACAGGCCAAATCTGGACCATCAGACACTCTTGAATGGACCCCAAAATCTTTTTATTTACTTATTTATTTTCTCTAGAGTCTGGATCTTGACTATACTTTCACCAAGAAATTTGGACCTTGACAAAAAAATAGACTACCCCTGCGGCATGGAGATGAAAGTCTCTCACACTGCATGTGTAGACTCTGGAGTCCATTTCCCCTCTAATCTAACTGAGCAGGGAAGAACTGACCAGATTCAGACACGCAGACCCCACGCCTTCTAGTATCTGAGGGGACGGGAATCCCTTACCCAGCGAGGTCACCGTTTTGTAGTTCTCCTGCATGACGTCCCTGTAGAGGGCTCTCTGAGTGGGGTCCAGCAGAGCCCCCTGCCCCTGTGTGAAATACACAGCCACCTCCTCGAAGGTCACCGGCATCTGAAACAACAAGAGTTCCCCACTCAGCACCTGCTGCCCCAGCCACAATCTCACTATTTACAGGGGAGGAGGCCCAGAGTAGCAGAATCCCATCTCCTCCCCCCCCAACACCCTGCTCAGAGCAGCCAGGAGGCTTCAGGGGGTGGGGAGAAGGTGAGAGTGCCTTGTTCCCCCAGCAGACAGGACAGGGCAGAGTCTTCTCATTTCCCACACACCGGCCAGCCACAGGCTGATGCAGGAAGCAGAGCTCTGAGCCAGGGCAGGAATCTCAACAGCTTCCCTTCGTATTTCACAGCAGTCTCTGGCCAGTGGGGTCAGGCTCCAGCACTGGGAATCTGGTCAGTTTTCCCAGCCCTGCCCAGGGGGGTGTTTCCTGTTTGAGAAATGGGGGATTCCTCTCCCTCCCTCCAGCTCCCCGCCCTGCCAAAGGGCTTGCTCAGAAAATCAGGCCCAGGTTGACCATGTCCCAGCAGGTTTGTCACACCCTCCCTACTTCCCCCTGTGTGTTGCCTGCCCCTCCCTCTCTACCACACCCTGTCCTGCAGCACCCTGAAAATCTCCTACCTGAGCTGGCTTCATCACAGCCATTTCCCTTCCCTGTCCCCTGGAAGACAGGAGGATCTGGAGCAAAATGTGGATGTGATTCCTCAGCCTGTCAGGGCAAGAGGGGAGGTTTCAGAGGGGGCTTGAATCCATTTCACACATTGATTCCCTGCAGGCTCTCTCCCTGCAGACAAATGCTCTAGAACAGGGGGTTCTCACAACAGATCTTTTGGTGGCCTCAGAGTGTGGCCATCAAATCTTGCTGGTGGCCACTCTGACAAATTTTCCTAAAATACTTATTTGTTTTTCCTAAAGTTAATTATTAGGGTTGTTGGTTGATCACAATTAACTCATGTGATTAACTCAAAAAAAAATAATCGCTATTAAAAAAATTAATTGAGATTAATCAGTTTTAATTGCACTGTTGAACAGATTACCAACTGAAATGTATGAAATATTAAATGTTCTACATTTTAAAATATATTGATTTCAATTACAACACAGAATACAAAGTGTACAGTGCTCACTTTATATTTTTTATTACAAATATTTGCACTGTAAAAATGATTAAGAAAAGAAACAGTATCTTTCAATTCACCTCGTACAAGTACTGTAGTGAAATCTCGCTATTGTGAAAGTGTAACTTAAAAACGTAGGTTTTTGGTGACATAACTGCACTCAAACAAAACCATGCAAAACTTTAGAGCCTATAAGTCCACTCAGTCCTACTTCTTGTTGAGCCAATTGCTCTGACAAACAAGTTTGTTTACATTTACAGGAAATAATGCTGCCCGCTTCTTGTTCATGCCACCTGAAGGTGAGAACTGCCATTCGCATGGCAGTTTTGTAGCTGGCATTGCAAGGTATTTACATGCCAGATATTTTTTCACATCTTGGCTCATAGAGCTGAGAAGCGATAGTCATATGTCCCTCATGATTCAGCCACCAATCCAGAGGACATGCTTCTATGCTGATGACACTCGTTTAAAAAATAATAATAATAATGCATTAATTACATTTGTGACTGAACTCCTTGGGGGAGAATTGTATGTATCTGACTATTTTATCCACATTCTGCCATATATATTTCATGTTATAGCAGTCTCAGATGATGACTCAGCACATGTTGTTCATTTTAAGAACACTTTCGCTGCAGATTTGACAAAATGCAAAGAAGGTGCCAATGTGAGATTTCCTCGACCCAAGGTTAAAGAATTTGAAGTACCTTCCAGAATCTGAGAAAGACGGGGTGTGGAGCATGCTTTCAGAAGTCTTAAAAGAGCAGCACTCTGACATGGAAACTACAGAATCAGAACCACCAAAAAAAGAGACTCAACCGTCTGCTGGTGGCATCTGACTCAGATAATGAAAATGCGTCTGTCAGCACTGCTTTCGATTGTTATCGAGCAGAACCCATCATCAGCATGGACACAGGTCCTCTGGAATGATGGTTGAAGCATGAAGGGACATATAAATCTTTAGTGCATCTGGCATGTAAATATCTTGCGATGCCAGATACACCAATGCCATGCGAACACCTGTTCTCACTTTCAGGTGACGTAAACAAGAAGCAGGCAGCATTATCTCCAGCAAATGTAAACAAACTTGTTTGTCTGAGCGATTGGCTGAACAAGAAATAGGACTGAGTGGACTTGTAGGCTTTAAAGATTTACATTGTTTTATTTTTAAATGCAGTTATTTTTTGTACATAATTCTACATTTGTAAGTTCAATTTTCATGATAAAGACATTGCACTACAGTCCTTGTATTAGATCTGAAAAATACTTTTTTGTATTTAACAGTGCAAATATTTGTAATAAAAATGAATATAAAGTGAACACTGTACACTTTGTATTGTTATATTTGTAAGATGTAGAAAACATCCAAAAATATTTAAATAAAGGGTATTCTATTTTCATTTAACAGTGCAATTAATTGCAATTTTTTAATCACTTGACAGCCCTAATAAATAAGCACATATCCCTGTCCAAATCCTTGTCACTTTCTGATGTAGAGCTTTTTTCCCCCCCCTTTTCTTTTTTCCAGATGCAATAGAAAAAATAATCATAGGACTGGAAGGGACCTTGAGAGGTCATTTTGTCCAGTCCCCTGCATTCATGGCAGGACTAAGTATTATCTAATCCAGTCCTGACATGTGTTCATCTAACCTGATCTTAAAAACCTCTGACGGTGATTCCACAACCTCCCTTGGCAATTTATTCCATTGCTTAACCACCCTGACAGTTAGGAAGTTTTTCGTAATGTTCAACCTAAACTTCCCTTGCTGCAATTTAAGCCCATTGCTTCTTGTCAGTTAAGAAGAACAATTTCCCCCCTCCTCCTCATAACAAACTTTTACACTCTTGAAAACGGTTATGTCCCCTCTCAGTCTTCTCTTTTCCAGACTAAACAAACCCAGTTTTTTTTTCTTTTTTCAATCTTCCCTCAGAGGTCATGTTTTCTAGACCTTTAATAATTTTTGTTGCTCTTCTCTGGACTTTCTCCAATTTGTCCACCTCTTCCCTGAAATGTGGCACCCAGAACTGCACACAATACTCCAGTTGAGACTTAGAATCATAGAATATCAGGGTTGGAAGGGACCTCAGGAGGTCATCTAGTCCAACCCCCTGCTCAAAGCAGGACCAATTCCCAACTAAATCATCCCAGCCAGGGCTTTGTCAAGCCTGACCTTAAAAATCTCTAAGGAAGGAGATTCCACCTCCCTAGGCATTCCAGTGCTTCACCACCCTCCTAGCGAAAAAGTTTTTCCTAATATCCAACCTAGACCTCCCCCACTGCAACTTGGGACAATTACTCCTTATTCTGTTGTCTGCTACCACTGAGAACAATTTAGATCCATCCTCTTTGGAACCCCCTTTCAGGTAGTTGAAAGCAGCTATCAAATCCCCCCTCATTCTTCTCTTCTGCAAACTAAACAATACCAGTTCCCTCAGCCTCTCCTCATAAGTCATGTGCTCCAGCCCCCTAATCCATTTTTGTTGCCCTCTGCTGGACTCTTTCCAATTTTTCCACATCCTTCTTGTAGTGTGGGGCCCAAAACTGGACACAGTACTCTAGATGAGGCCTCACCAATGTCGAATAGAGGGGAATGATCACCTCCCTCGATCTGCTGGCAATGCCCCTACTTATACAGCCCAAAATGCCGTTAGACTTCTTGGCAACAAGGGCACACTGTCGACTCATATCTAGCTTCTCGTTCACTGTAACCCCTAGGTCCTTTTCTGCAGAACTGCTTCCTAGCCATTCGGTCCCTAATCTGTAACAGTGAATGGGATTCTTCCGTCCTAAGTGCAGGACCCTGCACTTGTCCTTGTTGAACCTCATCAGATTTCTTTGGGCCCAATCCTCTAATTTGTCGATCCCTCTGTATCCTAGCCCTACCCTCCAGCGTATCTACCATGCCTCCCAGTTTAGTGTCATCTGCAAACTTGCTGAGAGTGCAGTCCACTCCACCCTCCAGATCATTAATGAAGATATTGAACAAAACCGGCCCCAGGACTGACCCTTGGGGCACTCCGCTTGAAACCGGCTGCCAACTAGACATGGAGCCATTGATCACTACCCGTTGAGCCTGACAAACTAGCCAGCTTTCTATCCACCTTATAGTCCGTTCATCCAGCCCATACTTCTTTAACTTGCCGGCAAGAATACTGTGGGAGACGGTCTCAAAAGCTTTGCTAAAGTCAAGGAATAACACATCCACTGCTTTCCCCTCATCCACAGACCCAGTTATCTCCTCATAGAAGGCAATTAGGTTAGTCAGGCATGACTTGCCCTTGGTGAATCCATGCCGACTGTTCCTGATCACTTTCTTCTCCTCTAAGTGCTTCAGAATTGATTCCTTGAGGACTTGCTCCATGATTTTTCCAGGGACTGAGGTGAGGCTGACTGGCCTGTAGTTCCCCGGATCCTCCTCCTTCCCTTCTTTAAAGATGGGCACTACATTAACCTTTTTCCAGTCATCCGGAACCTTCCCCAATCGCCATGAGTTTTCAAAGCTAATGGCCAATGGCTCTGCAATCACATCCGCCAACTCCTTTAGCACCCTTGTCCAGTTTTTCTAAATAGTCCCAAACCACTTCTTTCTCCACAGAGGGCTGGTCACCTCCTCCCCATACTGTGCTGCCCAGTGCAGCAGTCTGGAAGCTGACCTTGTTCGTGAAGACAGAGGCAAAAAAAGCATTGAGTACATTACCTTTTTCCACATCCTCTGTCACTAGGTTGCCTCCCTCATTCAGTAAGGGGCCCACACTTTCCTTGACTTTCTTCTTGTTGCTAACATACCTGAAGAAACCCTTCTTGTTACTCTTAACATCCCTTGCTAGCTGCAACTCCAAGTGTGATTTGGCCTTCCTGATTTCACTCCTGCATGCCTGAGCAATATTTTTATACTCCTCCCTGGTCATTTGTCCAATCTTCCACTTCTTGTAAGCTGCTTTTTTGTGTTTAAGATCAGCAAGGATTTCACTGTTAAGCCAAGCTGGTCGCCTGCCATATTTGCTATCTTTCTACACATCGGGATGGATTGTTCCTTAATCAGTGCGGAGTAGAGCAGAAGAATAACTTCTCATGTCTTGCTAATGTACAGTTGTATTTTGGTGCTCCTGGCCCTTGCTGCCTCCCCTGCATGGATCACCCCTGACCACCACTGCCTCTCCCAGCCCTCCATCACCCCACATGGCTCCCAATCACCTCCTGGGCCCCACTGCTTCCCCCTCGAATTCCCTTCTGCAGCCTCACACCCCAGGCTCACTCCACTGCTTGCCTCTTGACCATGGTGGCCAGTAAAGCCAGCCCTGATGAAGCCCCACCACCAGAGCCGGAGCCCCATGGCTGGAACTGGGGGGTGCAGGGTGGCTGAAGCCCGGAGCCCCACCACCCTGGAGGACTGAAGCCCAGAGCCCCACAACTGAAGCTGGGGTAGAGGGGCTGAAGCCTGGAGCCAGAGCCCTAAGGCTGAATGGGGTGAGGGGGGTTAAGCCCGCCCCTAGAGCCCCACAGCTGAAGCCCTCCCCTGGAGCCCTTGGGCACTGCAGGGAAGTGCCACTGCTTTGCCCCCTCCCCCATCTCTGCCCAGGAGCGTGTTGTGGCTGCATTGAGAAACGGCTGCACTAGACTCTGCCAGGCTGGGGAATACACTCAGGCTACGTCCACACTACAAGGGCTACAGCGGCACAGCTACTGGGCTGCAGGAACACGGCTACAGCTCCGTAGCATGGATGCGTCCTACAGTAGCGGCAGGGGTTTGTCCATCAGATAATCCACCTCTCCAATCGGCAGTAGCGTGTTCGGTGGAAGAATTCTCCCGTCCGTCAAGCTGCGTCCACAATGGGGGTCAGGTCAACTTAACTATGGCGCTCGGGGCTCAAAACTTTGCCTAGCCCTGAGTGATGCAGTGGATGGATGACTGTTAACTGTAGACCAGTTCTTACAACACCGACCCAGCCTCTCCCAGCAAGCTCCACCCACCAACACTTTTAAACCCTCCCAGCAACAGAGCTGGCACACTTCAGGGCAACTGCTCCTGTATTTCCGCTCAGTGGTCCAGCAAGGGCACCGACAGAGCAGCTCCCCTTTGATTGGAGACCAAGTCTTCCCTAGGCCATGTCTACACTAGCACTTACATAGGAAAAACTTTTGTCACTCAGGGGTGTGAAAAAAGCTCTCGTGCTGACACAGCAACTGCCGCTCATTGAGCTGGTTTTATTATGCAGACGGGAGAGCTCTCTGCTGTCGGCATAACGTGGCCACACGAGCGCTCTCAGAGCGGCATAGCTGTATCGGCACAGCTGTGCTGCTGTAAGCTTGTAAGTGTCGCCATGGCCCTAGGAAATCCATCGCACTCGTATTGTTCCCAAAAGGCCTTTGAAATCCTTAATATCTCCAGAGATTCCACCCAAAGGACTCCCATACAACCGCACAGTAGCCCACAAGCAGTAGCATTTTCAATACAATGGACTCCCACAATACATACACTTAATTCAATAAGGATTAGAATCATAGAACCATTGGGTTAGTAGGGACCATAAGGATCATCTACTCTACTCCCCTGCCAAGATGCAGGATTTGTTGGGTCTAAGCCACCCAAGACAGAGGGCTCTCCAGCCTCCTTTGGAAAACCACCGGTGAAGGAGCTTCCACGACCTCCTGAGGCGTCTCTTCCATTGTCTTACTGAGTTTTTTCCTGAGATTTAATGTAAATCTGCTATGCTGTAGTTTGATCCCATTGCCTCCTGTCCTGCCCTCTGTGACAAGAGAGCAACTTTTCTCCAGACACCAGCCTCCTCTTCTCCCTTACCAATAACCAGAGCCCTCGAGTCTGATGGCAACACCTAACGAATGAGCTGCCCTGGACTCCCCCTGCAGCCCCCAGGGACAGGCAGGCAGAGGCTGATCTCATTGGCCCATCCGCACTCACCCCCTGCCAAAGCCAGCAGGTGAGATCTGAATCCATGGCACGGGGAAGCTGCCATTGTATCTCTCACCATCCCAATCCCTTTTCACTGGCCTCTCTCTCCCTTCCCCAGCCAGCCTCCTCTTGCTCTCACATTACCCCTCCAGCCCCCTCTCCCCATATCCCCCCTTTTCCTTCACTAAATCCCACCACCCAGATTTCCCTCTATTCCAGCCCTGTGTCCTGTGGGCTCCACAGTCCTCCCCAGTACACTGACTCCTCTGCATTGCCTCATCCTCCATGCAGCAGGCACCCCATCCCATCCTGCCCCCTGCCATCTGCATCTTCAGCCTCTGCGCTCGTCACACATCCCTGTTCACCTGTAAATCCCCTCTTGCACACACACCTCCGCCCCTCTTCAGACAGCTTCTGGCTCCCACCCCCCTCTATCCCTCCAGGTGTGGCTGTCCCAGCCCTCCCCATGGCGCGGGCTGGCTCCCCCTGCCCTGCACATGCTGGGAGCTGGCAGCAGCTTTCTCGAGCCCAGGGCAGGGAATCACAGCCAGCTCCGCTGGGAGCAGCCCAGGGCCAAACCTCCCCCTGCAGTCCAGGTGTGACGGGGGGGCACCGCTCCTTGGGGGGACGGATGGGAGGGTCTCTCTTACCTTCCCTCCAAGCGGTGCCCGCCCTGGGAGCAGGGGGCAGGTTTCCCCTTAAGTGATGTCCTGGGCAGGCTGGGGTGTCCAGACTGATAAGTCTCTTGGGGAGCAGCGGGAATGTTCCTCTCCCATCTGCAGCCAGGACTCTGGGGTTGCCAGCAGCAGCTGCTGGGGCTCTGGATCTTGCAAGAAGCGGGGATCCCACAGTGGTAGGCTCCCTGCTGTGAAATTAAGCAGGGGCTGGGCTCACAGCTAGCCCCACCCCACTGTCAGCCGGGCGACAGGCTCACAGCTGGAGCCACCACCCCTCACCCCAGGGTGACAATGGAAGCTGTGACACCCCTCCCCCCCCCAAACACTGGGCTCAATTTCACAGCAGGGAGCCTACAGCTCCAGCTGTGAGTCCCCTGCTGCTCTGAGCCAGGATGTCAATTTCATTCTGGGTAGGCTCTCTGCTGTGAAATTGAGCCCTGGGGTCACAGCTTGGGCTCTCACCCCAGAGCCCTGTGCAGCTGTCAGTGCCCTACATCTGGATGTCAGTGCCCCACATCAGTCGGTGCAAACGCTCCTGGCAAGCACGCGCTCCGCCAGCAGGAGGGCAGTGTGGACACCAACAGCCCACTCAATTACAGGCGGGACTGTAGGTCGACCTAAATTAAGTCGCCCTAATTTTGCAGTGTAGACAAGCCCTTACTGCAGAGACTCCGATGCCGGGACCCAGTGATCACTCCCACACCAGCTTTTTCTAGGTCCCAGCGATAAACCCCTCAGGGACCCCATGTCCCCTGGGCGCAGGCAGCTTCTCTCAGCATTAAGGGGTCATCGTACAAAGCAGCCACCGTGTCAATGGGAGGACAGAAAGGAGATGTACCAGTCCCGGGGAGGCAGGAGAAGGGGGATTTCTATCAAGACTCAGGATTATTCCAGAGAGTCCACGATATAAACAGAGACGGGGGGTGTTGGGGTCCTAGAGAGGCTACCCAGAGCCTGCAGCTGCAGAGGACGCCTTTCGCAGTGACACTGACTCCGGGTGTGATTCGCTCTGGGAAGCAATTGGCACAGGGAACTGTTGGTCAGGGACGGTCTCTTGTCTCCACACCACACTCACTGGCTACCAGCCCTGGGCCTGAGCTTCCAGGTCTGCTTCCCTCACTTGGGTCATGGAGCTGTGCCAGGCCACCAGGCTTGGTGGGTTCATCTGCTCCTAAAAATAACCGATCAAGGGCCCATGTCCACTCCTGCAGGGCTCTCTGCCGCCCCTTTCCTGGCCAGTGTAACTGCCGCCGGTACAATTTGCTACTGGGTAGCAGCTACTGACACCTAGCTGTTCTCTTTTGCTGCCCTTTCACCATTTTGCTGCCTCTGCCTTTCCCCAACTTCTGGTCCAGGGGTAGCAAGCTGTGATGGAGGGAGGGTGTATTCCCCTCACAATCTGCTACCTCCCACCTTTCCTCATCCTCTACTTTTCTGCATCTCCTGGTCCCAGGACAGCAAAGAATGGTGGACGGGGGTTTGCCTGTCACAATCTGCTTCCTTTCCCCAGCCTCCTGTCCAGAGGTAGAAACTTGTAATGGAGGGGGCACGCCTGTCACAATTTGCTACCACAGTGAAATCACTATTTTAAATTTGGGCACAAAGAAAGATGTTTCGGTAATCCAGAAAAGCATTGCCCAGAGTTAAACCTCAGGGCTATTGTCTGTAAAACCCGGAATGAAGGTGGTGTTATTTATTAGTCTCTTTCCACTGTAGATCCTTGGGCGGCGGGTAAAATAGCCCGGGGGGGAGGGGCTAAGCTTCCCCAGCTAGGCCATGGCCCCGCCCATGAGTCACCCCGAGGCCCTGCTCCTACGGCCCGCTCTTCCCCTGTGGCCCCACCCACACTGCTCCTCCTCCTCCCCCCTTGCTCTGCTTCTTCCCCAAAGCCAGCAGGGGCTAAGGCGGGCTGGCTGGTGCCTGGCGGCCCAGGGACTCAGGCCGGCTAAGGCAGGCAGGCTGGGGCTCGGGCCGGCCGGGTGGGCTGAGGCTTGGGACGGCTGGGGTGGGCAGGCTGGTGCTTGGGCCAGACGGCAGTCTGGGATTCGGGGCAGCTGGCAGCCCATGACTCAGCGAGGCTGGGGTGGGCGGGCCGGGGCTCCTCCAGCTGCAGTAGGGGGCTCGGGGCTCCGGCGGGTGAGGAGGAGATGGCCTCAGGGAGAAGGGGCAGGGCCGGGGGCTCAACTCCCTGAATGTGGGGTTCAGGTGCTACTATGTGTACATCAGGCTGCACGGTTTCTATAGTAAACAAACATTTAATGCACACAAAACACTGAGTATACCGCCAAACCCGATAAACAGTATTTAAAATACTTACAAACACCTTTTGAGTGCAAGGAATTAGGCAGAAAATCTACCACTGTCCCTTCTACAGACTTATCCCCCATTGCCACAGTTACGCATCCTGAACAAGTTTCTGACACAACATGTGCACTGTTGCACTTCGGCACACACGGGTGGGTGTCAATAAAGTGCACCGTGGTCCAGCAGGGAAAAAAGAAAATACAGGGGACCTACCTCCCTGCTCTCTGGTCCTATTTCAGAGACATTTTCGCAGCCCTTTTCCTCACTGCTAAAACTCAAGTGCTCTCTCCTCACTGTATTTTTACCTCAGAATAATCCTGTACGTTAGTTACTCCATGGTAAAAAAACAACCCTAAACAATAAAAACTAAAACCACCCTTTTTTAGCAGTGAGGCAAAGGCCGGGGGGCTGGACTCACGATGGGTTGGAGGCATCGGGATGCTGAGCATTGCAAGGACTAGGTTTTAGGCCCCTAGCAAGTCACAGGAACAATCCTGTGATCCCCACAGCGGAGTTAGGTGTCTAGGCGCCCTGTACAGAGAATGCAGAGAGGCAGGCGCCTGAGAATGGGATCCACAAAGGCGAGGAGCCACCTCAGCCTGCCCATGGGAGATGCTGACCCAAGACCCATCTCGGCTCTCACAGACTTTGGCGCCTAACTCCCAGTGGCAGGAAGGCACCTAGCCCTGCCTAGCGCTCCCCGAATGGGAGCCCAGCTCCTGGAGTCAGGTGGCTCAGGCCCCTAAGCTGTTTCTTGAGCTAGGTAGGAGCCTAATTCCACCCAAAACAGCCAGAGAAGGAGGCCGCGGTGGTGGTACCCACCTTCTATCTTTCAGCACTCACCTGGGACGTGGGAGACACCTGTTCAAACCCGCTTTCCTCCTCTGCTTGCGGGGGGCATTGAACCTGGGTCTCCTACATCCCAGCCCACTTAGACGCCTGCAGAGCGGTTCCCATTCATGGATCCCTAGGCAGCCCACGAGCCTTCCTGCATCAATGAGGCATTATGCAGAGATAGCGACTGATCAGGGATTCTTTTAAACACTAACACTTTGGGAGGGGAGAGGATATGTGAAATATTGCCCAGAATCAGGTCTCCTTTAGCAGCTCCATGCCTCTGGGCCTTGGGATGCA
>NW_020664853.1:254149-291566 GCF_002925995.2 Terrapene triunguis | reverse complement strand
AGCACACTGTTGGAGAAGTGAGATTTTAATGTTAGCGGGGGGCAATTTTAATTGTGCTCCTAACGAGCGATTGGCTAGGAACCCTGGAACTGCATCCACTCTCTGCTCAGTGACTTTCAACTCTTCTACAGGCTCGACTCTGTCATTTCTTTTTCTTGTTTTCACTGCGTTTTATGTACCGATTTTATTAAAAGTCTTTTTAAAAGTCAAAAATCACTCTTTCTTGTGGGAATGCTCCGATGTATAAAAATGTGAGAGCTCCCACTGAATCTTTTTCCACCATTGAAGTGTTTCTAGGGTATCTCACTCTTGTGGATTCTCCGATGTTTGGTGAGGTAGGAGCTGTTATTGAAGCTTTTCCCACAGTCCGAACATTTATGGGTTTTCTCTCCCATGTGGATTGTCTGATGTGTGATAAGGTGTGATCTCTGAATGAATCTTTTCCCACAGTTGAGGCATGTATGAGGTTTCTCTCCCGTATGAATTCTCTGATGTCTAATAAGGGCTGATCTCTGACTAAAACTTTTCCCACAGTCCAAACATGTATGGGGTTTCTCTCCCGTATGAATTCTCTGATGCGTAATAAGGGCTGATCTCCGAACAAAACTTTTCCCACATTCGAGGCACTTATAATGTCTCTCTCCCGTGTGGGTTCTCTGATGCATAATAAGGTGTGAGCTCTGATTGAAAGTTTTCCCACACTCTAGACATTTGTAGGGTCTCTCTCCTGTGTGAATTCGCCGATGTTTAGTAAGGTGTGAGCTGTGACTGAAGCTTTTGCCACAGTCCAAGCATTTATGAGGTCTCTCTCCCGTGTGGATTCTCTGATGAATAATAAGTTGTGATCTCACATTGAAGCTTTTCCCACAGTCGAGGCACTGATAGGGTTTATCTCCCGTGTGGGTTCTCAGATGCGTGATAAGACTAGAGCTCTGACTGAAACTTTTCCCACACTCAAGACACTTATAGGGTCTCTCTCCCGTGTGCAGTCTCTGATGCGTAATAAGGTAGGAGCTGTGATTGAAACATTTCCCGCAATCCAAACAAATATGGGGTTTCCTTCCTGTGTGATTTTGCTGATGTTTAATAAGATTTGATCTCACGTTGAATCCTTTCCCGCACTCAAGGCATTTATATGGTCTCTCTCCTGTGTGCAACCTCTGGTGTGTAATAAGGTGTGAGCTCTGAGTGAAGGTTTTCCCACAGTCCAGGCATTTATAAGGTCGCTCCCCTGTGTGCATTCTACCATGCTTAATAAGGTCTGAGCTCTTACTGAAGGTTTTCCCACAGTCCAAGCATTTATAGGGTTTCTCGCCTGAGTGGTTTCTCCGACATGTAACAAGGTTTCTACTCACATTGAACCTTTTCCTACTCTCTAGGTGTTTATAGGGTTTCTCTTCCTGGTGATATGTCTGTGGGGCTGTGGTTTCCTTGGGATCTTTGCATCCTCCCCCATATTGAATTGATTCATCCGCCCAATAAATGAAATAGTTTCTCAGCTGCCTCTCTGACCTGCACCGATTTCCCCAGGCTTTTTCCTGTTCCAAGCACTGGGAAAAATTCCCTTCAGCTCCTCTCAAAAACCTCTCCTGCGGTTCCACTTTCTCAGGACCTTCCTGCTGCTGATTCTCCTCCTTGTTCTCACTCACTGTCCTATCACCTGCTGGGAGAGAGAGAATCCAGACAGGCGTCACTGCCTGTGCTGTGGAGAAAGGATAGAAAGGGGACTAGAAACAGGGAAAACACAACACAGTGACTGTTGGGGAGATGGAGACACTGGATTCTGTCTCCCCATCCTACCCCAACACTCCCAGGGAAGTGAAGTCAGGAGGAAATTCCCGACAGCTAACAGGATGGTTTGGAAGCCGTGACTGATATTTGTCTTGATGCTACGACACCTGCTGACTGCAGCCCTGACCTGGGTGAGATGGGCAGAACTGAGGTCTCTCGCTCACAGCACATTTTGGGAGTCCCAGCTTTTTCCTTCACTCGCCAGATGTTTCTCTGTCAGTTTCCCTGACTCCTCACCTGTGCGGGTGCCTCTCGGGCTCTCCCCTTCCTCTGCGGCCTGGAGATCCAGGACCCACGGCTCTTCCCCTCGTTCCAGTCGGGCGATCAGGTCAGGTTTGGGAACAGGAAATCCTGCTCAGAGGGTGAAATCAAAGAAGATCAGGATGCAAGGAGTATTGGTAGAGTATCTGTCACAAAGGGCATTCCCTGATTTTTAGCTGGCCCTGTGCTGTGCAGGAAGGGGGGGGATGTGTGATCTGAACAAATGGGGACATGGTCATTGAGCCTCGTTGGGAGAGGCAGACATGTGGGGAGGTGGGGGGAATTGACTCTCACTAGGAGTTCCCAGGATCTGTGCACTCTGGGGGACTTGCTGACGCGCATACAGCTTTGGTGTTTTAAACCCCTGCCTATTTCCAAATCTGCAGAGCCCAGAGCCCTCCCCATGGATAGAGCTAGTCCCAGGAAGGGAGGAGAACAAGGATTCTGTGTGTGAGTGAGCAGTAATACAGGCAGGACAATACATGGCTTCTATCCCCTTGAAAGCTGGAGAGATGGGATGAATTAGCACATCCATTAGAGCGCAACATGTAATTTACCTGCCTCGTAGGCAGCTGGCGAATATGTGCATGCGATGCAAGGAACTCACTGCCCTTAGAGACGAAGTACAGGGTATGGAGGCTAGAGCGCCTTAACTGGAGGAGCAAAGGGAGATAGAGAGGTACAAAAAGGAGACTTGTAGGGACATAGTGGAGCGGCCCCACAGCCCCAGTGCTATTGAGGAAGATGAAAATCTTGGGGCTCGAAAGCATCACGCTGGAACAGAGGGAAATGATCCCATAATTGGGACCCACCTTCAAGATGATGTCATGATATCCTCTGACACTGAGGATTCCGCTGGATGGGTGACACCAGATATTAGGAAGAGACAGGTAACAGTAATGGGGGATTTGAATATTACAAATATAGATAGTTGGGTTTGTGATGACCAGGAGAACAGCATGGTGCATTGCCCACTGCATGCAAAGGCAGTAGATCTCACAAGACATCTAGATAGCCTTACAAGTAGTGTTGGGGAGGAGCTGATGGTCATGGTACATGTAGGTATCAATGATACAAGGAAATGTAGGACGGTGTTCCTGGAGGCCAAAGTTAGTCTGCTAGGTAAGAGATTAAAGTCCAGGACCTCCATGGTAGCATTCTCTGAAATGCTTCCAGTTACACGCACAAGGCCAGGAAGATAGACAGAACTGCAGGGTCTCAATGCATGGACGAGATGATGGTGTAGGAAGGAGATATTTAGGTTTATTAGGAACCGGAGAACTTTTTGGGGAAGGAGGAGACTTTATAGGAGGGATGGCCTCCCACTAAACCAAAATGAAACCAGACTGCTGGCATGTAAAATTAAAAAGTTTGTAGAGAGGTTTTTAAACTAAGGGCGGGGGAGAGCCTTGGATCGGGTGAAGACATCCCTTAGGGATGAATTTATTAAAGGGGTAGCTTTATATCCTAGTATCGAGGCTAGGGAAGGAGTTGGTAAAGTACAGGTAGGAGCTAGAGAGTAACAGTTACACAAAAAAGTGTCCCACTGAAACATAACACATGAAGGTAAGCATATTGAGGAAACGTACAAGTGCTTATATACAAATGCTAGAAGTCTACAAATACTAATATGGATGGACTTGAGTGCATGGATTAAATGAGGTTATTGATATAACAGGCGTTGCGGAAACTTGGTGGAATGAGGATAATCAATGGGACACAGTAATACCAGTGTACAAAATATATAGCCATGATAGAGTATGTCACGCCGGTGGGGCAGTGGTGCTATTATATGATACAAAAAAAAAAAAAAAAAAAAAAAACAGAGGCAAATAGGGTGAAATTCTAAAATGAATCAAACTGAAAATTATGGATAGAAATTCCATGTTTGAATATTAAGAGCACAGCAGTAGGAATATGCTACTGACCACATGACCAGGATAGTGACAGTGATTGTGATATGCTAAGGGAGGTCAGAGAGGCTAGAGCAGTAGAAAATGCAAAAGTAATGGGGGATTTCCTCTATCCTCATATTGATGGGGTAAATGTCACCTCAGGGCATGATTCAGAGATAAAATTTCTAGATACTATAAGTTACTGTTGCTTGGAGCAGCTAGTCCTTGAACCCACCAGGGGAGAGGCAATTCTTGATTTAGTTCTAAGTGGAGGACAGGATCTGGACCAAGAGGTAACTATAGCTGAACCGTTCAGTAAAAATGACCTGTAATGTAATTAAATTTAATATCCTTGTAGGGTGGAAAACACCAAAAAGTCTAACTTCAGTATCGGGCAAATTGGTTGAAACTATACTAAATAACAGAATTATCAGACCCTCAGATGAACACAATATATTGGGGAAGAGTCAACACAGCTTTTGTAAAGGGAAATCATGCCTCACCAATCTATTAGAATCCTTTGAGGGAGTCAAAAAGCATGTGGACAAGGGCGATCCAGTCGACATATGCTTGGACTTTCAGAAACCCTTTAACAAAGTCTCTTACCAAGGCTATTAAGGAAACTAAAAGTAATGCGATAAGAGGGAAGGTCTGCTCATGGATCAATCACTTGTTGAAAGATAGGAAACAAAGGGTAAGAATAAATGGTCAGTTTTCACAATGGAGAAAGGTGAATAGTGGGGCCCCCAAAGAATCTGTACTGGGACCTCTGTTATTCAACATATTCATTAATGATCTGGGAAAAGGGATGAACAGTGAAGTGGCAAAATTTGCAGATGATACAAAATTGTTCAAGACAGATGAGTCTAAAGCAGACTGTGAGGAGTTACAGAAGGATCTCACTGAACCAGGATATTGGGCACCAAAATGGCTGATGAAATTCAAGG
The DNA here is from genome assembly GCF_002925995.2 of Terrapene triunguis. NCBI lineage: Eukaryota > Metazoa > Chordata > Testudines > Emydidae > Terrapene > Terrapene triunguis. The sequence continues at coordinate 286,672 of NW_020664853.1, read as the reverse complement.
TTCATAAGTGCAAAGTAGTGCACATTGAATATATATAGTTAGGATTATTTTTTCCAGTGGTAAATTCTAAATTAGCTGTTACCAATCAAGAAAGAGATCTTGAAGTCACTGTGGATAGTTCTCTGAAAACTTCTGCTCAATGTGCAGCAGCAGTTAAAAAGGCTAACAGTATGTTATGAACTATTAGAAAAGGGATAGAAAATATCATAATGCTACTATATAAATCCATACTGCACCCACACCTGGAATGCTGTGCCCAGTTCTGGTAGCACCACCTCAAAAAAGGTATAGTGGAACTGGAAAAGATTCAAAGAAAGGCAACAAAGGTAATCAAGGGTATGGAATGGCTTCCATAATAGGGGTGACTAAATAGATTAGGGCTGTTTAGTTTCAAAAAAAGATGACTAAGGGGGGATCTGACAGAGGTCTATACAATCATGAGTGGTTTGCAAAAACTGAATAGAGAAGTGTTATTTACCCTTTCATATAATACAAAACCAGGGGACACCCGATTAAATTAACAGGCAGTAGGATTAATACACACAAGAGGAAGTTCTTTTTTCACACAACCACAGTTAACCTGTGGAACTCATTGTTGATGGATGTTGTGATGGCCAAAAGTATAACTGGGTTAAAAAAAGAACTGGAAAACTTCATGGAGAATAGGTTCAGCTAGAGCTATTAGCCAAGTTGGTCAGGGATGAAACCCCATGCTTGGAGTGATGGCAAACAACTAGCTAACAGAAGCCGGGAGTGGAAGACAGGTGAGGGTCACTCCATAATTGCCCTGTGTCTGAACACTCCCCATGAGCCTCTGGTACCGGCCACTGTCAGAGACAGGATACCATGCTAGATGGACCATAGTCTGACCCAGTATGGCAACTGTTATGTTCTTATGTTTCTGATTCACCTATCCCACTGGAGGGGGTATGGAGATGAAAGTCTCTCTCATGCTGCAGCTGTGGACTCTAGGACCTAGTCCCCCCTAATCCAACTGAGCAGGGAAGACCCTGTCCAGATTCAGACACGCAGACCCCCACGGCTTCCAATAACTGAGGGGATGGGAATCCCTTACCCAGTGAGGTCACCGTCTCATAGTTCTCCTGCATGACGTCCCTGTAGAGGGCTCTCTGACCAGGGTCCAGCAGAGCCCCCTGCCCCTGGGTGAAATACACAGCCACCTCCTCAAAGGTCACTGGCATCTGAAACAACAAGAGTCCCCCATTCAGTGCCTGCTGCCCCAGCCACAATCCCACTAATTACACAGGAGAAAGGATATACAAATGGAAGCTCTGGGGGTGACAGAGTAGCAGAATCCCACCCCCACCCTGCTCAGAACAGTCAGGAGGCTTCAGGGGCTGGGGAGAAGGTGAGAGCTCCTTGCCCCCCAGCAGACGGAGCAGGGCAGGGTCTTCTCATTTCCCACACGCCTGCCACAGGCTGATACAGGAAGCAGAGCTCTGAGCCAGGGACAGGGACAGGAATCCCGACAGCTTCCCTTCGTATTTCACAGAAGCGTCTGGCCAGTGGGGTCAGGCTCCAGCACTGGGAATCTGGTCAGTTTTCCCAGCCCTGCCCAGGGGGGTGTTTCCTGGTTCAGAAATGGGAGAATGTTTCTCCCCGTCGCCCCCGCCACTGCCCCTGGACCTGTTCAGAAAATCAGGCTCCAAGTTGAATGTGTCCCAGCAGGTTTATCACACCCTGTCCCATCCCTGCCTCCCCCTGTGTGTTTCCTGCTCCTCCCCCTTTGCGGCAAATCCCCCTGCAGCTCCCTGAAAATCCTCTACCTGAGCTGGCTCCATCACAGCCATTTCCCTTCCCTGTCCCCTGGAAGATGGGACGATCTAGAGCAAAATGTGGACGTGATTCCTCAGCCTGCCAGGGCGAGAGGAGCAATGGGGGAGGTTTCAGAAGGAGCTTGAGTCCATTTCACACCCCGATTCCCCCCAGGCTCTCTCCCTGCAGACAAACCTTCTGGACTCTGCCACGCTGGGAAAACCCTCAGTCACTTTATTACAACACAGACCCGGCCCCTCCCACCAGCACTGAACCCCTGAGACTTTTAAACCCTCCCAGGGACAGAGTCACTAAGACAAATGCTAGAAAAGAGCAGAATCAAAGGAGCCACTTTGGGGGATTCCCCCTGACATTGGCCCCGAGGGCAGCATGTCCCCCCAGCAATGCGGGCACTTGACGGTGGCAGACCCTGGTTTTTCCTGTCAGCTCCTCTCCTTGTCCCCAAGAGAGTCAGTCTGCCCTGGGGTGATGCAGGGAATGAGGCTTGGAGACTCTCTTCTCGCTTCTTGCTCCTGCTGCCCCTTTCAGTCTCTCCACTCTCCCTTTCTGTCTCATTCCCTGTCTCCCTTCCCTCTGCCTGGGAGAACTGGTTACTGCTCCATTTATGTGGGCGTTTGCTCTCCAGTAGACAGATCTGCTACTACAACAGCTATGTCTGTGTCACTGAGGACAGCAGCTCTGGGACCCACAGGCACAGGGGAGCCCCTCCCCCTCCGGTACAAATTCACCGGCTGGTCCCTGAAAGGGGCCCTTTGTGCAAAGTCACTGTCCTGGCCGGCCCCAGCCCTTTCCCCCGGGTCTCTCCATCACCTGCAGGCTGCAGCTCAGAGGCTGGTGCGGGCAGAGCCCGGGGCTGCCCCAGGGGCTGGTTCCAGACACTGGAGAAAGTCCCCACCCAGACTGGGCATAGACGGGGACTTTAATGAAGATCTGTCCCTGGCACAGCCCCAGCTGGGGAGCAGCAGTCTCACAGTCTGGGCTCTCAGGTAGAGGGAGCAGCAGTATCTGACCCAGGCAGCTCAACTCAAGGGCTCTAATATCAGGAGCAGAGAGAGACACACACCAGCCTCCTCCTCTCCCTGAGCAATAGCCAGAGCCCTCTGGTGGCAGCAGCTAATGACTGAGCCTCCCTGTGCTTCCTCTGCAGCTCCCAGGGACAGGCAGGCAGAGTCTGATCTCATTAGCCCATCCACACTCACCCCCTGGCAGAGCCAGCAGTGACTCCGGTCTGACACCAGTGTGGCTGAGATCTGAATCCTGACCGAAAATCAGACCAGGGCCCTGGGCAGCCCTGAACATTCTGTCCCCAACACTCATAGCTTGACTTTAGCAAAGCTTTTGATACTGTCACCACAGTATTCTTGCCAGCAAGTTAAAGAAGTAAGGGCTGGATGAATGGACTATAAGGTGGATAGAAAGCTGGCTAGATTGTCGGGTTCAACGGGTAGTGATCAACAGCTAGATGTCTAGTTGGCAGCCGGTATCAAGCGGAGTGCCCCAAGGGTCGGTCCTGGGGCCAGTTTTGTTCAACATCTTTATTAATGATCTGGATGATGGGATGAATTGCACCCTCAGCAAGTTCGCAGATGACACTAAGCTGGGGGGAGAGGTTGATATGCTGGAGGGTAGGGATAGGGTCCAGAGTGACCTAGACAAATTGGAGGATTGGGCCAAAAGAAATCTGATGAGGTTCAACAAGGACAAGTGCAGAATCCTGCACTTAGAAAGGAAGAATCCCAGGCACTGCTACAGGCTGGGGACCGACTGGCTAAGCAGCAGTTCTGCAGAAAAGGACCTGGGGATTATAGTGGATGAAACGCTGGATATGAGTCAGCAGTGTGCCTTTGTTACCAAGAAGGTTAACGGCATATTGGGTTGTATTAGTAGAAGCATTGCCAGCAGACTGAGGGAAGTGATTATTCCCCTCTATTCAACACTGGTGAGGCCACATCTGGAGTATTGCGTCCAGTTTTGGGCCCCCCACTACAGAAAGCATGTCGACAAATTGAAGAGAGTCCAGTGGAGAGCAACGAAAATGATTAGGGGGCTGGGGCACATTACTTACGAGGAGAGGCTGAGGGAACTGGGATTATTTAGTCTATAGAACAGAAGATTGAGGAGGGATTTGATAGCAGCCTTCAACTACCTGAAGGGGGGTTCTAAAGAGGATGGAGCTCAGTGGTTCTCAGTGGTGGCACATGACAGAACGAGGAGCAATGGTCTCAAGTTGCAGTGGGGGAATTCTAGGTTGGATATTAAGAAACACTTTTTAAGTAGGAGGGTGGTGAAGCACTGGAATGGGTTATCTAGGGAGGTGGTGGAATCTCCATCCTTAGAGGTTTTTAAGGCGTGGCTTGACAAAGCCTTGGCTGGGATGATTTAGTTGGTGTTGGTCCTGCTTTGAGCAGGGGATTGGACTAGACGACCTCCTGAGGTCTCTTCCAACCCTAATCTTCTATGATTCTATGAGACCCCAAAATCATGAGTGTGTCTTAAAAAAATAAAATAAAATAAATTGGGAGCAGTGGGGGAGTGGGGGGGAAGCCTCCACCTACCACCAAAACATCGACTAGTTGCGCTAAAGGAATTCCCCTCTGGCTGCAGGGTGGGACAGCCCCTCACCCTCTCCTGCCCCATGGGGTGGGGGAGCTGCCCTTGTATCTCTCCCTCTCATTCTCCCCGATTCCTACCCTGTTTCTCTCCCTCCCCCAGCCAGTCTGCTCTTGCTCTGTCTCCCCCCAGCCTCCCCTCCCCACATCCCCCCTTTCCTTCGCAGTGCCCCCCATTCAGTTTCCCTCTATTGCAGCCTTGTTCCCGTCTGCCCTATAAGTCTCCGCCCCATCCTCCCTTCAGCAACCTCCTGCCCCCTAAAATCCCCCCTTACCCTCACCCCGCCCCTCTTCAGCCCCGTACCGGCTCCCCGCGTGTGTCTGCCCCAGCCCCAGCACGGCCCGGGCTGGCTCCCCCCCCGCCCCGCACACACCGGGAGCTGGCGGCAGCTTTCCCGGGCTCAGGGCGGGAATCGCAGCCAGCTCCGCTGGGAGCAGCCTGGGGCCAAACCCTCCCCCTGCAGCCCGGGTGTGACGGGGGGGGGCGGGTCTCTCTTACCTTCCCTCCGAGCGGGCCCCCCTGGGGCAGGGGCCGGGCCGGGGAAGGGCCCTGGCCAGGCTGGGGGCTCTGCCCTGGGAGAGGCTCTTGGGCAGCAGCGGGAAGGGCCCTGCTGGAGATTCCCCTCTCCCGGCTGCAGCCAGGGCTCCGGGCTCCCAGCACCAGCCGCCGGGGCTCGGGGATCTCGCCAGGAGCCAGAGTCACCGCAGCGGCTGCGAGTCACTTCCTGCTGCCGGGACTGACCCCAGCGATCGCTCCCCCCAGAGCCGCCTCCCAGCCGCTCCTGGGTCCTAGCGATCAACCCATCGCGCTGCAGCCCCCTGCCCCAGACACTTACCATCAGGATCCATACAGAGGCAGCTTCTCTCAGCATTAAGGGGGCATCGTGCACAGAAGCCAATGCACCCATGGGCGGACAGACAGGAGATGATTCCAGGGATGGGGAGATGGGGTGTATGTGAGGAGACTCGGGCTTGTTACCTGGTGCGCGGGAGTCTGGGTGCCACTCACTCAGTGTCACCCTGGTGCCCCACCTGTTTCGTGGTGGAGCGCCTTGGTCACAGCTGCTTGGGCAGTGGGGCAGCCAGCACTGCTCCTCCTCACCGCTGCAGTGTGGGACAGCCTCCTGACACCCCCTTCCCCTCCTCCACATACACACACAAATTGGGGCCTAGACTGATGCCTAAATTGCCAGTGCCTTAATCTGGGCCTGAGCTCACTTGATCCCTCCAGGGTTGGGGTTTTGGAGAGGAGGGGAGTTGACTCATTAGCTGTGCCCAGCGGAGGTGGGGCCTTTCGCTGGGCCAGAGAGAGAGAGAACAATTCTGTAGTCCAGGGGGCACCTGGCTGGGAGGGTCCTGTCTCCTTCTTTAATGACTCATCCAAAGTGCCACGGGAGGACACATTGAGGGAGTCCCATACCAGAAGATCCCATGGCCCAGTGGTGAGAGCACTCTCCTAAGAGCTGTGAGGGGACCCTGATCAAATCCTTTCTGCAGTGGGGGTGGGGGGGTGATTGAACCTGGGTTTCCCACAGCGGGGTGACTGCTCGAACTCCTGGGCTGAATGTTTAAAGGAGGAATCCCCCACGCACACTCCTCTACTATGGCTACATGTAGCGAGGCGCCTGTCTAACCCACTTGCTCCCACAAGGAAAGAGCTTAGAACCTGCCTTCCTTCCCAGCTATGCATTCACAATCAGACATAGGTGCTGTGATGCTACTCAGGGCTGGGTGTTCCCTTGCTGTCACCAGCATGAGGGAGTCTTGCCTTTGCCAGCTGGGTGTTAGCACCTTAACACAACCAGCCTCTCAGCCACCATACTTCTCTCCCCTGGGCTACACCAGCCCCACCTTTGCCCTCCAGGTTGACAACAGATGCACCCCAGCTCCTGCTTCCCTTCAAAGTGTCCCCCTGTGGTATCCAGCCCTTAATCACTGGATATCCACAGACGTCCCAGTTCCATTGTTCCCAGAGGAACAGCGTACGCTGGTTTACCAGTTTCACCATACACCACCACTCCAATGTCTCATGCAGCACTGGAGTCTGATGATAAGGGGAAAAAAAAGCTTCTTAAGAATAGAGATTCAAATAGAAACAAGTGTGAGGTACTCATGTGGGAATTCTGCATCAAAAAATTACAAATTCTGCACCAAAAAAATTACAAATTCTGCACACAATATTTTAAAATTCTGCTGGGGAATCTCTTCCTTGTTTTCACTGCCTATCTCATCACCTGTTGGGATAGGGAGTGAGAATCCAGACAGGACTCATTCTCTGGGCTGGGGAGAGAGGACAAAGAGGGGAACAGTAAAGAGAGGAAAACACCAGAAGAATTGTTGAGCGAAGAAATTGGAGTCTGCTTTCATGTCCCATCCAGACAGCAGAGGGGAAGCAAAGGCAGGGAGGGAGTTCCTACCAGCGGTCGGCCAGGATGGGTGTGAAACTGTGTGTGACATCGGGCATGAAGATATGACACCTGCTAGTTACAACCCTGACCTGGAGAGATGAGGTGGAACTGGGGAATCCTTCGGATAACATTTCTGGAGGCATCTGGCACTAATCAGAGGGTTTCTCTACCAATTTCATTGATACTTTGCCTGTGCAAGTGCCTCTCCTAGCTTTCCTCAGCGCGCTGGAGATCGGGGACCACCAGCTCTTCCCCTTGTTCCAGCTGGGTGATCAGGTCAGGTTCGGGAATGGGGGTGAAATCAGGATGCATCATGTTTGTCAGAGGAACATTCCTTGATTGTGCTTTGGCTCCGTACTGTGCTGGGAGGGGGACATGGAATCTGAATGGATCTGAACCGTGGGGAACATGGTCACTGAGACCCAGATGTCTGTTTAGGTGTGTGTAGGGGGGTTGCACCCTCAGGAGGGGCACTTTCTGTGTCCCCCGCGACCGGGGGAGCTGGCTCTCCCCATCCACCCCCCATGGCCGGGAGGGCCTGGTTCTCTTTGATGCCTGCAGCCCTGGGGCCGGTGGAGTTTGCTCTCCCCCAGCAGCTGGAGGAGCTGGATCTCCCCACCCCGGCCCCAGAGGAGTTCTGTGCCCCCGCAGCTGGGGGATCCCGTGTCCTTGCTTGCCGCCCCCCCCCCCCACGCACATCCCTGGGTGCAGCCGCACAGTGCATTAAAGGGGATGGAAAGGGGGTGACTTCAATATCTCGGGGAGGGCGGACAGGGGGGATTTCTATGGGGACTGGGGATTGTTCCCGGGGTCTCCAAAATCAGGGGACACAAGGCCATGGGGGCCTGGCCCTGGCAGTGCTTAATTTGTGCCAGGGCTGAGCCCCGGCACCTCTAGGCTTGTTGCATTAGTTATGAATGTAAAAAAATTGCTTGAGCCCCCCCAGCCCCTCTTACATTACAGATTAAGCCCTGGATCCTGGCCCTAGAGAGGCTGCGCGGAGCCCCGAGCTGCAGGGGACGCGTTTCTCAGTGGCACTGATCTGTCTGCTATTTGCTCTGCAGGTTTCTAGAGTTCAAGGGCAGAGAGAGAAGGGCTCTGGCCCCAGATCTTCCCTGGGCCAGGGCTGTGCAAGGTTCATTAGCTGCTGTATCCAGAGGGCTCTGGTTCTTGCTCCGGCGGGGAGGGGAGGGGAAGCTCTGGCTCTGTTTATCTTCCTGGGTCAGGAGCTGCTGATTCCTCCCTTGTCATCTGGGGAGGAACCAGCAGCTGCTGCTCCCCAGCCGGGTCTGGGCAGGGGCGAGACCTTCATTAAAGCTCCTTCTGTGCCCAGCCCAGGTGGGGACTTTTTGGAACTAGCCCCTGGGCCATCCCTAGGCTCTGCCAACACCAGCTCCTGAGCCGGAGACTCCAGGTGATGGAGGGATGGGCAGGAAAGTCACCGCACAAAGGGCCCCAGGAGACTCGGATCTGGCAGCTGTGTGAAGTTGCCTGGGGGTTGATCTGACCTTAGCAGCACCCCTTTGTGGGGGAATCTGCTGGGGGTGGGGGAGACAAACTGGGGGATTCAGGAGGGGAAACAGGGAAGGGGAGACCAGGAACGGGCCCCACCCACTGGGTTTTCCCCTTTGTGTTTCTGGATTGTCAGAAAGGGAAGGGGGTGAATATGGAGGCAGAACGAAGGAAAAGCAGTGAGGGGAATGGAGAGGGTGGGTTTGGTGGTTATTCTTCCTTTAAAAACCAAACCCATTACTTCCCATCCATCCTCCCTCCCAGCCCCGCCCCCCCCCCCCCCCGAATTCCACAGAAATCTCTTCACTATTCAGCTGCTGACAGCGACATGTTTCCTGCAGCAAATACATCCCAGCTACAAGGAGGCAAGGTCCTGTGTTAACGAACAGTGCAGTATGTGATTCTAGCATTAGAGATTGTATTACAGTATAATGCGCCGGATGAAATCGATATTCCCCAGATACTCTTTATTCTGGCACAGCCTAGCTGTGAGTGGTGGACTTTGCAACCTCAATAACATTTTCTTAATGTAGTTTTTGAAGGTAATATAGAAAAAAACCCCAAACCCTCCAATTCTGATGCATCTCTTTATAAGTTACTTCTCTGGCCACCTTTCTCTCCAATAATCAAACATTGCTGGACCATCCTTCAGATTTTTTCTCTTATTGAATTTGGATATAATTTTCTATCTGATTTTGATCCATTTCTCTGTATTTATACATTATTAATCTCTGTGTAAATATTGCTTATTGTTTTCATCTACATATGCATTATTAATATAAAAACCTATCAGATTTTGCTGGTTTTTTTGTTTAATTAGTGAAGATATGTAAATTTTCATAGATTTGCCTCATTTTCTTGCTCACTTATCAATCCTGATAAAAAAAATCTCAGTATTCACTGATGTTTTGCCACCTATAATTATTGAATAATAGACAATTCCCTCAGTTTTGCAGAACTATTGCCATGAATTATTGACTTGATTACAGGGAGAAAATATCAGCTACTTAAAATTTCTTTCATCTAGCGGAGAAAGGCATAACAAAAACTAATGGCTGGAAGTTAAAGCCAGACAAATTCTGATTAGAAATAAGGCCCGAATTTTTAACATTATTAGCCAAAGACATTAGTACTCCTGCAATGTTGGGAGACCCACATTCAAATCCCTTCTCCACATCCCAAGCAAGTGTCCTAGCCGCCAGGGTAAAGGTTATAAAGGAGGCACCAATATCTTCTCTTCTGGCCATTTTATGAAAGGTGCCTTGGTCCCGCCACAATTTTGGGGTGGGGGGGGGGAAGAAATTATTTGGTGAGTTCTATCAAATTCACAAATAGTTTCAGGTCGACTGAAACTATGTTCTTCAGCAACTAAACTCTGGCCAAAAAATTTAACCCAGCTCTATTTGGGAACAGACTCCCCCAGTTCTGCATCACCTCAATCCAACCAGGGTTGAACCAGTAGGTGTCATCATGCACTCATGAACTTGTCTCTCTCCCCAACAGAAGTTGGTCCAATAAAAGATGTTACCTCACCCACCTTGTTTCTTTAATACCCTGGGACCGACATGGCTACACTGCACTGCCATAAATCATATACTCCTGGCTTCCCACCTGTCCTAACTGATAGCTGGCAGGAGTTTCTGCCCTGACTTTGTTTCCCCCTGAGTGCTTGGATGGGATGGGGAGGCAGAATCCAATTCCTCAATCTCCTAAACACTTATTATGTTGCGTTTCCGCTCTTTGCTGTTCTCCTTTCTTTCCGGCCCACGGAATGACTCCTCTCTGGATTGTATCTCTCTCTCTCTCCCAGCAGGTGATGGGACAGTGAGTGAGAACAAAGGAGGAGAATCCTTAGCAGAAAATCCTCAGCAAGTGTAACTGCACAGGACGTTATCAGGAAGAACTGAAGGGAATTTCTTCCAGAGTTGTAAGAGAGGCAGCTAGGAAAAAAGTGGATAAATCTATTTGTTGTGGGAGCGGCTGCGGGAATCTCAAGGAAACCACATCCCAGCAAGGAATCCAAATGGGAGAGAGAAAAAACACATCCACTGAGTTTGGGAAAAGTTTTAATGACAGCTCACACCTTCCTAGACATCAGAGAACACTCACAGGGGAAAGACCCTTCAAGTGCTTGGACTGTGGGAAAAGCTTCAATCTGAGCTCAAACCTTCTTACCCACCAGAGAACCCACACAGGAGAGCGACCCTATAAATGCTTGGACTGTGGGAAAAGTTTCAGCCTGAGCTCAAACCTTCTTACACATCGGCGACACCACACGGGAGAGCGACCCTATAAATGCTTGGACTGCGGGAAAAGTTTCATTCAGAGCTCCGATCTTATTTCACATCAACGACTCCACACAGGAGAGAGACCCTATAAATGCCTTGACTGCGGGAAAAGTTTTATACAGAGCTCACACCTTATTAGACATCAGAGTCTCCATTTGGGAGAGAAACCCCATAAGTGCCTCATCTGTGGGAAAAATTTCACTCAGAAGTCACACCTTATTAGACACCAGGGAATCCACACAGGAGAGGAGCCCTATAAGTGCACTGACTGTGGGGAAACATTCGTTCAGAGCTCACAGCTTATTGTGCATCAGAGAATCCATAAGGGAGAGAAACCTTTTAAATGCTTGGACTGTGGGAAAACCTTCAGTCGGAGTTCCCACCTTATTGTGCATCAGAGAACCCACACGGGAGAGAAGCCCTATAAATGCTTTGACTGTGGGAAAAGTTTTAGTGTCAACTCAAACCTTATTACGCATCAGAGGACCCACACAGGAGAGAGACCCTATAAGTGCCTGGACTGTGGGAAAAGTTTCCAGCGGAGCTCACATCTTATTAAACATCAGAAAATCCACACGGCGAAGAGGACCTGAATGTGGGTGACTCTTCACTTGGGGCTATGATCATAACTGGCTTCTGCAAATCCATACAGGATAGAGACCTCCTAAATGTCCATAGTGTGGCAAATGTTTCAAGCAGAGTTCACATCATATTGGACGTGAGAGACTCCACACAGCAGAGAAATTGTAGCAGGCTGCCAGCCTCTGCTGTCGTTAGGACCAGCTTTCTGTTTAATGCTTGTCTCTTCTAAGTGCTCTAAAACCTGCATGGTTACTCAGATAGCTCTGATATTTGGTGTACCTCATGGGTTCGTGGGGTAGGGTGAGTGAACTAAATTTGGGGTCACTTAAATATGGGGTTCCTGAGATATAGCCCCCTGACAACAGCTGCATTTTGCAAAGTTGAGAGGTTCCACCAATGGTTTTTTGCCCAGATCTGGGGATCTGTCACAGGGTTGGAGGATGCATCACCTCTGACCCTGTAACCCTGAGAGCCTCACAATGCTTTGCTACTGTAACTCCCTGCCTGGGACGGTCACAGTCAGCAACAAGCATGCAGGTCACAGCCTGAGTGTCTGTGTATAAATGCCACCCTGGTCCAGCCACTCTGACCCCAGCAACACAGCAGGCCCACTCCCTGCTCTCTACCAGCTGGGTTACCACCAGCAGGGTGACCCCAATGCACTCCCAGTCCTGAATTTTGCCCAGACTGTGTGCTCTGCAACGTGCAATGTCAACCAAATGTATTAACAAAAGGTCATAGGTTAAGTGATGCTGAGAAAAGGAATAAAAGTAGAGATGGTTACAAGCAAATGAAAGTGAAAATTTGCATCTAAAAGTCAAAAACTGAATCTAGCGTGGTATGGGCTTTATTCAAGATGGTTTCTCTCAGCAATCTTCCTTCTTGCCAGCCAGGGCTGAATTTCTCTCAGTCAGGATCTTCTGCAGAAGCCCAAGGGGCTGGCTTCCCTTGTCCACCTGGGTGAAAGACCTTTGCCTAAGTGGATTTCTTTCCTATATTCAGTTCCCAGAGACTTCAACCCCTCCCTTGGTTGAAGTGCCCATCTTTCTGAGCTTGCAAGAGATCTATTCCTTTGTGTCTGTCTAGTGAAGGATCCCAAAGATGGCTTCTGTCCTTGTTTTCCAAATTTCAATGACCTTGCTTTAAGAGGCAGGATGACCTCATGCTCTACTTCCCTTCCTGTGGACTTCCCAACCCCCTGCTGATTTCTATGTAAATGGGGCTTCCATTGTTTTTGGTTAAACCTTGCATTTAGGGTGAACAGATGTCCTAATTTTATAGGGACAGTCCTGATATTTCGGGCTTTGTCTTATATAGGCGCCTATTACCCCCCACCCCGTCCCGATTTTTCACACTTGCTGTCTGGTCACCCTACTTGCATTTCACCTTTCATTGCAGCCAGGTAGATAGCTGCCTTCTCTCCTACCTATTTCTCCTTGTCTGGCCACCGACTTTAAAGCATAATATCATTAGGTGTCCATATTTCCTCATATAGCGTTAATATGGACATTTCACAATGTTATGAATCACCAGTGTGTCATTAGCTTTCAGAAAAGACCTCACTCTATATACTTTTATAAGTACAGTAATATTGTATCCAATCAGTTGATTCAATTGCTTATCCCTTGAGATTCAGCCCCTCCGTCTTTATACACCAGTAAACCTTTGCAATGTATTCTCCTGAATGTTACTCCTCCAAGTAAAGTTTATGTGAGGAAGGTAACATGGGGTCATGTGGTGATGGTTTTTCCCCCCTGCTGGTATTAGCTAAAATTCAAATTGTTCTGTTCTCTGCAATCTCCTCCCGCTGATGTCTGGATAGTCCTGTTATAGGTAAATTGAGGTAAACACGCATTCCTTTGTTTAGGACAGACCTATGTCACACCTTTACCAAGGCAAGGCTGTCTGGTCTTGAACATGTTCTAGTAACATCATACGGGGGAACTCATAAGTTTACATATAGTGTTGCTACATACATTTCACCATGGTATGGTTGAGCAGCAAGTGATTTGTTTTTAAATGATACCTCACAAGGCCTATTTTGTGCAAAGACTGTTGCAATAATGCGGAGAGGTGTGTATACCTGGATGTTTTGGGTCACAGGGTCAAACCATGGCTCTGATCTGGGCACAGGGATCTCTAGCACTCATAGGCTCTGACTCCGTGGGTGCTCCGGGGCTGGAGCACCCATGGGAAAAAAATAATGGGTGTGTTTGGCGGTGGGTAGGAGGTGCTCAGGGAGGGGGCAGAGCTGGGGCGGAGTGGGGTGGGAAGAGGCGGAGTGAGGGTGGGGTCTTGGGGAAGAGGCGGAATGGGGCGGGGCCGTGGGGCAGAGCAGCAGTGGAAGCACCCACTCAGAAAAATGAAAGTCAGCGCCGGTGCTAGCTCTGTACATGTATCATAGCTAATGCATGGCATCTACTGTCCCGTTAAAAATGATGTTGTCAAGAGAGCTAGGTCTCAGGTTAGTCACCTACCTAATGCTTATGAGTTAAACTGATTACACTGAGCATGCCCAGAAAAGTCAGCCAACAGGCTTTTGAGTGTACCATTTTTCATGAAGTTGAATAGCTCAAGGGCATGTGCAGATGCCACTGTTCAACCCAACCTTCAGCCAGTGGTAGCTTGTATCCAATCTAGGGCTAAACTCTGTCTCTCTTGGGGGACAAGGCAGGTGAGATAATACGTTTTATTGGACCAACTTCCCTTGATGAAAGAGACAAGCTTTCGAGCCACACACAGCTCTTCTGCAGGGTTGGGAAATGTACTCCGAGCATCACAGCATAATGCAAGTTGGAACAGATTGTTTGGCATAAGTAGATAGCACATATTGTAAGTGACTATTCAAGGCAGACCATTAACACCTCTGCAGTCATAGGACAAAAAGAGAGGGGTAGCAGGTTACAGCTTGTCCTAATAAGCCATAAATCCAGTGTGTCTGTTCAGTCCTTGATTTTAGGTGTTTAGCAGTTATGAATTTAAGCTCCCAGGCTTGTCTTTTGAAAGTGTTGGGCAGGTTTGCTTTGAGGATGGGAACTGAGAGGTCAGATATGGAGTGATCACTTTGTGAAAAGTGTTCACCTATTTTGTCTTTTAGCATTTTCCTGTGTGAGTTCATTCGAGAGCGTAGTGATTGTCTGGTTTCATCCACCTACTTGTTATTGGGGGAGTTATTTTGGGGAAGTGTCATCAAGCTACTTTTTAGAAATAAAATAAATTAGACATACAAATGCTTGCTGAGAGGGAAGGGGAATCTGGGGACAGAGGTGATGGGTGGGAGAGGGGTTGGGGCTGCAGTGACTTGGGGGAGAGGGGCTATGGGACCAGTGACTGTTGAGGCAAGTTTATATCAGCATTTGATAATTAAGAGAGTATGAGGAAAACTCGGAGAAGATTTACACTAATTGGCTAACTAGACAGGGAAAAAAGCAAAATCTGAAAGGTTTGGTATCGATAGTGGGCATTTAGAGGAAAAATAACCAATATTTATGCATATAATATATTAGTAATCCCTAAACAGAAAACTTTATCAACAGCTTTGGGGGTTTTATATTAAAATTCAGTATGTGACTAAAATGGAGAAGAGCAAGAGATTGTGCAGCCATATTTGAGTACTGGAGAGAAAAAAGCCAAGAACAGAGGGGATTGTAGCAGCATATTAGCTAATTATATAGAAGAGCAGAAAAATTAGAAGGGCTTAATATCAACATTATCCTTAACCTGTTACTTTAAAAGGAAGCTCTTAAGGCTGAAAAGTCAAGCAGTTTCAGTTAGGCAGTGCCAGAATCAAGGATGTGTGGGCAAAGTTATTTCTTTTCCCTTGTGTCTTGGTATTAGGATACAATCTCTCATTACAAGATCACATGCTACTGTGCTCATTAGCACAGGGCATCTCTGCTGGAGCAAACATGTTCCTGTCAGCACTTAAAACGGGAGATTTACCCATCTCTGTGGAATTCAAGCTTGTCCCTGGGGAAGCCATGGGGTCAGATTAGTAAATGAATAATCATCCCCAAAACAAACACATTCTCCTCTCTGCTGTGTCACCATCTGTGCTCTGTCTTAGTCATGGCAAAACACACTGACTGACTGCGTGTGGTGGTAGTTACATTTTCTCTGTGTGGGCGACAAATTGTTCCTTTGCCTTTTCTGCTTGTGGTTTTGAACAATTTAAAACCGAAATCCATTTTTCCTGAGGCTTTACTGGAGTCTGGAAATGGGCGTGGATGTGAACTGTCGACTCAGAGAAGTCATAAAACTTATCACAAAAAAAATCACCCTTTGGTTCAAGGGTCACTGTGTACAGAAATCGTCAGGTTCTGGGTGAAGACAGGAGAAGATACCGATCGGCCCCAGTCAGAATCAGCCAGCAGCAAGTAGGACACAACTTGTTCCCAGGTCACAAGATGCCTCTGATATTAACCCAGGAAGTGATTGTAAGTCTGGCAGTCCCTGGGATGGGACTATTAGACTGTTCAGCATCTAGCACAGTACAGCCAGGCCAGATCGACACACACGACTGTCACTGACATAACTATATGGTCTTAATTCATTCCGTTAGTTATTTCACTGCAAATCTGTCTGTGTCTGAGACACTCTCGTTTCAGATTAAGAGCAACTTAAATTTGTTTCTTTTTGTATTCATCACCCTCTTTATCCTCCCTCCACCTTTTCTTTCCATTCCCTTTTTATTTCTCTATCCCCTTCTCCTCCCATTCCTTCTCCTCCTCATCCTATGTAGGTTGAACTTCCTTATTTTCTGATCTTTTCTCTATTCCTTCTCCCACCCCCTTCTTTTTCTGCACCTTCTGCTCCTGTGCTGGAGAGCAGCTTATAGCAGGTCAGGCAGGGACCTTCCATTATCAGCAAAATCACTTCTGATTCGGAGCAGAAGGCAGAGATAATGGAAGCCCAGCTCCTAGCAGCCATGGCTTCAGGGACTTCTGAACAGGGACTCCAAGAGGAAACCAAATGTCCCATCTGCAGAAACTATCTCATGGAGCCGGTGAGCGTAGACTGTGGGCACAACTTCTGCCGGGGCTGCATCTCTCAGCACTGTGACACATGGACAGAGCGGGACTATGATCCTTTGTGCTGTCCCATGTGCAGAACCCGGATCCAGAAGGAGAATCTCTGGCTTGACTGGGACCAGGCAAGATTAGTAGAAATCTATTTAAATAAAAGATTTTGTTTCAATTTTGCCTTTATTCCTTTTATTACACTGCTCTACAGCCAAAATGCTTCTGAAATAAATGTAGTCAAACTTTACTAATTCTGGGTCACTGAGAACGAAAATGATGCTTAAAATTGTTGATTGGCTCTAGTTTTCAAGATATGCTATTGGGTCAGTATATACGACCCTTGACTTGGGAATGGCAGAGGATAAGTGAGTTATAAAGGGAAGGGATCTCAATTTAAACCAGAAATGACTAAAATACATCTTTGACTGGATCTATGAATAAATCTATGACTGGGTTTGGACAGTACTTGCTTTTTAGGCAAAACAATGAATGATGCAATCTGAAGCTGGTATTGCATCATACATGATATGAATTGCATCATGTTATTCCTAGAAGTCATGGATGATGCAATCATAACGAAGCTTACATCACTCTGATGAACAAATTGCCCTATATCAGCTCTAGAAATCATACAGTGTCATGCTCTCTTATTTGTCCGTGTTTGATTTTGCAAAGGGACACATTTCTGTTTAGCCAAAGTGAGCAGAGATGCCTCGTACTTGTGTGAACAGTGCAGATGACTTCTGCTATGTTTGTGGTGAAGTGACTTTTGCATCACAAAAGCGCAGTATAATCACTATGGTTAAGAAAGCCTATCACCTTTATTTTGGCTGCAAAATTGGAGATCAGGACAAGAGGTGGGCCCCACACATATGCTGCAACACTTGTGCAACAAATCTTTGCCACTGGTTGAACAGGAAAAGGAAATCTATGCCTTTTGCAGTGCCAATGCTTTGGAGAGAGCCAACAGATCATACCAGCAATTGTTACTTCTGCATGGTGCCTCCAGTTGGGAAAGGTGTGTCAAAGAAGAAAAAGTGGACTCTGCATTATCCAAACATTCCATCAGCTATACGCCCAGTACCCCACGGAGAAGGACTGCCGGTTCCTGATGCACCAGAATCATTCTCACTTGAGTCAGACGAGGAAGAGGATGAAACTTCTGGTCCTGAACCATCAATGTCGCAGGACCCACATTTTCTCCCATCCTCCTCCTCTGAACCACACCTCATAACACAAGGTGAACTGAATGACCTTGTCAGGGATTTGGAACTACCCAAGAGTAAGGCAGAGCTGTTGGGCTCCAGACTACAGCAGTGGAATCTCCTGGCAGGTGATGTTAGGGTTTCCATGTTCCGTGACCATCAAAAGGATCTTGTCCCATTCTTCATGGAAGGTGATCTTGTAGCCTGCAACAACATCGATGGTGTGATGGCAGCCCTCAACATCGTTCACGATCCAGATGAGTGGAGACTGTTCATTGATTCATCGAAGACGAGTCTTAAAGCTGTTTTACTGCATAATGGGAATGTTTTGCCATCAATTCCAGTTGGTCATGCAGTCCATATGAAGGAAACTTATGACAACATGAAAGAACTTTTGAGGTGCATAAACTATGACCAACCTCAGTGGCAGCTTTGTGGCGATTTGAAGGTTGTTGCTCTCTTGCTTGGTCTGCAGACTGGATACACAAAGTACTGCTGTTTTCTCTGCGAATGGGATAGTCGTGCAAGAGATTCCCACTACATCAAGAAAGATTGGCCACTCCGACAGTCATTGGAGCCTGGGAGGAAAAGTGTTCAGCATCTACCACTTGTTGAATCAAGGAAGATTTTGTTACCACCCTTACACATCAAGCTGGGTCTGATGAAGAACTTTGTCAAGGCCATTGACAAAACACAAGCAGCTTTCAAGTACCTCCGTGGAAAATTTCCAAGGTTAAGTGAAGCTAAGATAAAGGAAGGTGTCTTTGTTGGTCCTCAGATTCATGAACTTCTTCGAGATGATGCATTTGACCATGCACTGCATGGCAAGGAAAAGACGGCATGGAAAGCCTTCCAGTTAGTGGCAATAAATTTTCTCAGAAACAACAAGGCAGACAACTACGGGTTGTTGTTGGAAAACCTCCTCAAGGCATACAAAAGCCTTGGTTGCAACATGTCACTAAAGATACATTTTTTGCACTCTTATCTAGATTTTTTCCCACCGAACTGTGGAGCAGTGAGCGACGAGCACGGCGAGCGATTTCACCAGGACATTGCAACGATGCAGAAACGCTATCAGGGCAAATGGAGCCCATCAATGCTTGCAGACTATTGCTGGACAGTGACAAGAGATGCTCCATTTAATGAATACAAGAGACAAGCCAAGAAGCGCCGAGTAGACACTGAATAAGACTAAACTATGTACATAATAGTTTTTTGCCTTTTGTTTCATAATAAATTGTATTTATATAACCCTTTTGCTGATTTTTAAAGTATTACATAAACAGGACAGGTGAAATATTATCATGTAAAGCAACCATAAACACATGAAAAGACCTAGGTTTACAATTTATGATTAAAACTCTACTATCTACACAATATACATAGACATCAAATGTAAAAACTTAAATATCTTAGAAACAGTAGCCAATCAGTTGTTTTAATTGTCATATTTGAATTCAGCACATCAAAATACATAATAAATAGCACATTTTATCTCTGAAGCAGACGACTTCTCAAAAATTGTAGACCAGTGTTATATTATATACAATAAAATGTTAAACAAAGGTCATTTTGAAACAAAAAATCAAAATGTTTTGTTCCGTAAGTATCAAAAGGGGCATTTCAGCATTAATGAAATGCTTTGTTTAATTTTTTTTCTAAATTAAGTTTTGTTGAAATCGACACACTCCCATGGAAAGTTCAGATATCGATGAAATGGTATTTTCCAAAGAAAAAACATTTTGACCCTCAATTTTCAACCAGCTCGACTTGATATTTCCCCATCATCAAACATTTTTCCTGTGTGTGCCTGACATAGATAGAAAATTGTAATGGTAGTTATGAATCATAGAATATCAGGGTTGGAAGGGACCTCAGGAGGTCATTTAGTCCAACCCCTGGCTCAAAGCAGGACCAATCTCCCAACTATTTTTTTGCACCCCCAGATCCCTAAATGGCCCCCTCAAGGATTGAATTCACAACCCTGGGTTTAGCAGACCAATGCTCAAACCACTGAGCTATCCCTCCCCCCTGACTCTATGGGTGCTCCAGGGCTTGAGCACCCATGGTAAAAAAATAGTGGGTGCTCAGCACCCATTGGCCACCTGCCGATCAGCTGTTTGGTAGGCTGTAACTGGGAAGATGGTCAGGGGAGCATCCTCTTTAGATCCATGTATACCTGGACTGAAGAAAGGCCGGAGTGTCCCAGGGAAGCTATATTTGAAAGTGTAGATATGGGAGTCATCAGACAAATTGTAAAATGAGAGCTCTCCTGCCTTATAGTCCAGAAAAATCCCAACCCTTGTGGGTTTCATTTCCAAGGTGATTGTTGTCCGAGGAGTGGAGAGGGCTTTGTATTCTCCATTCCACAACCTTATGGCCCAGTATCCATCTTCAGGTGCTATACTTTTGTACCTCTCCCTGTTTTCTGATTCAGCACAAACCCCCAGGTGCCACATAGTCTTGTTCTTAAGCTCCACTTCCCAGTAATGTCTCCCAGAGTTAAATCTCTCAGAGCCCAGGACACAGCGATAAGAATCAACAGTGTCCAGATCTTCAGGTTGTTCCCCCGTTATGTCTGCACATTTCACACTTTTGAGGTCCTCTGACACCCGGAGTTCAGGATGTGCTGTTTTTTGATCCAGAGTCACATTCACTGGAAGGAGGAAAGAGAGTTTTCCTTTTGGTATAGATCATCCAAAAAACATTATTAATACTTACATATTCACAACTAGTCATTTTAAATATGTTATTCCTTTAAGTTAATAACATCTGGGAAGCCATCACATTCTATTCAGTCCATGTTCATTTTATCATAAAAGTCGTAGAGTTTCAAAAATTACAAGTTAAATGATCAGGTTTATAAGCATATTGTTATTGGTTTGAATGTCATCATGATTCCTTACACTAGCCCAAAGGCACTGACTCTATGGGTGCTCCGGGGCTCGAGCACCCATGGGGAAAAAATAGTGGGTGCTCAGCACCCATCGGCCACCTGCCGATCAGCTGTTGGCAGGCCCCACAGATCAGCTCTTTCCCCATCCCCTCCAGAACCTCCTGCCCACCGTCAATCAGCTGTTTGGTGGCATGCAGGAGGCGCTGGGGGGAGGGAGAGGAGCGGGGACAGGAAGAAGTGGAGCGACGGCAGGGCACGCTTGGGAGAGGGGGTGGAATGGGGCTGGGAAGAGGTGGGGTGGGGTGGAGCAGGGGTGGGAAGAGGCAGAGCAAGGGTCGGGCCTTGGGGAAAGGGGTGGGGTCGAGCAGTGGTGGAGCACCCTGGGGAAAGCTGAAAGTAGGCGTCTGTGCACCAGAAGTTCATGAGTAGTGTTTCATTGTCCTGGATTTAGAGAAAGAGGTCTTTAAATCCATTTATCCCCTACAGGAAGGACTATCTTCTCCCCCATCTCCTCCAGCCACCTCCTAAGAACAGGGAGTGGAAACATGATCAGGCATGTTTTCGTTAGCTATTTCTGGGAGGGAGTTATTTGCGGGTGGGGTATTTGGTGGGGGCATGGTGAGAAGATAGGAGTGTTTGACATTTTCTCATTTATGGAGCGAGCATTTGGAATGGTATTTGCTCATCTGATGGAAGAGGTGCTACTCGTTCAGTGTGGAGGGAATTTGTTTTATTGTGTTTTGTTTTATCTTTAGGTTTCTATTACAGGGGATTGTGGTTGAACTGGTAGTTGGAGAAAGAGGGGTATTTGGGTACATTCAGCTGGGGATGACAGACCTACCTCTTTTGGATGGCTAATATTGTGCATGTAGGAAGGGTTGAGGGTAATGAGAGAGGTGAATGTGATATCCCTGGTATTAAGTGGAAGAGGGAATAGGAGGATATAATGACCCTCCAGTCCTAGGTGTGGATGAGAAACCTGCTAGAATGAGCCCGCCAAATTTTCAAAACAGCTCCAGAGCCATTGTGATGAACTCTTGAAAATCTAGCCCTAAAAGCCAGAAATCTGCCTTGTCTCCCTGTGACCATCACTAAAGGAAATTCAGAGAATCCAAGAAATTGTATAGAATGCCCACAATCAGATCTCTCTGTCCTCAGCTCACAGCAGCATTGCTCAAACTTCTCAGTTATCCATATCAGGACCTACAAATGGGGTGTAATATCCATCTCCTCGAAAAGCCTATTCTTCCCTCACCCTCCCTTTACCAGACTAAAAGTTATCTCCAGCTATGATAGGAAGAAAATAACTTACAGATAACATTTAAGGCCCAGATTTACCTCCATCCCACATAAATATGGAGTTGTCTCATTTTGTATGTTATTTACGTCAAAGATGTTGAGAACGGTGGTTGTAGATATTTGCAGTAGCTCCTAGAGGAGCATTTATTAAAGCACCTAAATCATGGGTGTTTTCGTTGCACTGACACTAAGAACATAAGAACGGCCATATTGGGTCAGACCAAAGGTCCATCTAGCCCAGTATTCTGTCTTCCGACAGTGGTCAATGCCTGGTGCCCCAGAGGGAATGAACAGAACAGGTAATCATCAAGTGATCCATCCGCTGTCACCCATTTCCAGCTTCTGGCAAACAGAGGCTAGGGACACCCAGGGCCAGCTCTAGCTTTTTTGCCCCCCAAGCCAAAAAAAATAAAATAAAAAAAATGCGGCCGGACTGCCGAAGCAAAACAAAAAAAAAACAAAGTGGCAGGGCAGCCGGACTGTGGACTGTGCCACCCGAAGATTGGCCGGAATGCCGCCCCTTACAATGTGCCGCCCCAGGCACGTGCTTCCTCGTCTGGTGCCTGGAACCAGCCCTGGGGACACCATCCCTGCCCATCCTGGCTAGATGAACTACTGTTTGAGTGCTAAGCTACGTGTGACAGGTGGCTAAACATTCATAGCCAAATAAGAAAACCATTCTTTCAAGATGGTCTTGTTCTGAGGTGGGACAATATTTGAACCACAGGGGCAGGACGCTTCACATACAGGAGAGCTCCCATCCAAATTTGGATCGGCTTGTGTTTTGGGGCTGAATGTGGGTGGATAATAGTTATGTCTAACAAGTCATGGATTTAAGCATGATTCTCCACATGAAAGCAAGACACTTCTGATACATGTTCCCTTCTGAGGCCTCACTCTACTCAGATGGAATAAATTAGGGGCTACAGCACAGATCTCTCAATGAATCAGATTTAATAGAATCATAGAAGTGTAGGACTGGAAGGGACCTCAATAGGTCATCTAATCCAGTCCCCTGCACTGGTGGCAAGGTGAAGAAGAATATTATCTAGACCACCCCTGGCAGATGTTTGTCTAACCTGCTCTTAAAAACCTCCAATGATGGAGATTCCACAGCCTTCCTAGGCAATTTATTCCAGTGCTTAACCACCCTGACAGTTAGGAAGCTTTTCCTAATGTCCAACCTAAACCTCCCTTGCTGCAATTTAAGCCCATTGCTTCTTGTCCCATCTTCAGATGTTAACAAGAACAATTTACCTCCCTCCTCCTTGTAACAACCTTTTATGTACTTGAAAACTGTTATTTCACCCCTCAGCCTCCTCTTCTCCAGACTAAACAAACCAATTTTTTTCTATCTTCCCTCATAGGTCATGTTTTCTAGTCCTTTAATCATTTTTGTTGCTCTTCTCTGGACTTTCTCCAGTTTGCCCACATCTTTCCTGAAATGTGGTGCCCAGAACTGGACACAATACTCCAGCTAAGGCCTAATCAGCCTGGAGTAGAGTGGAAGAATGACTTCTCGTGCCTTGCTTACAACACTCCTGCTAATACATCCCAGCATGATGTTTTCTTTTTTGCAACAGTGCTACACTGCTGACTCATATTTCTGTTCCTCTGAGCTCTTTGTTGTTTATAATGTTATGGGTTGGGCTAAACCCCATAAAAGATGGTGGGTCTAACAACTGCCTTTCATTCAGTATCAATGGGAAAAGTAATTGAGCTCCTCTATGTAACCAGGTAGCTGAAACAATAGCGTTTTCCACCAATAACACAAGCAAATCATACGGCCCAAGAGAAAGGCACATGTGAGGCATATGTGGGCAGAAGGGTTTCAGTGGGTATTGTTTCAGTAGAGGTGTATGTGTGAGAGAAAGGCAGGAAGAACAAAGCAGTAATAGACACAGATAAGAAGCAGAAAGTGAAAGACACATCCTGAATAGACACTGGGAGCATGGCCTGGTAACATGTCAATTTTAATTACCTGCAAATCTTCGGGCATTTCTGATCACTGAAACAAAGGTACAAAAACAGCTGAAGATTTGTCCAAATACATTCAGTCTTAATATAATATAACTTGGTACCACTTTTATGGCCAGGAAAAAAATCTTTGTTAAATCCAAATCAGAAATCTGAATGCTCCAATCCTTACAAGAACACCATGGTTTCAAACTATGGTGACTACCTGTTTTTCTGAGTACTATATCTCAAAAATGCCTTCTCTCAATAACCTCAAATACACTCATATTTCCTCTGCCCAAAGATTATGCATCCTAAGTATAAAGCTAAAATACCTTTCACTTAGTATATTAGAAAAAGGGAGAGAACCATGCTTATAATGGACAGGAATATTCAGTCTTAACTATGGAGTGGCTGCTTTTTCATAATAGAGGAAAATGGAACTTACCAAATCCTGAAAGATATTTTTCTGAAACAAACAAAAAACAAGACCTGAAATGAATAATGCTGGAAAGAAAGAAAAAAAAAAAGATACTCTAGCACTGTGTCTACTGCCATTTTTAATTAGTTAAATTACCTAACATCTGATTTAGTTGGTAAGTGGTTAAAAGATACATTCACCCTTTTGAAGTGGGCCATCAATATTATGCATCGCTTAAATCAAAATAAGGTTTAAGTGGGCTTCAAGCAGTGCATGGGTCTGTGAGGTGACCCCTCTCCACAGAAGTCAATTTAACCCTCTAAGATTTCCAGTTGCTGAGATACAGTGCGCACATTTAAAAAGTGCATTCAGGTTTTACAGGTATTGTTGGTTGCAGTGATATTCCCTATGTTTAAAAGGGGGGATACCGCTGACACAGATAATGGCCAGATTCATTGCAATGCTTAACCTCTAGGTGCCCTGGTGCTTTGAGGAATTCTCAGCCCTTAGTTGAGTTTGAGGAAGGTTGTTCTGGCAGTTTTAAAGTTATAAAAGTTTATATCGTATTCACTGCAGTGATGTCCTGGCTTACAAACAAAAAGGCTCTTCAATGAAAACTAAATTCACAGCCTCTCTTTCCTTAGGTGTACAGCTATAGAAAGAAAGCTGCGTTAGCAAACTTGTAATAAGCAGTTTCCGAAAGCGCATCCGAGCAGCAGCAGTCTAAATATACAGGCCGATTTAAAATGGTGAAATTTTTCAACTTTTGATTTTTCAATTACGTTTTTCATCAAAAACTCAAATTTTGACTAATACAGTAAAACATCTTGAAAAGGATTTGCGAATTGTGCTTATTTGATAGATTTAATTAGCTCCAATCAGAATGTTTGATATCTCTCATTTTCCTCTGTAACATTTCCTGTCTACCAGGGAAACATTTACTTTTGGTTTACTTAAAAACACCTCTTCTACCAGAGATACAAAGATAAACTTTTATTACTTTTTCTTCATTTTAGAGACACACTGAGGTAAATGAAATTTACCTTTCTCTTTCTCCACTTGAAATCGTAGTTTTTCTAGAGGAAGAAGAGAATGAAATATGAGATTCCATGTTGTCATATTTTTGGTGATATTCCTACTGTTATTTCATATAATTATGCTAAAATTATTAAAGACAATGTGAGACAGAAAGATTGAAAATCTTTCTCCTATTAAAAACAGGATATTGAACTAGATGGGCCCACATCTAATCCAATATGTCCATTCCTGTTTCCTATGTTCCTATGAAATAAGGAGAGACACAAGCTGATCTTTCTCTGGAAGCCCAACTGCAATTTATCAAAATTAAAAACATATTAAAATAGACTTTTTTCATCTTTTCCCTAAAATCATGACCATAAACACCATTTGTACAAAGTTTCATTCTAATAATTGTTTGCAGCATTGATCTCACAAGATGGGTTGGTCCAATAAAAGATATTACCTCACCCACCATGTCATCACAGACATGGACCAACCCCACAAGTTTGGGGTTGTTTTTTACATAAGTAGGTTTTGTTATACTATTTACTGAAGCCTTCAACTTTTACTGTTCAGAGGATGTTCTTTTAGTGAAAATTTGACAACCAATTGGCAATTAAATGGGTGATAAAGGGCCGCAGAGGGGGAGTGGTGGTCTTTGTCTCCTAGTTTGGTAATTGTGGTGTATTGGGACAGTGAAACGCCACAGCAGAGATTGATGAAGCTAGCCAGTGCTACTCTTGGCCTCCCTAGGAGTGTTTTCTGTTTTATGATCTTAGTCTGCAGATCAAACTATGGTAGGCTGTGTGGCCAAGTAAGTTTCTGGAGAATCAGAGGTGACCAGAAGCTGGGAATGGGCGACAGGGGATGGATCACTCGGTGATTACCTGTTCTGGTCATTCCCTCTGGGGCACCTGGCATTGGCCACCTTTGGAAGACAAGATACTGCGCTAAATGGACCTTTGGTCTGACTCAGCCTGGCTGTTCTTATGACCGTGGAATTTGCTGCTTATTAGTTGGAGGAAGAAACAGCCTATGGTTGGAAAATCGGCCATGGCCAACCCCTTGCTGTAAGAACTATTCTTTGATTTCACTGCATTTATTAGATATAGTCAATAAATCTGTGGTCTATGTGCCATTCTTTCCAATCAGAGTGTGAGGACCCTCCTTACTGTATCCTGGGTAAAGTCTCTTCTATCTGATTGTTCAGATAAACCCCAGCTTGGAGTTTGCCAGCTCTTGGAGCTACAGACTGAGCTTCTAGGGGACTTTAACAAAAGGACTACAACTGTAATGGCTACCAAGTCCCTCTGACCACGCTTCCCAGCATTCTTGGAGTCATGAGTGTGGACAATAGGGATTGAAACCCATGTTGAGGCCAGTAGCAAGACACCTGCATGGGTAGGGTGACCATATGTCCTGTTTTGACCAGGACAGTCCCTTTTTTACGCCCTGTCCCGGCTGTCCCAACTTTTTTGGCAAAAGTGGGAACTTGTCCCATTTGCTCAGTTGGCAAGAGCACACAGAACAAACGCTCTCTTTTGTCAAAAAAGTGGGGTGCAGAGGAACAAGGGGGGAGTGGTGATGCCAGCCCCATGCAGGGGGGGAGGTAGGGCTCGGGTGATCAGCAACACCAGCCCCACCCGGGGAGGCAGGGCAGGGTTTGGGCAAGTGGTTCAGGCCAGCCCTGTGTGGGGAGGGGGCGTCGGGTGAGCAGCTTGGGCCAGCCCTGTGGGGGAGGAGAGAGGGCTCGGGCTAGCCCCACGTGGTGTCTTGTTTTCTCTTTGGGAAATATGGTCACCATCTGCATTGGGTGATCTGGACGTGCAGTCCACTGGCCCAGTGCTGCCAGTGCCGCACAGCCCCCAGCCTGGGGACAGCCTGACTTAAGTTTACACGCAGAGTTTAGTACCATTTCAGCTTTGGGTTTGGAAGGAAGCTGGGAGAGAGACAGTGCAGCTCAGAGAGCCCCTGCTAAACTCCCAGTCCCCCCGATGGAGTTCCTGCTCCTCTGTGACATCTAGCTGCATGGATAAGGCATTCCCAGCACTGCAGTGACCGGCATCCAGCAGAGAGAGATCCAACCCAGCGTCAGCTCCAGAGAGATGGCCGAGACTCCGGGAGAATTCCAGATGGAGAGAATACCTGCGCCTGGTTGGCATCAGGAGAGGACCCTGCCCCACCCAGGGGTGAAGATAAACTAAGGGAACTTTTATTTAAGCTGGACAATACTCCAGCGCTGCAACACTCCATCTTGGGACACCCAACCTCAGCCTGCAGTGCTGGGAAGGTGCCAGGGTGGGAACTGTTAATCTATCCAACCACAGACTTAGCCCGACGGAAGAGTCTGTCCTATCTCAGGGACTCTCTTTCTGCCCCACCACCCACACGGACACGATACAGTTCTGCGGTGATCTGGAAGCCTACTTTCACCGTCTCCGACTCAAGGAATATTTTCAATACACCACTGAACAGTGTACTGACCCACAGGAACCCTCCTACCAACACTACAAGAAGAAGAATTCTGCGTGGACTCCTCCTGACAGTTGTAATGACAGACTGTACTTCTACACAGAGTGCTTCCGCAGATGTGCACAGGCTGAAATTGTGAACAAACAGCATCACTTGCCCCATAATCTCAGCTGTACAGAACGCACTGCCATGCACAGCCTCAGAAAGAACTCTGACATTATAATCAAAGGGGCTGACAAAGGAGGTGCTGTAGTCATCATGAACAGGTCGGATTATGAACAGGAAGCTGCCAGGCAACTCTCCAACACCACATTCTACAGGCCACTGTCCTCCGATCCCACTGAGGTTTACCAAAAGAAACTACACCATCAGCTCAAGAAACTCCCTGCTATAGCGCAGGAACAAATCTACACAGACACAGGGGTATTCTATCTGCTACCCAAGATCCATAAACCTGGATACTCTGGGCGCCCTATCATCTCAGGCATTGGCACTCTTACAGCAGGATTATCTGTCTATTTGGACTCTCCCCTCAGACCCTACGCTACCAGCACTCCTAGCTATCTTCGAGACACAACCAAATTCCTGAGGAAACTACAATGCATTGGTGATCTTCCTGAAAACACCATCCTGGCCACCATGGATGCAGAAGCCCTCTACACCAACATTCCACACAAAGATGGACTACAAGCTGTCAGGAACAGCATCCCTAATGAGGCCACGGCACACCTGGTGGCTGAACTTTGTGACTTTGTCCTCACCGGCAACCATTTCAGATTTGGGGACAACTTATACCTTCAAGTCAGCAGCATTGCTATGGTTACCGGCATGTCCCCACAATATGCCAACATTTTTATGGCTGACTTAGAACAGCGCTTCCTCAGCTCTCATCCCCTAGCGCCCCTCCTCTACTTGCGCTACATTGATGATACCTTCATCATATGGACCCACGGAAAGGAGGCCCTTGAAGAATTCCACCTTGATTTCAGCAGTTTCCACCCCACCATCAACCTCAGCCTGGACCAGTCCATACAAGAGATCCACTTCCTGGACATTACAGTGGAAATAAGTGATGGTCACATAAATACCACCCTATACCGGAAACCTACTGACGGCTATACTTACCTACATGCCGCCAGCTTCCATCCAGCACACATCACACGATCCATTGTCTATAGCTAAGTCCTAAAATATAACTGAATTTGCTCCAATCCCTCAGACAGAGACAAACACCTACAAGATCCTTATCAAGCATTCTTAAAACTACAATACCCACCTGGGGAAGTGAGGAAACAGATTGACAGAGTGAGACGGGTACCCAGAAGCAGTGCTGTAACAAGGGCGAGGCGAGTGAGGCACTTGCCTCAGGCACACAAAGCTGGGAGGGGGAGGGGGCGCAGAAAGCGGTGGAGGGGAAAAAAAAAAAAGGATCAGAGAGTCCCTGTCTCTCCCCTTCAGCAACTGCTGCCGCAGGGTCCTAGCGCCCCCCATTTCGACTGCCAGGGCAGGCTGACTCTGAGCCTGCCCTTCCCCCTCAGACCCTTTCATTTTCCAATTGGACCCTCCAGCTGCAAAGGCCCCCTCCCCCACCTGCAGTCACTGCTCCTGCCCTATGCTGGGCAAGGAGGCAGCCCCATCCCTCACCCCCAATGAGGCTACAGCAGGGGAGGAGGCGCACGCAGCACCCTCCGGCACCCACCAGGGCGGAGGCGAGGGTGATTCCTGGACCTGAGAGGGGCCCTAGGAGCACATGCAGTGACAGTGGTGGGGGTGAGTGTGCTGCTGGGGGGGCAGGAAAGGGGGACTTCTCCCCGAGAGCTTGCTGCTGCCAGCAGAGAAAGGGCTGGGGGGAGTCGTCCTCTCTGGCTCCTGTCCCGGAGCAGCCTGTCTGCACCCCAAACTCATCCCCAGCCCTGCCCCACCCCAGAGCTCACACCCCCAGTCAGAGCTTTCACCCCCCCACCCCACCCTCAACCCTCTGCCCAAGCCCTGAGCCCCTCCAGCACCCCAAACACCTTATCCCCAGTCCCAGCCAGAGCCCTCACCCCCCAACCCTCTGCCCCAGCCCTGAGCCGCTCCAGACCCCAAACCTCCCATTCCCAGCCAGAGCCCTCACCCCTACTCTCGCCCTGAGCCCCTCCCACATTCCAAACCCCTCATCTGCAGCCACAACCCACAGCCCTCACACCTGCACCCCATCCCTCTTCACCCCTCCTATCCCCAAACTCCCTCCCAGAGCCTGCACCCCAATCCCCTGCCCCAGCCTAGGGCCTGCACCCCAGATCTCCTCCCTCACCCAAACTCCCTCCCAGAGGCTTGGGCGGGTGGGGAGATGGAGTTTGGGCGGGGCAGGTTCTGGGCACCACCAAAATTTCTACAAACCTGCCACCCCTGATCCTGTCCTGCAAACCTGAACTCCCAGCATTCTCAGGACACATGCTGATCCCTGGTGGCCACTGCTGATATCCAGCACCTCCCTCCTCTCTTAACCTGTGAGTCCCTCTCTGGATTGGAACTGGACTGGAACCAAAGACCATCTTGGAAGCAACATTACCAGCCCAAGAAGTCAAAAATTATTAGTTAGATCCCCCAAAATCACAGGCTCTACCACCGCCGCTTCATTCATTCTTCGGTGGCAATTCGGCGGCAGGCCCTTCCCTCCGAGAGGGACTGAGGGACCCACTGCCGAACTGCCGCCGAAGAGACAGCCCTGGAGGAGGGCGCAATTTTAGATTCTTGCCTCCGGCGCAAAAATACCTAGTTACGGCTCTGCCCAGAAGTCACCTACTACAGGACAGGCCCAACAAGGAAAATAACAGAACATCATTGGCCATCACGTACAGCCCCCAGCTAAAACCTCTCCAGCACATCATCAATGATCTACAACATATCCTGGAAAATGATTCCTCACTCTCACAGACCTTGGGAGACAGGCCAGTCCTCGCTTACAGACAGCCCCCCAACCTGAAGCACATACTCACTAGCAACTACACACCACACCACAGAAACACTAACTCAGGAACCAATCCCTGTAACAAACCCCATTGCCTACTCTGTCCCCATATCTACTCTAGTGACACCATCAGAGGACCCAACTACACGAGCCTCACCATCAGGGTCTCATTCAACTGCACATCTACTAATGTGATATATGCCATCATGTGCCAGCAATGCCCCTCTGCCATGTACATTGGCCAAACCAGACAGTCTCTACATAAAAGAATAAATGGACAGAAATCAGACATCAGGAATGGTAACATACAAAAGCCAGTAGGAGAACACTTCAATCTCCCTGGACATCCAATAAGAGATTTAAAAGTAGCCATTCTTCAAAATTTTCACTCCATGCAAGAAGTGGGTTTTTTACTCATGAAAGCTTATGCCCAAATAAATCTGTTAGTCTTTAAGGTGACACTGGACTCCGTCTTGTTTTTGTGGATACAGACTAACATGGCTACCCCCTGATACTTGAAGGTGGGAGCTGGGGTTTGGAAGACTTTGTGAGTGCTCAGAGGCAAGGAAAAGGTTTGTTTATCAATGTTTATTAAGTATTAGTTAAACTTAACCCCTTCCTTCCCCACATCCTATTTTTCCTGTTCCCAATAATGTTCTCCCCTCCATTATGCTCTTATTTTGGGTGTTATTATGTTGATAAGTTTGTTTTGTTTGCCTTGTTGTCCTCTGTGTACTAGGCTTTACATTCCTTGCCAGCTAGCAATAATTGTACTAATTTTCTCAAGGGACAGCACCCCTGTGTACATAGGTGCTGACTCTATGGGTGCTCCAGCTCTGGAGCACCCACGGGAAAAAAAACAGTGGGTGCTCAGCACGCACCAGCCACAGCTGTTCGGTGTCTGGAGGAGGCACGTGGTGGAGAGGGGAGAGCAGCGAGCGGCAGGGGCCTGGGTTGGAGCAGAGGCAGGAAGAGGCAGAGCGAGGGTGTGGCCTCGACAGAGGGGATGGAGAGGAGGCAAGAAGAGATGGAGTGAGAGCGGGGCCTCGAGGAGGGGGTGGAGCATGGGCGGGAAGAGACGGAGTGAGGGGAGGGCCTCGGGTGAAGAGGCAGAGTGGGGATGGGGCCTCAGGGCAGAATGAGGGTGGAGCACCCCTGGGGAAAAATTAAAGTCAGAGCCTATGCCCGTGTATATGTAAACTCTCAATATTGGCGATAGCAAGCACCAGACAGAGAATAAAGGGAAGAGGCTTAAGCCACACCTCAGGGGAGGGACAGCACATACATGATGATAAATACTGTTTTCTTGACTTACCTTATTTCATGGATTATTTAGATCAGATAGTTCACTTGCTCCATACAACCAATAAACTTACCTTCAAAGACTTTCAATTTAGAGTGCAGAGAAACTATTGGAAGGAAAAGATCAGATATGTTAGATGTCATCCTTTCACATTTATGGTGACATTTCAACTGATATTTATTGTAATTTTGCTATAATTGTGATAGAAACAGAGGTAATTAAAAAACAAACAGAAACAGGTGTACATGGTGTGGAAGGTATTTTACAATTAATCAGAAACCAAAAAAAAGTTAAAATAGTTTTGTTTTTTTTAAAATCTCAGAGTAAGTAGATGTACGTTTGGATTGTTTTCCATACCAAGAAACAGCATTCAGCTTTGTTTCACTATGTGCAATTCGCTATAGACAAAAGAAGCCGAATTATATCTTTTGCCTGTATCTTGCAGTTCTCATTACTATGCCAAAAAAAGAAGGCATTCTAATAGTTATCAGTCGTAGTATGCCATTTTCTGCCACGCGCCCTGTTGGCTCATCGCACGTTAGCTGAGTCGTAGTATGCTATTTTCTGCCAAGCGCCCAGTATTTTCTGCTAAGCACCCAGAAGAGGCCGAGGGCGATCTGGGTGCAGGCAGACATGGGGCTGGCAGACGTGGGGCTAGATTGCTACACAGCAGCAACCCCTTCCCTTTTGGCAGTAGATAGTATATTACGACTGGTATCCATCGTTGTCATACTGCAGTGGGTATCAGATGGTGCAATAGGCCTGAAGGCTAACTGCCAAG
>NW_020664853.1:241692-251149 GCF_002925995.2 Terrapene triunguis | reverse complement strand
ATCCGGCGGGTAGTGTAGATGTACCCTCACTGTTACTCTCCTGTTACTCACAGAGATCCGAACATTGATAACATCCCTGTGCATATTTATTGGTGAGTAACAACGGCACCTAATAGCAGTTCCTGGATTTTCCTTCTCCCCACTCTAGTTAAACACGAGATTCTCATCTCCCTCTTTCTTCAAACTCTCCAATTGCTCCAAATTTGATCTTGAGAAGAGAAAAGTTGCTTTTGTTTTTTCTGTATTTTGGGGATTTTACATAAGGAACAAAAGTTATCAAGAGACAATGGGCACTAGACAGTCACAGGAACAGCCCTGCAATCCACAAAGCTGAGTTAGGTCCCTAGACTCCCTATACAACACCCCTCTGGTCAGCATCTCCTGTTGGTTAGGTTAGGCAGCTTCGGGTCTAGTATGCTGGCTTTTGTGGAACCCATTCTAAGACCCTTACATCTCCCCATAACTCAGGCTTTGTGGCTTGCAGAGTCGTTCCAGTGATTTTCTAGGCAGCTAAAATTTAGATGCAGTGATATTCAGCATTGTAATACCACTCCTAGGGGAATTCTGCACTACTGCACACATGCAGAATTCATGTCTAGCCACAGAATTCCCCCCACACACACACAAATATATTCTGCCTGAGTGGCACAGAATTCCCCCAAGAATAGAAAGTCATCACAGCACCCTGCCCGCGGAGCCAGGTTAGGACAGCGTTGGGCACACGGGGCTGCTGAGGGGGTCACAGACTGGGGTTCAGAATGGCTAGTGAGGGGGACAGACTGGGGCCTGGGCTCAGGAACTAGTGGACTGACAGCATTGAGCCAGGGGCTGAATGGGAGTGGGGGTGCAAGGCCGCATGGGGATGGAGGAGGAGGCTGCAGAGACATTGGGGATGGGGTGTGTGGGGATAGTGGCAGATGTGCCTGACTGAATGGGAGAGGCTTGGGGTCAGCCAGGGTCTTCATGTGGGAGGCTCCCCAACTCCCTAACAATCCCTTCCCTTCCCCCCCCAAACCTATTCCATACTTCTCCCACCCACACCCAACAATTCTCCAGGGGCACTCCAGGTTCTTTCCCTTTCCCTCAGCTCCTCTGTTACCCCTGACTTCCACAAGCCTTTGCACTGCTTCTGATGGGTGTGGGAAATACATTTCTATATTGTAGTTTAAAATAATTACTCAGAGTTCTGAATTAATATGCCCAGTAAGGAATCTATTTGTCAAAAAAGAAAATACAGAATCTTTTTTTTTTCGGTCTGTCTTGTTACGGACATAGTTGCCTACAGGTATTTTGAAATAAATTACCAAAATAATTGAAATTGGCATGATTACATCATGTTATTTTGACAAATAAAATATGCAGAATTTTAAAATATTGTGCACAGAATTTTTAGGTTTTTTGTGCAGAATTCCCCCAGGAGTACTAGGTCCCTTCATGGATCGCGCTCTTTGTCTCCAAATCAAAAGGAGAGAGCAAAGTTTCTCAGCATGCAGCAGGTTCATGAGGCAAGGGCGCCTTGTCTGCTTTTCCTGAGCCCAGATGGCCCCAAGGACTCCCAAGGGAAGGGTCAGCTAGTCAGGGGCACTGCAGTTAGGTTGGTGGTTTTTTGCTACGTGATCTAAATTCTCTTGTGCTTTATCTGGTTAAGTGAAAGAGCAATAATGTGTTGGACTTGTGTCCAGGAATTAATATAGAGAATTAATGAGTTAGTCTCACTTTCGGTAACATGTAATAAATCTCTTCATCCTGCTCATGTTCTCTTTCTTTCTTCCTTTTCTTTCATACTGTCCTTTTCTACTCATCATTTTTCTAGCCCTCACTTCCCACCCCTGTCTCTCTCCCACTCTCCTCTCCTCCCTTCCACAGCTCATCACCTTTGGCATCTCCATTTCCCTCCCTGATTTTATCCCTTCCCCACCTGCTGCCCCCAGGCTGGTTCCCCCGTCAGGGATATTTTCCTGTCACTTTTTTCATTTCTGTTTTTCACCATTTCTGCAGGACTCTCCCTTTATTCTTGTTTTATTTTAATTCACATTTTTCTTCTTCCATTCCGGTGGTTCTCAGACTTTTGTAGTGGTGACCCCTTTCACATAGCAAGCCTCTGAGTGCAACTCCCCCTTATAAATTAAAAACACTTTTTTATATATTTAAGACCATTATAAATGCTGGAGGCAAAGTGGGGTTTGGGGTGAAGGCTGACCGCTCATGACCCCCCTGCTATGTAATAACCTCCTTACCCCCTGAGGGGTCCCAACCCCCAGTTTGAGAACCCCTGTTCTATTCCCTCTGGTTAAACCCACCCTGTCCCCGCCTTTCCCAGTGCTGCCAACCTCAGGAGTTTAAAAAAATCATCAGACTGATGCAAAATGATTTTTAAAAAGATCAAAAACCATTCTAAAATCTATCTGCACTCCTGCCCATGCCCAATTACAAATTTGCCAGCTCTCCGGGATGGTGACTTGGGCCCCTGCGGCAGGAGCTCTGGCTGGGAGACCCCAGTGTGATCTAATAATACAGATCTGTACAAAACACTCCCTGTTGCTGTGGAGCTTCCAGCTTCTACTGAACCCCCCAAACCCTAATGAATTTATTCTGTGTCCCTGCCACCCGCCACAGCTGCCCCTCAGGGCCCCTCTGCTTCTCCTGCAGCTCTGGGGGTTTTTCCCTCTCCACCCCCATCCATCCCTGGTGCTGCAGGGAGGGAGGGGGAGGGGCTTCCAGGGTTCATAAAGATGAGGAGCCAGAGGGTTGGGTAGACAGGCGCCCTCCAAGATCATAGAGGCTGGTCTCTGTGAGGCAGAGAGGCTGATTTCAGGGCCCCCAGTGGAATATTCCTCCTCCCACCTCAGGGACAGTCTGAGCCGGGATCCCCACCCCACCCAGAGCCAGGGTTGGATTCTCTCCCCGGAGACAGAGCCCGGCGGGAAAGTGAAGATCGGGGCCTGGTCACCAGCATCGATAAATGTCACCTGCCCCCGGTCACAGTCCAGACAAACCCGGATCCTGCTGGGGGCCCGGCTCAGGGGCAGGGGGGTCACCGGGGAGGTGAGAGCCAAGAACTGACCCTCCCACCAGCACTGCACAGCCCAGATCCCCCCCTCAGGGCTACGGCTGATCTGTCCCTTCCTCCCCACAGACTCTCTGGCCACCCTCACAGCCCAGCTTTCCCCACCTCCACCTCCCAGCAATGTCTCCGCGATGTGAATCCCTCACAGCCCAGCACACAGAGATCAGAGTCAAATCTCTCAGGGGTATCAGGCAGATCCTGCCGTGTGTCTCCCCATCTCACACTTTTCCAATCCTCAGACATGACAAGTCGGGGATGAGCCGTGTCTGGATCCAGAGTCACATTCACTGGGGAGAGAGAATCAGAGTGTGAGGGGCAGAGCTCGGCCCTCGGGTAAAATTTGATGGTGTCAGTGACAGAATCTGCCCCAGCTGGAGAGTGAATCAGGAAATCTCCTTCCTCCAGGATGTACCCGTCAGATCAGAGATCTCAGCACAGTACAGGGGAGAGTCACTCCCCTGACAGAGATGAGTCAGTGAAAGTATCAGCTGGGCCAGGCCTGAGACTCAGAATCTTTCCCCTCCTGCTCCCTCCTCTCCCTGGGGAAGGGACTAGAGACTATGGGAGCCCCAGCAGATGGTACAACTCAGTGAATATTGACAGAGCTCCCCTCCCCCTCCCACCTTAAATCTCACTGTGTCCCAGCTGTCCCTGTGCTGGACTTTGCTATGGGGCCTCCCCACTGCACCCGGCCTGCTCTGAAATGCCACAGCTTGGACAGGAACAGGCCACATGGTACCAGGATTGGACATGCCCAGAATTTCACTGCTCAGCAGCAGTCACAGCACAAAAGTACATTAGCATGAGGCAGGGAGTGAGCGGTTAGCACAAGGGAAGGGGGTTCATGGTGGAATGAGGCAGAAGCTACAAGTGTGGGGGGAAGTGTAGAATAGGTGGCTGGTGGAAAGAAGGAGAGGGTCATGCTAGTGATGGGGAGGCTAAAGTGACATCCAGTTTACCAGAGACAGGAGAATGCTGGGATCATGGTGGATGGAGACAGGAGAAAATAGTCAAGCTCTGAGCTCCAATCACAGGAAAGCCCAAATATATGGAACCAGGAGAGCCCCTGTCTGAGATCAAGGCTCTGTTCCTCTGCTTGAAACTGGAGCAAGGATTATCCACAGACAAAGTCCTTGCTCACCCCATCAGTGTGAGGTCACTGCAGAGCTACTGGCTTAGTGGCTTTCTTTATAGGGGAGAAGATGAAGGAAGAAACAGAGACATTGAAGACAGGGCAGCAACACAGGGAAATAAAACAAAATCCCCCTGGAGAAGTGGCTGTGGAGGTGCATGACCCACTGGATCTGTACAATGAGTGGGAGCTGCTATCACAGATCTCTGCGGGGTGCAGTGCACATGCAGGTGGTGGAGGGGCAGGAAGAGTAGATGCAATATGATATAGATTCATTATAGTGTGGTAGGACATAGGCACAAGCCCTGCCTCTCCTCATGATGCTCCGTGAGGTGCAGGGTGCTGGGGAGGTCTGCCCTGAACTATCACATCCACTCCCACATTCAAGGAAAAAGAGGAACATTGTCTCATGGGAACTGATATTTGGACATTGATAAAATGTGATGTTTAATTACCTTCTTCTACAGATCTTCTCCACCGTAAAACCAACCATATAATTAGCGATGAGAGCGGATCTGAACAAATATTGCATGATTCAACATTTTACAAACTAATATACCGAGAAAAAAAGAACATTGTAAGTTCTTCCAGAAGTATACTGGAATATAAAGCATCAGAACCTCCACTGGGTTGCATGAGTGTTTCTCTCCAAGGGTGTAGCTTCATTGCAGAGTTAGCCCAGGATCTTACCTGGCTGTTGCCCCAACCTGTTTACTGCCCATGCACAAAAATTCTGACTCAGGTTTGATGGTGCCTTAAACTCAGGGTCAGTGGAAAGGCTTGGAGTATAGGCAATAGCCCAGGTTCTGCTTTAACTCAGGTTGGTTACCTGCCCACTTTGCAGTGTAGATGGAGGCTGATCACTTCATGGAGTGATAGTCCTCCAGTGCCTTCCCACAATTCCTCCTGGGCCGTATGTTCTTGGCCACTACCTACACCCTTTTTCTGCACTGGAAGCCACCTTCCCGTTTATAGACACCAGTTCATGGTTTAAACATTGCATGTGGTCTTCTACAATTCTACAGCACTTCCATAGTACTTGTAGAGAGATGTCATCTGAGAGATCATCCTTCCACCACGCTGCCAGCTGGTCAGGTACTGAAATGAGGATCCTGGTGGACCTCTGGTGCAAGCTCAGTAACACTCACAATTTGGGGAGGGATGGAGTCAAAACCTGCTGTTTGAGGAGTGTAACCATGTGGGACTCACCCCTGCGGTGCCTCCTGCTGGTACCTTCTGGGAATTAGCTCTCCAGCCATCGGAGCGCCTTCTGCAGGCCAGTGTCTTGCTATCACTGGGCCCCCATGTCCCTCCTGGACCCCAGTGCCCCTTTCCACTGGGGTGCTGCCCCCTGGCAGTACACCCCTCAGTCTCTGGATCTCCCCTCCTCAGGGAACCCCCACCCACTATCCCCACCTCACTTCAGGCTTTGGCTACTGCCCAGTCTCCATCTAGCCCCCGTTCACTGTGGCAGACTGCAGTATAAATGCCACTCATCACAGGCAAGGGGGTTTGGACCTGCTGCCTCTGCCTACCCCTTTTGGGCTGCCCCCTGCAACCCCAGTACCTATTTGGCCTTCCACTAGGCTGCAGCCTGGGGGTTTCCAGGCCAGATCTCCCCAGCTCCCTGGGCCCTCCCCCAGCCCTGCTCCACCTCAGGTACCTTGGTACACTCCCAGCAGCCAGGTCCCTCCCTCTCAACAGGCTAGAGAGAGCATCTCTCTACTCCTGGCTTCCCCGGCTTTTATAAGGCCAGCTGGGTCTGTTTGGGGCATGGCCCCAGCTGCGGCTGTTTCCCAATCAGCCCAGCTTTCCCCCCTGCCCCAGCCCTCTCCAGGGCGGGCTGTTTTAAGCCCATCCAGGCAAGAGAAGGTGATCACCCCACTACAAGGGGGATGTCTCCAAGATTCTGGCAGAGAAGGGATTTCAGCAGAGGGAATCGCAGTGCAGGGAGAAAATCAAATCCCTCAAAACCACATAAAACCAAGGATCACATCCCCAGCCTGACAACTCACTGGGAATGAGTCCTTCCTATCAGGAGCTGGACCAGGCACTTGGCACTGCCCCAAGCAGAGCCCCCTTTCCTCTGGATGAGCTTTTTACTATGGATGTTGCTGGTGCTTGACCAGGCAAAGTGGGACCACAGGAGCTAGAGTAAACGTTACAGGCTTTGTGGCATAGCCAGAATGACCTGAAGCCTGAATCCCAGGACCTCTTCAGGAAAGAGACGGGAGAATGGACCAGGGAGGATGAAGAAGAGAGACCAGCATTTTAGCAGCTGGGGAAGACACAAGCTGCCATATTTATTATGGTTAGGGGGAATATTACAATTGTTTAGGAGCATCCCTAGGACAGCAATGAGATTGGTATGTGCTGGGGGGGTCAGCTTTGATAACAAAGCTTCAGCTGAGGGCAGAAGAACCCTCCATTTCCCCTGCTTCTGCTTTCTTGCCTCCTCCACCCTGGCCACGTGAATTCCAAGTTGGGCGGGGGGCAGGAGAAGGGGGAATATACACAAAACCAGTGATATATTGTGGCACCCTCTGCTGCATGCATCCAAGCAATACACCAGCAACACTTGCAAATATATGTAAGGGGACTGTTGCCCCCTTACTAACATTCAGTGGGGGTGTTTTGGCTGGCTAGCTCCCAGCACTAAAAGGGGAAGAGTCGATGGCAAATCAGGAGCCTGAGACTGACAGTCCCCAGGAACAATGGGGAGAGGCCAGTGCGCCAGATCAGTCTGATTGACAGGGTGGGCAGGTTAATCAGGGAGTCAGGAGACCAGGGGAGTCCCGTCCTCTGTGTGAACTGGAATTGCCTGAGTCAGACAGAGTGGGGCCGAGCTAAGGAGAGAGCAGGGGCCCAAGCAGAGCTGCAGCCCCAAAGCCAGAGCACAGCCCAGAGAGAGCAGACCTGCCCTGGGAGTGGAGCTGTAGCAACCAGAGCCAGAGGGGCCAGACAAGCAGCCAGGAAGCAGGTCAGAGCTGGGTGCAGAGTCACAGAAGCAGCCTGTTGAGCAGTCCTGTCCTGGGAGCAGAGCTGCAGCAACCAGAGCCAGAGAGGCCAGAGAAGCAGCCCAGGGAGCTGAAGGCAGAGCAGCAGCAGCCGTGCTGAGGCAGAGTGGAGCTGGAGCCGGGGCTGGAACAGTCCGGAGCTGGGTGCGGTGAGCAGCTGGGGAGAGTGAGGGGGACCCTGGGCAGTGGGCCCAGCACAGGGAGATGCCTCAGCCAAGAGGCTCTGCAGGCCAGACTTGGAGGGGGATCGTAACCCTGACAGGGCAGGGGTGATGCTGGGAAGAAGGGTCCTGCCACCTAGAGCCTAAGAGCGTTTGTCCACCACCAGAGCAAGTGTCCAACCCGCAGCGTCTCTGCAGCACAGCAAGGGCCTGAGAAGGAGACCTGGGACCTACAAGGAACAGCCTGTGAACTGCCCTGACGTTCCAGAGACACTGTTTGTGATGTTCCCTGCCACAGAGCAGGGTGATGTGTTTTCCTTTAACCTTTTCCCATTTTTCCTTATTCTTTTTTTAAATTAATTGTTAATTAAACAACTTGAATTTGCTTTAAATTGTATGAAATGATCAGTGGGTCAGGGAGGTGCCCAGTGCAGAGAGAGTACCCCGGAGTGGGGATACCCTAGCCCCTGTCCTAGGTGATCACAGCAGGGTTGGGGGTCGAGCCCCACAGGAATCGTGGGCCCAGCCTTGTCGGGGTTACAAGGACTCTGCCAGACAGGAGAGTGGAAGGGGAGTCATCAAGGGCAGGGAGGCCTCTGGGTAAAGGAAGTGGGTGCGAGGACTCAGATCCTTTCGCTAACCCACTTCACCGGGGTAGTGCAGAAGCCAGGAAAGTTCCCCACAATAGCGGAACCATTCCCCCGCTTACATATAGGGAAATGAGCAGCAGAAGCATAGATCTAGATATAGTAGGGGACTTTACCTAGGTATATTTAATCCTGACTCAGTGTGGGGGGGAGGGGTGGTCTAGATGACCTCTTCAGATCCTACATTTCTATGACCTCACACTGACACGAGCATTAAAAGATCTCTGGAGGCATCTTAGATAGCAAGTACATGCGAAGCCCTGGGTGAGTATAGCACCATTGTGGACACAGAAATCTGGGTATGACTTGGGTAGGGGTTTTCAGTGGGGACACTCACACCTGGGCGACACTAACCCAGTTGCTCAGACACAGGTGTAGATTATCAGGACTAACTCTTCAGTGAAGACGTGCCTCTAGTGACTACAGGTTTAAAATACTTTTCTATTATAAGAAGTCCCATTACCTATGTAACTATTAACACATTACAATCACAGTTTCCCCACTGACACTCTACAGTTATGTTGCAAAATACCTGAAAAAAAGGCCTGATCATTCAACCATTGAGGTCAATAGCAAATCTCCCATTTAGTTCAGGGGAAGCAAAACTAAATGCATAGGTCCTGACTTTACAAAGACAAATTAACGTACTTAAGTGTGTGTAGCTAGTGGGGTCCTGCAGGGGTCTGTCCTCAGTCTGGTACTATTCAGTATTTTCATTAATGACGTGGATAATGGAGTGGTGAGTATGCAGTCAGGCGTAGATCTTAGGGAAATCTTTCTAAGAGTAGATAAGCTCTGGAATAGGTTTCCAAGAGCGGTTGTGGAATCCCATCACTGGAGGTTTTTCAGAACAGGTTGGACAAACACCTGTCAGAGATGGTCTAGGGGTTTACTTGGTCCTGTGCAGGGAGCTGGACTTGATTACTTCAAGGTCCCCTGCAGCCCTACATTTCTATGTTTCTATGTGTATGGGTAGTTCCACTGAGTTCAATAGGTTCTACTCAGACACAGCAAATAAAACATGAGGCTAGAAAAACAATGAATTATAATAAACAAGT
Source organism: Terrapene triunguis (assembly GCF_002925995.2). Classification (NCBI taxonomy): domain Eukaryota; kingdom Metazoa; phylum Chordata; order Testudines; family Emydidae; genus Terrapene; species Terrapene triunguis. The sequence continues at coordinate 242,067 of NW_020664853.1, read as the reverse complement.
TTTCTTTTAAAAATGACCTTTCTTAGAGAAATATTTTGTGGGATTTTTTTGTTTTAAACGTTGTTGTTTTTTCCAAAAATTTGTCAGTACTATGATCATTTTCTGTCTTTTGTAAAATATTTTAATTTTTTTTCAAATCAAATATATTATTAAAAAAGATCTTTTTTCATTTATCAAGTTTTTAATTTTAGTAAACATAAAGTGTTGATCAGATTTTTTAAAAAAAAAAAATCAAAAAATCCCCAAGCAAATGAATAGGTCCTTTTCAAGCATTTGAAATTAAAACCTTTGTGACATTTTAAAAATATTTTGCAAAGCTAGTTTTCCAGGTTAATTGCATGAAACTTTGCAGGGTCACAACCATAAATTTGTAAA
>NW_020664853.1:228644-238692 GCF_002925995.2 Terrapene triunguis | reverse complement strand
TGTGGAAAGAGGAGAAATGACACTTACCAAGTGCTGCAGTAAGTTTCCCTTTAAAAAGTACAGGAATAAATATTAATGATTATTCAGAACTTCTTTCTGCATTGGTACATGGTTAAAGGACTGAATCTGATATGTATGAGATTCACCAGGCATGTGTAGGGCTGTGTCTGAGTTATGTGAATGCTGGGCAGAAAGATTTTACAGTCAATGAGTTTTGACACTGGTGACTCAAAAAGAACTTGGTTTTGAAGCTTTAAAATTGCTGTAAATTTGTTTCCTCTCTGCAGATTATGAGCATTTATTTACTGCCCTTCCACAGAGGTACTTCTATCGGGCTTAGCCCCCGAGGGTATGTCTACACTGCAATAAAAGGCCAGAGGTTGGCCTGGATCAGCAGACTCAGGCTCGCAGGGCTTGGGCTGCCTGGCTATAAAATCGCAGTGCAGACACCTTTGGGCTCAGGCTGGAGCCAAGCTCTGAGCCCCCACAAGGTGGGAGGTTCCCAGAACCTGGGCTCCAGTCTGAGCCCTAATGTCTTCACTGAGATTTTATAGCCCTGTGAGCCCGGGTCAGTTGGCTCAGGCCAGCCACGGCTGTGCCACAGGTCTTTTGTCACAATATAGACATACCCTTGGGGTACATCTGCCCAGCATAAATACCCCGCAGAGGAGTGTCAGGGGGGGTCACACTGCAGGGCTAAAAATAGCAGTATAGACCTGGCCAGCCCAAGTGGGAACCCAAAGGTCTACACTTCTCCTTTTAGCTCTGCAGCACGGCCCCGTGTGAACCCAAGTCAGTTGATCTGGGCTCTGAGACTGGCTGCTGCAGTTATTTTATTTTACTTTTGTTTGTAGACATGCCCACAGTGTCAGAGTGCACTGTACCTTAGGGTATGTCTACACTACGGGATTTCTCCAATTTTACAGAATTCGATTTTTGGCAACAGATTGTATAAAGTCGAGTGCATGCGGCCACACTAAGCACATTAATTCGGCGGCGTGCGTCCATAGTACCGAGGCTAGCATAGACTTCCGGAGTGTTGCACTGTGCAGCTCAGCGTAGAAGCAGCATGTCTGCGGCTCTGCCCCAGACCTTCCGTTTGCTTCTTTGGTTTTCTGAGCTCCTTAACTTTCACGCAGCACTGATATGAGTCCCTATTGTGGCCTCTCTCCATCATTCCCTTGGAGATTTTTTCAAATGTTTTGGCATTTCGTCTTTTGGAATGTAGTTCTGCTAGCATGGAATCGTCTCCCCATATAGAGATCAGATCCAGTACCTCCCGTATGGTCCATGCTGGTGCTCTTTTTCGATTCTTGGACTGCATGGTTACCTGTGCTGATGAGCTCTGCATGGTCACCTGTGCTCTCCACGCTGGGCAAACAGGAAATGAAATTCAAAAGTTCGCGGGGCTTTTCCTGTCTACCTGGCCAGTGCATCCGAGTTCAGACTGGTGTCCAGAGCGGTCACAATGGTGCACTGTGGGATAGCTCCCGGAGGCCAATACCGTCGAATTGCATCCACACTAACCCTAATTCGAACCGGCAATGTCGATTTTGGCACTACTCCCCTCGTCGGGGAGGAGTACAGAAATTGATTTTAAGAGCCCTTTATGTCAAAGTAAATGGCTTCGTTGTGTGGCCGGGTGCAGGGTTAATTTGATTTAACGCTGCTAAATTCGACCTAAACTGGTAATGTAGGCCAGGCTTTAGGTGTATCTTGCTCCTTCTTTTACAAGTTCCCTGTCTTTGGTTTTAGATTGAAATTATTGATGTAAAGGCTCAGAGATTATTTCTATTCAACTGGGAGAGTCTGGAGAGATCATCACAAAAAGAAAAATCGTTTTTGTTGAGTAAAACACTTCAGATTACATTTTGGTTTGAAACTCCTCAGGATCAGTCCTGCCCCCATTTCTTTTAAAAAGTTAAATTAAAAATGAACCAACTACACAAAAATTAAAGAGAAGCCCCCACAAAAGATCCAAAGTTGCACAAAAGTTTTCTCCTCAGAGGGAGATGAATGAGACTTACCAATTTCTGCATCACATTTCCCATAAAAGAAAAATAAATAAATATCAGTTTTTGTTATGCATTACCCTCATCTTGTTTTATTTCCCTTTATCATCAATATGATAGTTAAGGCTGAAAGATTATTTCAGACTAGAGGATCTGGTGGTGTTTTCTGGTCTTAAACTCTAGTCTATGACTCTATAGCTTATCAATTTTTCAAGTTAGCTTTTGGTGTGAAATGTATCCAATTTAGTCTTTCCCCACATTCTATAAAGTTACATTAAAAAACAAACATACACACACCCAAAAAAAGCAAGCAAGCAAACAAAAACAGGTTTCCCAATAATAGATGAGGAGGTGTCAATTCCAGGAGAGGCAAAGCTGCTTTTGTAATGAGCCAGCCACTCCCAGGCCCTATAGAAAGCCCAAATTAATGGTGTTAAATTTGCAAATGAATTTTAGTTCTGCTGTTTCTCTTTGAAGTCTGTTTCTGAAGTTCAAGAATAGTTTTGTTCAAGAATAGTTACTTTTAAATCTGATATAGAATGTCCAGGGAGGTTGAAGTGTTCACCTACTGGCTTTGGTATGTTACTATTCCTGATGTCCGATTTGTGTCCATTTATTCTTTTACGTAGAGACTGTCCGGTTTGGCCAATGTACATGGCAGAGGGGCACTGCTGGCACATGATGGCATATATATAACATTAGTAGACGTGCAGGTGAATGAGGGAAGAGCATAATACATTCATTTAACTTCCCAACACTTTACATAAATATATCTCACATGACATCAAAATAGTCTGGTTGTTATTATTTTTGTGCACATGTGGGCTCTTATCTTTTTTACATCTGAAACCCACTAATTTATTTACATATTAATTATTATTATTATTATTAACTAAACTCTTCAATAAGTGTCCAGTCAATGCTTTGGGCATCCTTGACAACCTTTTAAAAATACATGTGTGAAGAAACAGACCTGGGCACTTTCCCAAGAGCAAATAAAATAACGCAGCAGCAACACAATCAGAGCCAAAATTGAATAATGAAGATGCTGATCTTGCTGTGTGGTTAAGTTTACACACTGGGAGTAGTTACATTGACTTTATGTCAAGCATGTTGTTAAGACACTTCAGGGGCCTAAATAAATCCTCTAAGAAACAGTAGACACAGTGCGAATTCCTACCTGATTCCATCTTGTGAACATAAAAAGTAAAGAAGAAAACAATAAAACCAGGGAGAGGGGAGCAGGCTCTGGAGCTGTGGCAGAATGAGAGAATCTTCATCTTCATTGTAACTTGATCTAGATAACAGGAAGGAGGAGGGGAAAAAAACTTCCTCATAGTGAGTATAACACTGATTAACATTAAATCATTAAAGTCAGATATTAAAGAGGACACATTAAATAAAAAAGGAATAAATACATAGCTAAATGAACTCTTTCATATTACGGAGCGGAGAGCTCTCCCGTCGGCAACATAAAACCACCTCCGTGAGCAGCAGAAGCTCTGTTAATGGGAGACGCTCTCCCGCTGACATAGTGCTGTGCACAATGGCGCTTATGTCCATGTAACTTATGTCAGTCAGGGGGTTGGTCTATTCACACTCCTGAGCAACATGAATTCTGCCGACTTCAGCTATTGTGTGGACACAGCCTCAGGCACTTCTCTTTGGCAGAGGAGCAAGGTTTAGGACACACCCCTGTTGTGAGCATTTCCCATTGGGTAGTTTAAATGGCTCCCCACCTAGCGTGCTGGCTCTTGTGGATGGCATTGTAAGGCACTTGCCTGTCTCCATTCATCGTGCTGGGAGACTAGGCGCCTAAGTCAGGCTGTGTGGATTGCAGTGTTCTTCTTGTGATGTTCTAGGCACCTAAGAATGAGGTGCGGGTGATGCTCAGCATTGTAACACCTAAGTCCCTTCATGGATCCCACCCCCAGTCATTTCCATTAGAAGCTCACAGAAAGCAAAGACACAGACCTGGCCGAAGGTGGGGTGTCTTCTTTTTCTCCCTTTAGATCCCATCTTTTAGCTCATGGCCACCCCAGTTGAAGGGGTGGTTTTTTTTTCTTCAATGCAATAGCAAACACAAGGCAGTGATCTCATTATACAGTCCCAGTGGAGATGAGGAAAGTGATGCTTTCACCTCAGTGTAGTTACTCAAGGTGATCGTTAACCCTCCCAAACAGCCTCCAACCCACAGAATTCTTCTTGACCAGTTACACTGAGGTGAAACCACCACTTGCCTTGTCTACACACAGATTGTACAATGAGAGAGAGAAACCTGCACCCTAGTGTAGACAAACCCGCAGAGACCGTCTCTCGGAGCAGGTCCCTTCCCATGAAACCCCCCGTGGACACCACAGCAATTGCTGACGGGCAGAAGAAATGTGAACAGCGTAGTTCATATCTCTTTAGCCACCTCTGAATAAATTCAACACCTCTGGACAGGGCTGTCCCTAGCTATTCTGAGGCCCTATGCAGCCCCCCTGCAGGGGGTGTGTGTGGGGCCCCAGGCCTCCACAGGGGAAGGGTGGGGCTGCTTTGGGGGGTAGGGAGGAACCACTTACCAGTGGCGTGGCTGGGGCCAGGTCGCTGCACTTCCTGCTGCTGGTGAGTGTAGGCCCGGCCCTCCTGCAGTCCTCAGGGGAGTGGGGGCGGGGCTGAGGTGGAGCAGGAGCGGGGGCCATGGGGAAGAGGTGGGGCAGGGGCAGCACGCAGCTGTGCAGGGCACCAGGAAATTTGGTGCCCCAAATTTCCTGGTGCCCTACGCAGCTGTGTACTTTGCGTATGGGTAAGGACGGCCCTACCTCTGGAAACAAAGAAGAGAGTCAGCACCGTGTGTTCAGCCCCCTCTCCACAGAGCCCAGCTGAGGAATTTTCTGATTGACATGGCTATAGAAAGCACAAGGGACAGAGCACAGGCTGGATAGCAACATGTCACAGTAAAACCCCAGCTCTCATCAGAGGGACATGCCGGTGTATTCCCTGTTGGTGCTGTGGGGACACAACCAAGTAGGGAAGCAAATCCTATGACTCCGCCCCTAACAACTGCAGCTGGAAAATTCAAAAGGAACAAATCATGCTTTATTTACTGTAAAGACCGGTCAGAGTGCAAAGGAGCTGAGAAGCAGCTTTAATACCCCAACAATGGAAAACAGACCCACAGGTTTCGGGAACAGTTATTTTTAATGAAACTAAAATGGCAACAAAGTCAAGGAAGTAACATATGAAATTAATGAGTGACAGTCGCACCTTCAGTGACGTTTTATAATTCTCTGTCCCTTTTTTTTTCCCTTCTCTGTCACACTGGTCATTTGTACTCACCATTTTTCTAGCACTCATTTCCCATCCCTGTTTATTTCTCTGTGTCTTCCACTCTCCTCTGATCCCTGTCACAGATCATTCCCCTCATGTTCTCCATTCTTTCCCCGAAGTTTATCCCTTCCCCTCTCACTGCCTCTGGCTCTTTCCCCTCTTCAGAGTGTTTACCTTTCATTGTGTTTATATTTAATTTTCACCCTTTCTCCAGGACTCTGTTTGTTTTCTTTTACTTTATTTTTTCCTTGTTTTTTCTCTGTTCCTTCTGGTTCAACCCAGCCTGCCCCCCCACACCCCACCCAACCCATGACTCGAACTTAGAAATCATGAGTCAGAACCAAAAATCATGAACTTGACCCCCAAAACATGAGGTCTCAAAACAATATATAAGGTATCCTGCTTTATCTTCTGATTTTTGAACTCTCCCTACCCATCCCGCATGTGTGTGACAATTACAGTGTTACCGGCTCTCCCGTAGTTACAGAGGAAGGTGATTGGGCCCCTGTGGCAGGAGCTCTGGCTGGGAGCCCCAATGAGATCTAATCCCACCGATCTGTATAAAACGCTCCCTGCTGCTGCAGAGATTCCAGCTTCTCCCCAATCCCCCAAACCCTGATTGATTCATTCTGTGTTCCTGCCACCCCCACATCTGCCTGTCCCCAGCCCGGCTGTTAGTTCTGCCCTCTGCCCAGCCCCCACATCTTCCCTCAGGGCCCCTCTGCCCCTCCTGCAGCCCCAGGGTTCTTCACCCCCCCACCCCCTCCCATCCCTGGGGCTGCAGAGAGGGGGAGGAGCTTCCAGGGGACATAGAGATGAGGAGCCAGAGGCTGGGTAGATGGGAGTCCTACAGAGTCATAGAGACTGGGGAATGTGAGGCTAGAGATGCTAATTTCAGGGTCCCCAGTCTCAGGGACACAGTCTGAGCCGGGATCCCCACCCCACCCAGAGCCAGGGTCGGATTCTCTCCCCAGGGACAGAACCTGGCGGGAAAGTGAAGATCAGGGCCTCGTCACCAGCATCGATAAATGTCACCTGCCCCTGGTCACAGTCCAGACAAACCCGGATCCTGCTGGGGATCTGGCTCAGGGGCAGGGGGATCTCAGGGGAGGTGAGAGCCTGGAACTGATCCCTCCACCGCTCCACAGCCCAGATCCCCTCATCAGGGCTGAGGCTGATCCCTCCCTTCCTCCTCACAGACTCTCTGGCCACCCCCACAGCCCAGAATCGCCCAACCCCCACCACCACCTCCCAGCAATGTCTCCCCGAGGTGAATCCCTCACAGCCCAGCACACAGGGATCCAAGTCAAATCTCTCAGGGTTGTCGGGCAGATCCTGCCATGTGTCTCCCCATCTCACACTTTTCCGATCCTCAGACATGACAAGTCGGGGATGAGCCGTGTCAGGATCCAGAGTCACATTCACTGGGGGGAGATAGAATCCGAGCGTTAGGGGCAGAGCTCGGCCCTGGGGGAGGGTTTGATGGTGTCAGTGACAGAATCTGCCCCAGCTGGAGTGTGACTCAGGGAATCTCCTTCCTCCAGGATGTACCCATCAGATCAGAGATCTCAGCACAGTGCTGGGGAGAGTCACTCCCCTGGCAGAGATGGGTCAGTGACAGGGTGAAAGTATTGGCTGGGCCAGGCCTGTGACTCTGAATCTTTCCCCTCTTGCCTCCACCTCTCTCCAGGAAGGGGATAAGGGTCTCTGGGAGCCCCAGCAGATGGTACAACTCAGTGAACATTGACAGAGCTCCCCTCCCCCTCCCACCTTAAATCTCACTATGTCCTGTCTTCCCCTGTGCTAGACTTTGCAATGGGGCCTCCCCACTGCACCCTGCTTGCTCTGAAATGTCACAGCTCAGACAGGAACAGGCCACATGGTACCAGGATTGAACTGTCCCAGAATTTCACTGCTCAGCAGCAGTCACAGCGCAAAAGTATAAACCCACTGAATGGGAAGTTTGAAAAATTGAAGATGAGATTGCTTATGTTAGAGAATGGGGAACCTGTGTGGTTCGGAGTCAGATGCACATGTAAGCAGAGTCAGGATGAGCTCTACCCTGACATCTGGTGGTGAATTGTAGCAAGTTGTGGAAAAGAACTTCAGGGGCTGATCTTGTTTGCATAGGCACACCCACCTCGCCTAGCATGAGCCCACAGCAGCCCAAAGTGGTCACTTTGGCTGCTGTAGGATCCCCAGTTTCTCTGTTATTGGCGCAGGAGGAATAAAGTGTTGTTGCCCTGATTATGTGAATTATGGCCAATGAAACTGTTTTATGACAGAGGGACTCGCCATCAACTAAGTAGCACTCGTTAGACAAGGGACATGGGTTCCAAAACCCAGTGAATTGAGAGAGGCTAGGGATATGTAGTTGTACCTGATAGTATCCACCCTTGCTGGATCTGAAACACTAATTGCACTGTCTTCTCTCTCCACTGTAGAATATCAGAGCTGATTTTAATTCTATTAGGAGTCTAGCAACAGGCTGCTGAGCTGAATTCACTTTGGGCCAATGGAGCACCAGCACTGAGGCTTCCCCACTACAAGCTAAACTCACTAAAGCACTAAAATTGCTGAGAGCTGACATCACTGAGTGCTGTGGGGGGGCCTGAAGATATGTTGCTGAGCAGCTGGCGGAGCAGAGCAGTTTGCAGGATGACTGAAGCAGCTTGCGGGATGGCTGGTGGAGCGGAGTGGCTGGCAGAGTGGAGCAGTTTGTGGAGCTGCTCACGGGATGGCTGGTGGAGTGGAGTGATTGGTGGAGTGGCTCACAGTGAAGGCTGCAGCAGAATCCCATGGAGAGGTGGGACAGTCGGCCTTGGACCACATAAGGTGCCCCCCCTGGTTGGGAGGTAAAACTCTGCAGATAAACTTTTGAACTCTGGGGCTGCACTGACCAGAGACAGAGACATTCGGGTTGTTGGACTTTAGGGTGATTTTTGGGTTGCTGGACTCAAGAGACTTTTGGGGTGTTGGACTTTTGGGACTTTGGGTGATTTTTTTGGGGTTGCTGGACTTAAGACCCTGAGGGGAAAAGGACACTGCCAAACTTACTTGGGGGTGGGTATTTTGCTCATGGTTTGTTATGAATCCTGTTTGTGGTGTTTCCCCAACATAATGCCGCATTGTTTCCCTCCTTTATTAAAAAGATTTTGCTACACTCAGACTCCGTGCTTGCGAGAGGGGAAGTATTGCTTCTTAGAGGCGCCCGGGGGGTGGTATGTAATTGTCCCAGGTCACTGGGTGGGGGCTCGAGTCGGTTTTGCATTGTGTTATTGAAACGGAACCCCTAGATACTGAACCCGGCCCTTGTTGCTGCCAACTCAGATAGGCAGAAGGGTTACAAGCAAAAGGGGAAGCTACGTTATTCCTTCTTGTAGAGAGTAGCGAGGGGGGTGGAGGCACCACCAAATAATTTCATAGAAAAAAAAAGAAAGAAGATACACCCTGCTGAGTGGGTGGCGGGATCCAAAAGAACCCAGACCTGTCCATCAAAACCTGTAAGCGGATTGGCATTAAAGGAGGTAACCAGGTGGAGAGGGGCGCTACAAGTACATTAGCATGAGGCAGGGAGTGAGGGGTTAACACAAGGGAAGGGGGTTCATGGTGGGAGAAGCTATAAGTGTGGGGGGAGCAGGGGTGGATTAGGGTTTTGTGGGGCCCTGGGCCAGAGCAAATGGGGACCCCTCCCCACCTCTTGTGCCTGCAGTTCTCTCACCCCCTTGCGCTTCTGCTAGGGAAAGGGCATGTAGGCTAGCCACGCACCACCCACCTGGCACTCCAGCCAGAGAGTGGGGCAAGCCCTTACACCCCAATCCCATTCCCTGGCTAGAGTGCCAGGCGGGTGGAGTGGGGCAAGCCCTGCAAGCCCCTGAGCCCTGACCCCACTCGCCTGCAGGAGCGCCAGGCAGGCAGAGAGAGTCGGGGCATGGAGGCACCCATTTTTCATGGGCCCCCCAATTGGCCAGGGCCCCTTGGCACAGGCCCCGTTGGCCCAGTGGCAAATCCGCCACTGGAGGGGGGGAGGTGTAGAATAGGTGGCTGGTGGAAAGAGGGAGAGGGTCATGCTAGTGATGGGGAGGCTAAAGTGACATCCTGTTTACCAGAGATGGGAGAATGCTGAGATCATGGTGGATGGAGACAGGAGAAAAGAGACAAGCTCATAGCTCTGATCACAGGAGCTCCCCAGATGTGTATAATGGAGCCAGAAGAGCCCCCGTCTGCGACCAAGGCTCTGTTCCTCTGCTTGAGACTGGAGCAAGAGTCACACACAGACACAGTCCCTGCTCACCCCATCAGCGTGGGGTTATTGCAGAGCTCCTGGCCTTCTTCAGAGGGGAAAAGATGAAGGAAGAAACAGAGAGAAATTGGAGATCGGCCATCAGTGCAGGGAAATAAAACAAACTCCCCCTGGAGAAGTGGCTGTGGAGGTGCATGTCCCACTGGATCTGTACAATGAGTTGCAGCTGCTGTCACAGATCTCTGCCGGGTGCAGTGCACATGCGGGCGGTGGAGGGGCACGAAGAGTAGATGCAATATGATATAGATTCATTATGGTTTAATAGGACATAGGCACAAACCCTGCCTCACCTTGTGTTGCGCCGTGAAATGCAGGGTGCTAGAGAGGTCTGCCCTGAACTATCACAACCACTCCCACATTCAAGGAAAAAGAGCCACATTGCCTCATAGGGACTGATATTTGGACATTGATAAATATGATC
>NW_020664853.1:87878-143644 GCF_002925995.2 Terrapene triunguis | reverse complement strand
GCAGGAATTCACTCGCTGGCTGCCGACACTTCCCCTCCATCTCGTCGATCAGCTCGCTGAGACGGGAAATCTCCGCAGAGAGTTTGGCGACATATTCATTTTGCATATTCTCCACATTTTCCATCAAAAAGTTTCTCTCTCCTACGTAGATCACCAATTCCATGTCTTCCTTCATAAACTGAAGCAGTTGCATAATTTCCAGCATATTTTTCTGTCTCTCAGCACCTGTGCTCTCCTGTAATCGAAGGGCACAAATAGGGAAAGGGGCAGGCAGGGGACTTGTCATATGATACATTGCACCACATATTTCCAGTGACCCCCTTGGCCATGTGTGCACATTCAGGAGAATTTCATTGCCACTTGTGAAATGTCAACAGGGCCTTTTGACAGAAGCTCTCCCCGTGCTACTATATCGGTGTTTTCCCCAAAGATTCCCACTTTGGTCATAATGTCTATTAACACTGTGATGGCCCTAATTTTTCCTTGTGCTGCCTCTTGGGCGCCAACAATGCAAACACAAAGAGCAGGTTTCAGATCGACAACTGCAGCAGTTTATTGTGATAGACGCCAAAGGAAGGTGAAAAAAATCATCATAGATCAAGACAAACAAATTAGGAGAATCACGATGCTCGCACAGAGATGAAAGAAGAGACACACATGGATGCAAACATACATGTAAAGAAAAGAGAGTCTCCTGGGTTTGCACAGCTAGACACTCTGGAACAGGGCAGCTTGTCCCATGAGCTAGAGAGTATGCAGCTAGGCCAATCCTGATTACAGAGCAAGCCCCACCTGAAGAGAAAGCAACTGCATGGGGGAGAAGGCAGGACATGACACCAGGAAGCTTGGAGGGTAAAGACTAATAAGATGGAAACTTGGGGTAGGGGGGAACCGTGACTGTGTTTGGGAGTGGGCCCCAGCGAGGGGGAAATGTTTGGGAGATCAGATCAGAATGGAAGAAGGGCCCTGGGGGGCGAGAGAAAGTGCGCAAGCTAAGGATCTTCCATAGTTGGTTGCAGTGTTGTAGCTGTGCTGGTCTCAGGATGATAGAAAGAGAAGGTACGTGAGGTAATATTTTTTATTGGACCAATTTCTGTTGGTGGAACATACAAACTGTCGAGCTCTTCTTTGGGTCCTGACAAAGAGTTCCATGCATTGGAAAACTTGTACATTCCAGCAACAGAAGTTGGTCCAATAAAAGATATCACCTCCCCCATCTCATCTCTCTCTAGAGCTAAGTATGGACCTTTTCTTTGTGTTGATGGAATGGACTTCAGTTTAAGACTCTGGGTTGTTCTAAACTGTTCTTGAATGAAAATAACCCCTGGAAGGTGTACTGGCAACCAGAGAAAGCCTCTGTGAGTTCTTAAAAGACCTGAAGAGAGGGGAAAATGGAGGGGCGGGCCCTTCAGAGACACCCCTGGTCAAGAGGGGGAAATCAGTAAGCAGCAGTCCCGTTATGCACCCCACACATACCTACAGATTAATAACAAACACATACCAGGCATTTCTGTTTTCTCCTCTCCTTGGACTGTCTGAATCTGAGATCTTTTATCTTTTCCTTCCAAGTCTGCACTTGCGTCTGGATTGGTTTCTGAGCAAAGAAACATGGTATGTGAGGACAGGTCTCTGTGACAAAATTGGATTGACTATTTATGTCAGCAGGCAGCCATCACAGTTCTTAAATTGCTTGTGTGCGCACACATTTGGCTCTTTGTGTCGGCGGTGCACACCATCACCATGAGCGCTTGTATTGATTGTACAGTCAGTGGGGGGCATTGTGCAACAGTCCCTGAAAGCCAGTAACAGTCCCAGCAAGCAACAGTGTCTGCACTGACACTGCCTCAACGTAATGACATCCACCATGAGTCTACGCCACTCGGGGAGGTGGTGTTATTAGGTTGGCATAGAAAGGCACTTATGTCAGAAGGAGCCAATTTAAAACGAAAACACTTCTACAGCTAGATCGATGGAAAGCAGCTTACGTTGACCTACCCGTAATCTAGACCAGGCCTTACATATTTTTTGGCCTGAGGGAATTCTGTGCCAAAGAATTAAAAACTCTGTGCACAATATTTTAAAATTCTGCATATTTTAGGTGTTAAAACAACACAATATAATCATGCCATTTTCAATTATTTTGGTAATTTATTTCAAAATGCCTGTCAGCAAGTATGTGAGTAACAATATAGACAAACAAAAAGATTCAGGAAATGTTTTTTGACAAATAGATTCCTTACTAGGCATTTAGCACATCTATATGGCTCCCCAGAGCAGATGGCAAAACTAATATTTCCCATGTATTTCAAGCACAGAAGAGTAGAGCCCTGCAAATCCGTGGGTAACCGTTTCATATCTGCGGATATCCATGGACCATTTTTGCGGCTAGTGCGGATGCGGATACAAATTTTGTATCTGCGTAGGAAGCCTGTGGGGCAGGGACATTGGGCAGGAGTCTGCTCGGGCCCCCACATGGCTCCCCATTGCTGCCCACCCTGGTTCAGAGCTCATTCGGACCTTGCTTACAAGTCATAATTTTAAATTATAAGGTTGGCCAACATTGCCAAAAACTAATAAGTCAACGTCAGAAAAAACAACAGCTGTGAGAGGAAGCTCGTCTTTGTTCATACTTTTCAAACCTAAAATACTTGTCCCTGAAAAAGTAGAATATCATGCACTGTATATGCTTTTAAAGTGTGTATTAATGTTTCAATTTCAGTTCAAATTTCCAACCAATAACTAAACTGGCAACACTGCACGTAACTAGATGAGCACTGGGTGGGGAGGTGTAGGGAAGTCCCTGTTTCACTGAATTAAGGCTCCTGCAGCACCTCAGTAGGTTACAGCAGACAAAGAGTCGCTGCAATGACTACGCATAGGTGGTGCTGCCAATTTTGGTTGGGCATATTCCTGGAGATTTCATCACATAACACTCTTTAATTGAAGATGAATCTTTAATTCCTGGAGACTCCAGGACAGTCCTGGAGGGTTGGCAACCCTAGGCATTGGGAAGCCCCTGCACCAGCACTGGGAAGCCCGTGCTTCCTGTGAACATGCTCGGTGCATTCCTACAGAGAGCTGGGTCGGGGAGAGCCGCGCTGGCAGCGAGCTATGGGGATCCTGGGTCTTTCCACCTGGCCTGGGTGGGGGGACTGGTATACTCAGGTCTAAACTTTCGGCTAGTTGTTTGTGTTTTCCTACCTTGTACTTCTGAGCAGCCTTCTGGACGGGAACCACCCTGTGAGTGCGGTGCGCCCGGGATCTCTTACACAGCACGCAGACGAGGGTTTGATCCTCCTCGCAGAACCATTTCAGGGGTTGCCTGTGTTTTTTTAGCACTCGATCCCCCTCGGGCTCCTGCAAGGGTTTCACCCCCTCCACCAGGTCCCCCAGCTGCCAGTTGGGCCGCTGGCTTCTGTGCGGGGCGGTCCCCCGGCACAGGGGGCAGGCGAAGTTGGTCTCCGACTCCCCCCAGCACTGGCTGACGCAGGCCCGGCAGAAGCTGTGCCCGCAGTGGATGGACACCGGGGCTCGGAAATAATCGCGGCAGACGGGACACTTGGCTGCACTCTGGAGCTTTTCTACCGCACCAGCGGCCGGGGCCGGGCTGGAACATACTTCGCCGCAGAGCCTTGGTCTGGGGCCCCGCTCGGAGCCCCGCTCCCGTCTCGCCATGTCGCCCCAGCAGCCCCACGTGGCCGGCTTTCACCCGCTCCGGTCTAGCACCACTTCAGCCGCCCGCCTGGCAGCATTGCGCATGCGGCAAAGTCACCTAAGGGGGAGCGTCACGGCAGGAGGCGGGGCAAGGAGGGAACAGTTCTTCCGATAGGACGAGCAGTACGGACGGCCCACTACTGGATCCGCTGGGATTCCCTGAGTTGAATGCCTACAAGGCCGCGGCCATCTTGCGACCTGCCTCGTCTCCTGCCGGCTGCCATCTTGCCGTACGGCCGCGCTGAGGGAAGGCTATTTCCGCTTCCGGGTGACGTCGGGGCTTCCTTTCTCTCCGGCCGCTAGCTCAGCGAGAGGACGGGCTGGGTCGGGGCTGCTGCCGAATCCGCCTCCATCCTCCTTCCCCGCTCGAGCTGAGCCCCCCGCGCCGCCGCCGCCATGACGGAGCAGATGACCCTGCGCGGCACCCTTAAGGGCCACAACGGCTGGGTGACCCAGATCGCCACCACCCCGCAGTTCCCGGACATGATCCTGTCCGCCTCGCGCGGTGAGCGCCGCGGGCCAGACCAACCGCCCGGCCGCGGGTGGGGGGGAGTGGGAGAAACCATCTCGTAGCGGGTGCTGGGGGAAGGGGAACATTGTCAGGCTGCGCTCACGGTGCGGGGGAGAATAGAACCTAGTCACCGACGATGGGAGCGCGCTGGCAGGTTCCAAGGGGCGCGGGGGGGAGAGACTGTCTCGTAGTCACCCGGAGGTAGGAAGAAGATCCCATCTGGCTAGGGGGAGGGGAAGAGACCAATTCTCATACGTGGGGGCAGGCAAGGGAGGGACCATTTCAGCCATGGAAGGGGGGGGCGAATCCATTCCCGGGGGTGGGGGGAGAGCCAGTGTCATCCCTGGAGAGGGGGCAGGGCTGCACTATGTGACTGGGGGGAGGAGCTCCTAGGGGGAGGGGAGGTTGGAGGAGTGTTGGGAGGGGCGATATGGGGGGGGTTAGGGGTGAATAACATGCAGTAGGGGGGAGGGGTAATTCCCTGACTCCTATCGGGGCACTTCCCATCCGGGGCTCTCCAATTATCTCTCCATCTTGGGGGCATGTCAGAAAATCAGGGCCGCCCCCCCAGGCCTCAGTTTCCCTGTCAGTGACGGGGGCACTTACCCTGTCTCGCGGGGGTGACTGGGAGGGTGGAACCCAGTGAGAGGCGCTTGGATACCTGGCATATAAGGTTGCCTTATAAGGGACCAGCTGCAGGGAGCCGGGAAGGGGTCTCAGGCCTAAATACTATGGGGGAGGAGTAACTCAATAGAAGAGGGGGATGGACATGCCTGTGACAAGGCCACAGGGGCAACGTTGGGGTTTTCCAAGCCCGGCCCCCCTCTGCCTTGAATCATCACAGACAGTAAGGACCCAGTTTGTTGGCAGCTCACCTCAGGCACATTTACACACACACACACACACCCGCGTGTGGGTCCCTGTGGGCATCCCTGTCAGAGCATCAACATCCATCTCTGGTACCGCCATTGAGCTGCTCCACGCCTCCTCTCCCCAGCCCTGATGATTAGACTTGGCTCATCCACTAACCCTCCCGGGTTCTGATGACATGTCCTGCAATGATGAGGGGATGCCTGGAAGGAGTGTTAGCAGAGGCCTGGGCAGTGGGAGGCAGGGCTGGACCCGTGAATATAAAAATGAGAACAGGGCATTGGCTGGTTCAGGGTGGGGGCTGGGATGTGGGGTCTTTCTCCTGTAGTTGACACTGATCTGGTCATAAAGGGGGAGGGGGCCAAGGAATGGGATACAGGACTGGCTGGCGCCAGTCGGGCCAGGTCATGGGGTGACACGCTGTGTGGGGGATGAAGTGGGATACGAGGCCTTTCTCCTCTAAGCAGCACTGGTTTGGCTCTAGCCCCAGGCTGGTGGGACTGGCTGGCCGGCTGAGGGGCATGGTGGGGAACAGGCTGTGGTGTATTTAGCTCTTGGCACTGGCCACGGAGGCCAGTCTCCTGTGCGACAGCCCCTAGGTTGGGGCTCAGGATAGCATGGAGGGGGGATGGTCATAGGGTCATGCCAGGCCTGCGTGGGAACGGCAGGTTCCCCTTCCCAGGGCTGTCAGGTCACTCCCTGAGAGGAAATGCCCGTTAGAGAGGCGACTAGCCGACTTAGACTCTCCCTGCTCCCTCCACGCAGACAAGACCATCATCATGTGGAAGCTGACACGGGATGAGACCAACTACGGGATCCCGCAGCGCGCCCTGCGCGGCCACTCGCACTTTGTCAGTGATGTGGTCATCTCCTCCGACGGGCAGTTCGCCCTCTCCGGCTCCTGGGACGGCACCCTGCGGCTCTGGGACCTCACCACGTGAGTGATGGATTGGGGCGCGGGGGGGCACCACAGACATCAGATGGGCTTCCTTGGCAGAGCGAGAGCCTGTACGAAGGATGGTGGGAGGGGACAGGGTTCCTATGGATGACAGAGTCAGACGGGTTCCTCTCAGCCCCATGACCTGTTTGTCCTGCCCATCGCAGCTCCCCTTAGTGGGGAGGGGTTGGCGTGCCAGGAAGGGGGACTGGATGCCTATCCTAGAGCCCCTTGGCTTGTTGTGGCACCCCTTAATGGTGCCCTAGGGCAGTGTTTCAGAAATGGGTGATCACGACCCCTGATGGGGGTCATCGAAGGCAGTCGGGGAGTGTCATGAGGCATTGACACTTATAACCTAAAGCAAAACAAAAGTTCGCTCCCCCCTCACACCCTTCCCCTTTCAAGTCAAGTGTTCTCTGTTCTCAGTCATTTATACAGGTTTAGCCGTGTCATCACCGACCCTTTATTTATTCATTCATAGTCAACGTCAGGGGGGCTGCGAACGTTTTTGACATCAGATCAGGGGTCTTACACCTGAAAAGGTTGAGACGCTGCTGCAGGGAAATGGCCAGAACCAGACCACAAATGTGTGGGGTAGTTTCTTGCTGGGCCCAGGATTGGATGTACCCAGTGGCCAATCATCCCTGATTCCAACCATTGGGGCATCTGGATTTTTTGAGGCACCCCTTCCTTTCCTCCCAGTCCCAATGATTAGATCTGACACATGTCTGCTGACCCCTCAGGGGCGTGATGACATGTCCTGCAATTATGATGGGACAACGGGAGAGACAGTGAAGTGTTGCGCTGTCTCTTGGCTTTTATTCCCCATGACATCACAATCCTTTGTTCCTTTGTCTTAATACCCTGTCTCATTCTTCCTCGGATCAACCCCTTCTTTATCTGGCTGAGCTCCCTCCGCTGCTGGATCTTGGGTTCCCCTTCGTGTTTAATGTCCTGGCTAGTTCCTGGCATGTGCTTCTGTCTCAGTGGAATCCCCTGTCACTTCGCCGCCACCCTTTGTGCTCCTCTCTGTGGAGGTTAAAGAGGATTTTTCTCTGGGTGGCTTGGGAACAGGACCTGCTCCTAGCAGGAGGGAGGCCGGCGTAGCTGGGATGTGAGGAGAGGTTCCCGTAGCTGGCCTGGGAGTGACTTAGGAGAGTCTATTCCCTTGCAGAGGTACCACGACCCGCCGCTTCGTGGGCCACACCAAGGACGTGCTGAGCGTGGCCTTCTCGTCCGACAATCGCCAGATCGTCTCAGGCTCCCGGGACAAAACCATCAAGCTCTGGAATACCCTGGGCGTCTGCAAGTACACAGTGCAGGTGAGACATAGGATGGGGCTGCTGAGCTGTGGGGTGGGTCAGGCGTCTGCCCTAGACCCCGATCACCTCCCTGAGTCAGGGACAGAGAACCCAGGAGTCCTGATTCCCAGGCCCCTGCTCTAACCCACTAGATCCTGCTTCCCTACCAGAGCCGGGGATAGAACCCAAGAGTCCAGATGCCTAGCCCCACTCTTCTCTAACCCACTAGGTCTCCCTCTCCTCCCAGAGTCAGGGATTGAACCCAGGCATCCTGATTTCCTGTCCTATGCTCCTGACTGTTTCTCTTTGGGTTTGGTGGTGGTAAAAACCCACTTACATTTTGAATGCAAACCCGCCGCTCTGGTCATGGGGGGAGGGGGGGGGGGAGAAGGGCCTCCGAAGCCTCGCAGAGAAGGGGGTGGTTGGCAAACAGTTGGCTCAGAAGAGCTGGGGGATGGGATCTGGGGCCTTTCCTTTCTGCAGAAGGGGCCTTCGTGGAAGAGACGCTCGCTGGGTCTTTGGGGAAACCCCTCTGAGTTAAGCTGGAGCAACAGTCCCTGGGCTCCCATGCATTAATTTAGAAGCATCTCTGCAATTGCCCCATGTGTGTCCCCTGCTGGGAACTTGCCCTGCTCCCAGCTGGCAGAGGATCCAGGGCTCTGTCTTGCCCCCCCAGTCCCGATGATTAGATCTGACACGTCTGCCGACCCCCCTGGGGCCTGACGACATGTCCTGCAATTATGATGGGACGCAGGGAGGGCCGGCAGAGCCCTGAGCCGGGAGTTCGAGCAGCAGCTCACATGGGGGGGGGGAGGGGGGAGGTCAGTAGAGCCCTTGGTGGTGGGGGGCTGTGAACCTAGGGCTGGTGGGGTGTGAACCTAGGGCTGGTGGGGTGGAGCCCCTAAGGTGTGAGGAGATGAGTGGAGGGTTGAGAGCAGAGCTCTAGGTTGAGTGAGAGATCCCTGGTCTCTGATCTCTCTCCTCTAACTCCTCCCCCTCCTCTCCCCAGGACGAGAGCCACTCGGAGTGGGTGTCCTGCGTCCGCTTCTCCCCCAACAGCAGCAACCCCATCATCGTCTCCTGCGGCTGGGACAAGCTGGTGAAGGTGGGTTTGAGGCCGCGGTGCACTGCAGGGGGTCGGGTCCCTCTGCTGACCTGGGGCTGCTTGGAGCGGGGAAGGCCACAGACCATTGTTGGGGTCTCGGCCTGGGCTGTTGATCATTTCTCTTCCTGCTCCCAGTGCTGCTGGGTCTGGGACAGGGAACATCGGCGCACAGACACCCGGGAATTTGCATTGTCCCACAATTCCTAGGTTGCCCTAGGGCCAGGGGATAAGCTGGGGGTGGATGAGCTCTTGGTTGCCTCTGGGTGGTGAAGGGGGCATTTCAGCGCTGGGGACTCGTGTCTCATCTCCGCAGCTTGTTGTCCTGTCCTTGAGGCGCTGGCGTCCTGCCTTCTGGGTGAGTTGGTCTCCGAAGAAGCAGGCACTCCATTGCTGGGCTGCTGAGTGCCGTAAAAACTTGGATGGGTGGGGAGGTTCCTAAAGTTCCATGCTTCGGGGGTTCGATTGGTTGCCTGCCTGGGAGATGCTGGAGCTCCGACTGGATGATCCGTGGGTTCCTTCTTGGCCTGGAACGCGCTCTGCTGATCACGTGACATTCTTCTCCTGCCCCCAGGTGTGGAACTTGGCCAACTGTAAGCTGAAGACCAACCACATCGGGCACACCGGCTACCTGAACACCGTGACGGTCTCCCCTGACGGCTCCCTCTGCGCTTCTGGTGGCAAGGTCCGTTCCCAGCCCGGTTCCAGTGGGGATCGGGACTGGGAAGCCCGGAGGGGATGGACAGCAGGACTGGATCGAGGTCACTTTCCTCTCTGGGTTCTGTCGGCCCTGAGGGGTCGCAGATCTCGGCTGAGCTACCCGCACCGGGAGTCTGGGGGACATTCTCTGTCTCTGTCTGTCTCTCTCTCTCAGCCTGTCGGAGCGGGGCTGAGCCGTGATGAAACCCACTGAGTTTCTGATTGCATCTGCGTGCGGAAACCCAGAGGCTGTTTCTGAGCTGCCCCTGCCCAGCTCTCCCTGGGCTGACTGGGATTCACCCCAGCTCAGCTGGATACTAGTGGTGAGGCAGCTGCTGTGCTTAGATCGCTGCTTCCTTGTGCTCCTCTGTCTGTATCCGCCTGTCATCTCGTGCCTTCTGCTGACGTTATGAGCTTTTGGGGGGCAGAGGGCTCCCTTGTCATTCACAGCAGCATCCTCTGTGCCCACACAGACAGACACACTAGTGATCCCTTCACCATGCTGCTACGAAACTCCCCTTTCCTCGCCCTTTGGTCTGATCCATATTCTGGACCCCTCCCTTGACTCCCCGACCAATGTTGGCTCCAACTCCAGTTTCTTGCAACCATCTTCAAAGCTCTGTGTGATCAACCACCCTGATCCTGCCTGTTCCCCTTCACCACTGCTTCCAATCTCATTCTACCCTGTCAGAGTCTCACAAAGCCACCGGACAGCCACTCTGAGCCCCTGCCCCAGTCCACATGGCCCCGCCTCTGCCTAAGGGGAACCTTGTTGGTTTTGAATCTGAGCAGTTTGTTACTCCCCTTCTCCTCATCTGAGTCTCTCAGTGCAGGACCTGTCCTTGGGCATCAAGGAAGTACATAGCAGGCAGTAATAAATATTAGTTACCCTTTCTCTCAGTGCTATCCTGCAGCAGGGAGTGCCACAGGTTAAAGGTTTGCTGCCTGACTCCCAAGGTGCGTCATTTCCTTGGTACATGTTGCAGGCTGCTGGCTGGTTGGTTATGGGGTGGGTGTGGGTGAGGGACTCTTTCTCCGTCTGACGCGCTCTCTTTCCCCCAGGACGGCCAGGCCATGCTGTGGGACCTGAACGAGGGCAAGCACCTGTACACGCTGGACGGCGGTGACATCATCAACGCCCTGTGCTTCAGCCCCAACCGCTACTGGCTCTGCGCTGCCACCGGGCCCAGCATCAAGATCTGGGTGAGCGGGCGCCCTCTGCTGGTGGGGGTGGGCCTTTCAGGGGACTTCACCCCCCTCTGTGCTCCTTTTTATACAGAGTGCATAGCCTGGGGTTTCTAGGGGCCACTCCCCTGGAATTCCCTATCTCCGTGTCTCCTTTCCGTAGGGCACAGGGATTCCTTCTCTGTCTCCTTTCTATAGGGACTAGGGACCGGGGGGGGTGTAGAAGACACACCTCTGGGAGGCGTGTCTGCTGTGCTTCCTTTATATAGGGAACAGAGCTTATGCTTTTCTATAGGGAATACCCAGAGAGTTGCCTTCCTTGCCGGTTTCTGTAGGGGACCTGGCCTGGGGTTTCCATGTGGAGGACACCCTTGGGGGTCACTTCTGTCCCAGGAAATAGGTCTTGTGTTTTCCCGTAGGGTAGACGCCTCCACCATAGTGATCTCTGGGCCCTGTCAGATCTGCAGTCCCCCATGGGGAGTGGGATATGGGATGGGGCTGTGCTCTGGTATCTGGGTGTGGAGCCCCCGGGGAATGTAGGGTGAGGCCATGCTGTGGGTCTGGAGCCCCCCAGGGGCTGTGATGAAACATCATGCCATCTGACTGCATCTCCGTGCTGAAACCCAGAGGCTGTTTCTGAGCCAGCTCCCAGCACCTGCCCTGGTGTGGGCACAGCTGGGAAGGGGGTCCATGGCCCTCCCAGGGGGTGGGGGTCCTTTCTCTGACCTTTTCCCCTCTCCCCCGCAGGACCTGGAGGGGAAGATCATCGTGGACGAGCTGAAGCAGGAGGTGATCAGCACCAGCAGCAAAGCCGAGCCGCCCCAGTGCACCTCACTGGCCTGGTCTGCGGACGGACAGGTAACTGAGAAATGAGCCCTTTAACATCCCGCCTCCCTCACCGGGGGGGGAGGGTCGTGTCTGGAACTCAGCGCCAGGGCAGAATCTTAAAGGGCTGGGGCCAATATTTCAGTGGGGGCTGGAGGTGCCCTATGCATCCTCACCACTGGCCCCAGGGGGCAGAGGCAGCCAAGGGACCTGCTCTCGGCTCAGCCTGTGGGAAGATGGTCCTGTGAGCCACTCCCCTTCTCACACCCCATGGGAGGGCAGATGTGCCCATGAGCACCCGAGCCCCTCCTTGCACTGACAACAGCCCTGATACTTCCCAGGGCCTGGCCTTCGTCCTCCACACTGCCAGGAGACATGAGCCCTCTCTGCCTCTGTCCCTGCCACCATCCTGATCCTTCCAATGGTCCATCCCCTCCAGCCCGCTGTCCAGCATGGAGCCCAGCCCCTCCCAGCCTCCAGCCCTCTCCTAGCAAGAGATTCAGCCCCTCCAACATCACCCCTTTCTTGTCTCCACCCACCTCCCTACCCTCCAGCACTGCTACTCCTCCCCCCCGCAAGAGACCTGACCCCTTGCCTTCAGCCCCCTTCCCACCAAGATTCAACCCCTCCCAGCCTCCATACCCGCCAGCATCCTGGCTCTCCCCAGAGCCCCATCCCCCCATGTCGCTGATCTGCTGATGCCCAGCCCTTTCTCCCTGCCCCCTAACATACCCCGTCACCACTTTCTCAGCTGGGCACTGGCATCAGGTGAGGGAGCTTGAGCCCCTCCTAGACGCAGGCCCTCAGCCTGACTGTTCTCCTGGGGGCTGATCTGTCTCCAGGCCTGCTGTAGCTACCCCGTTACTGACACATCTTTTCTCTCCTCTCCAGACCCTGTTTGCTGGGTACACAGATAACCTGGTCCGCGTCTGGCAGGTCACCATCGGGACCAGATGAGAGCCCGCCCACAGGACGCAGTCTGCCTTTGTGTAAAAAAAATAAATCAATAAAAAGTACATTTTAGAGGTTGGGGATTGTTTGGGTGTCATCTTTGCCATCCGGGGCCTGTCTGCGAGAGCTGGAACTTCTGAGGAAGCATGGCCCAGTGCCTATGGACCTAGCCCCGTGTTCAGGTCCCTGGGGTCCAGTCCTTGCTCTGCCAGAGATCTTGAGCAAGTCCCGTAGGCCTGGATGTGTAAAGGTATTTAGCCTGCGTTGCACTCAGTATTGTGAAGCCGAAGGGTAGAGGGTTTTCCGGCATCTAAAATTGCAGCTAGACACCTGGCATGGGCAGTGCTAATGGACGCTGGGGGAGGCTAACTCTCCCCAAACCTCGTGCCACCGGAGGGGTGAGGGCAGTGATGGATTGGGGGGCTCTTGAGAAAAATCTCCCCTGTCACAGTCCCAGGGCTGGAAGAGCACAGCTTTTCCAGTCTCAGGGCTGCAAGGGGCAGGGGGTCGTGCTTTGTGGGGAAGAGGTGGACCAGAGGAGGGCCTCTGAGCTCTCAGGTCCCCCCACCCCAACTGAACTCTCAGGTCCCCACCCTGGCTGGGCCATGGGAGGGAGGAGTCTGAGAGCAGCGAGCTGGGCGTGGCCTCAGCAGGAAGAGGCGGACCTGGGGTCTCCAGAAATTAAAGATGAATCTTTAATTCCCAGAAGCTGGGAATGGGCAACAGGAAATGGATCACTTGATCATTACCTGTTCTGTTCATTCCTTTTGGGGCACCTGGCTTGGATGGACCATTGGTCTGACCCAGTCTGGCCGTTCTTATGTTTTAATGAAAGTTTCTGTCCTGTGATGAAATCTCCAGAAATCTGTCCAACCAAACCTGGGAACCCTCCATCTGGTGGGATTTTCAAGTGTTGGAATCCCGCTGCTTTCGCGTGGAGGGAGGTGGACTTCAATCCTGGTCACTCAATTACAGACCTCAAAATGGCAGTTCTTCAACAAAAAAACTTCAAAAACAGACTCCAACGTGAAGCTGCAGAACTGGAATTAATTTGCAAACTAGATACCATCAGATTAGGCCTGAATAAAGACTGGAAGTGATTGGGTCATTACAAAACCTAAACTTAATTTCCCCAATACTAATTTCTCCCTACTGTTACTCACACCTTCTTGTCAACTGTCTGTAATGGGTCACTCTCATTACCACTTCAAAAGTTATTTTTCCTCCCTTGGTATCCTGCTGTTGTTTGATTTATCTTGTTAGACTGATTTAACACTTGGTAAAGCAATCCCCCATCCTTTCATGTATTTATACCTGCTTCTGTATCTTTTACTTCATATATCTGATGAAGTGGGTTCTAGCCCACGAAAGCTTATGCCCAAATAAATTTGTTAGTCTCTAAGGTGCTACAAGAACTCCTGTTTTTTGTTTTGTTTTTTTCTGATACAGACTAACAGGGCGACCACTGAAAACTATTACAGCAATCTGTAATCCATTAATTCCCTTTGAGACTAACAAATTTATTAGAGCATAAGCTTTCGTGGGCTACAGCCCACTTCTTCGGATTAGTTAGTCTCTAAGGTGCCACAAATACTCCTGTTCTTTTTGCGGATACAGACTAACAGGGCTGCTACTCTGAAACCTGTCATTAATTCCCTTTGTGTCCTATGACTGGAGGGGTGTTAATGGGCCATTTCACCTTGAATGGTGCTTTAGAATGTGTGTTAACTACTTATGCTAACAATCTATTCCACTTTGTATTCAGGTCTGGAAAAGGGAGTACCTTTACCAGACCTGAAGAATAGCTCAGTGTAAACTTGAAAGCATGTCTCTGTCACCTGCCAAAGGTGATCCAATACAAGATATCACCTCACCCACTTTGTAATCCCTGAGACCAGTTTGGCTGTAACAACACTGCAACCATGAAATAGTTAAAGAAGGTCTGGGCTGTGGTATGCAGAGACCACCCTGTCAGATACACCATTACAATTCCTTTTAACCTTTTATTAAAGTGACAGAAAATGAAGGAAAACCAGCTGAAAGGTAAAATATTGAACAAGGTTTTCATTTTAACCACTCCCTTGTCTGACAGCTTCTTAGGGCATGGCTACACTTGCAGATGTAGAGCGCTGGGAGTTAAAGCGGCCTTCGGCGACTGCAGCAGGGAAAACGCTGCTGTGGGTTTACGCTGTCAGCTGCAAGCGCACTGGTGTGGCCACAGCAGCCTTTGCAATGCCACAAAGAGCAGTGCATTGTGGTAGCTATCCCAGTGTGCAAGTGGCTGCAACGTGCTTTTTAAATGGGGGGTCAGAATGCTGTCTTGTAAATTCAGACAGCAGCAAACCCCCTCCCCCACCCCCCTCACAACAGCAGCATTCCACAGTAATGGTTGCTTTGTCCCGGAGCAGATAAGCATGCTGGCTGTCAGAAACGGAGCTTTGAAAGGGGATATGCACATGCCTGCAGCCGATTCCAAAACAATGACAAGAGTGGCCACTTGATTTCTGGGGATTATGGGATGTTTCCGGAGGCCAATCACAGCACAGTAATGCAACGCCTCATTCACACTGATGCCCGGGCATTTCAGCCGGGGCGCAGCAAGCTTTATGCTTCTCGTGGAGGTGGATTACCAGGAGCGCTCCAGCTGCAGAGTCCAGGCGCTCTACGTGCCTTGCCAGTGTGGACACCTCAGGAGTTAGGGCACCCGGGGCTGCTTTAATGCGCTCGAACTTGCAAGTGTAGCCAAGCCGTTAGATGGTATCAAATATGGTCATAACGGAACAAGAGAAGTTAGGGGAGATGGGGTGGAGCTGTTGTGGTCAAATGTCCAATCCTGTTTCCAAAGGAGACAAAACAAGACAGCCACACGCAAAGGGAGAGGAAAGGGCAGCAAACACAGCTGCTGGGGCTGGGGCTGACTTTCACTTGCAACCTCGCTGCTGAAAAAAAATGGGCACGGCCCAGAGTCCAGATCAGCCCCTCAGACCTGGCAAACGTGTATCAGCATTAGACTGCGTAGGGCATTGCTTTTAGCGGCCTCTCTGTTCCCAGCACGAATCATTGTAAGGTCTGATTGCTGCATGGAGGGGTTGTTGTGGGATAATGCTAGAACCATTCACCTTGATGCCCCCCCTTCCGAGTGCTTGGGACCAGTTTGTATCCGCAGGAGAATCAGAAGCCCGGAAACGTGAGCCAAAGGCCCTTGGAGGGATGAAAAGAGGCACTCTTGAGAAATGAGGGGGCTGGTGGGTGCTGCTACTGAGCAGCAGGTCTCCCTCTCCCAGACACAGATCCCAGACAGCTGGAGTGAACAGGGTCCTGCCTAGCAGCTCTGCCAAGGGCTGGCAAGTGTCTCGGTAACATAGCCACAGGTGGGTTTTAAAAGCCTGGATTTTTTCCTCTTATGCTCTGTGCTGTTCCAGCTGGGGGAACCAAACCCTACGTTCGTCACGGCACTTACTATGGGTCAGAACGCCCAAACGGGAAGCACAGCTGGCGTGCAGGGTGCTGTAGCCCAGGGACCCAGGCTAGGAGTGGCAGAAATAAAGTTTAAGGGCAGAAGGTGCCACCCGATCATGCGGGCTGACCCTGGATCACAGACTACCGCCACCAGCCTGCTCAACCTGACACCTGGAACGAGACCACAGTATTACAGCCTGCAGGAGACTAGACTGTTACGTGCCAGAGGCAGGGACCAGGAGGGACCAAGGTGCATCTGTGCCCATGGACCCCCACAATGGCAGGGAAGTGATTAAGCGAGATATACTCAGATAATTCTGGCAAGCCACCCACACCCACCTGCTGCACAGGAAAGTGAAAAACCTCCCCAAGATCACTGCTAAGCTGCCCTGGGGGGCAAATTCCTTCCTCGCCCCACATGTGGCAGTCAGTGAGACCCTGGGCATGTGCGCAAGAACCAGCCAGCCAAGCACCTGAGACAGCAAGAATGCCTGGTGTCATCTCAGCGCCCTGGCCCATCCACTTCCCTCTAATTGTCCCATCTCCAGCCGTGGTCACCCCTGCTGCTTCAGAGGAAAGAGATTTGAAAAGCCCTCCCAGAAGACATTGGGGAGGGGGCAGAAGAGAAATCCCTTCCTGGCCGCTGCCAGGTGAAACCCTGAAGCATGAGGATTCCATTCCAGGGAGGTAAAGGCATGAGGCCCAACACCTGTGGGAGTGCCCTCAGGGAGGCAGAGGAGGGTCAGAGAGGGAGCTAGCCCTGCGTCTGGGACAATGGGTATTGACTTCCTCTCTGATAGAAGGGCTGGTTCAGGAAAGTATTTGAGCAAAATGTAAGATAACCACATGCTTCAATCTCATTGCTGTCAGGACGAGAGCAAATGTTTAAGCACTTTCGTGCATCGAGGACTGCCCTGGGGAGAGAGCTGGGGTAGCTGAGCAAAGAGACAAGTTTGGTCATCATGGAAGGGACATGAAGAGCAAAGGGTTAACACCAGAGCTGGGTTGGTATTTTTCACATGAACACTTTGGCATACAATGGCTTCCTTCTTTCCCCCCTCCTCCCCAATCACTTTTTTGGTGAAAAGTTTTAACAGTTCTTGCAGAAAACTGTTTTTTCCATTATTTGGTTAAAAATATTTGTCCCCCAAACACGATTGAAAAATGGGTTTTTCTACAGAATGAAAAAAATAGAGGACCAACCCCCCCGCCCTCCTTTTTGTTAAATCAGTGGCTCTCAACCTTTCCTTATTTATCTTGTGTACCTCAAATTACACCTCACTTAAAAACAACTTGCTTACAAAATCAGACAAAAAAATACAAAAGTGTCACAGCCACTAGTACTGAAAAATTGCTGACTTTCTCATTGTTACCCTGTAATTATAAATATTGTACTTACATGTCAGTGTATAGTCTATAGAGCAGTATAAACAAGTCATTGTCTGTCTGAAATTTTAGTTTGTACTGACTTTGCTAGTGCTTTTTATGTTGGCTGTTGTAAAACTAGGCAAATATCTAGAGGAGTTGATGTACCTCCTGGAACACCTCTGAGTACCCCCAGGGGTACACGTACCCTTCGCAGAGAACCACTGTGTTAAATGTTAAGTATCTTCATTGCAGGATTGGAGGGGACAGATTCAGAGAAGGGCAATGAGGCTCATCCGGTGTCCAGAAAACTCTCCCGTGACGAGAGACTGAAAAGACAGGGCTTTAGAAAAGAGACATAAGAGTCTATACAATATGGGACTCGTTAGAGGAAGGAGAGCAGGAATTTCTGTTCTCTCTGTCTCATAAGACAAGAGCAAAGGAGGCATTCAATGAAAACGAAAGGTGGCCAGTGAACAACTGATAAAAAGGACACACTTTTTCTGCACCACGTGGGATTAGACTATGGAATTTGTTACCATGGGGAGTGATTGAAGCCAAGAATTCAGTAAGATTTTTTTTAAAAAAAGGAGTGGCTATTTATGCAGATAACTTGAATATTCAGTTAGAACAGCTGATGCTCACTTCCACCTTAATTGAATTGGCTCATTAGCACTATACCCCCCGACTTGGTGAGGCAACTCCCATCTTTTCATGTGCTAGAATATATAGTCTGCTTACCGTATTTTTCACTCCATGCATCTGATGAAGTGGGTTTTAGCCCTCAAAAACTTATGCCCAAATACATTAGTTAGTCTCTAAGGTGCCAAAAGGACTCCTTGTTGTTTTTGCTGATACAGACTAACACGGCTACCACTCTGAAATGCTGGAAGAAAGGCTGCAGGCCTTAAACCAATCTCTAATTACTACAGAAGACTGATGGTGAGGTAATCAGCGCCCCCCCCCCATGACAAATGTGGACATCTTTGTGATATTGTTATGAGCGATCTGTAGACTCTACCTACCCACTTGTATTGCTACCCCTTGAAGCAAAAGAGTTCACCTTCTCCCTAATTCTAGACCATCCCTGACAGGTGTTTGTCCAACCTGCATTTAAAAATCTCCAATGATGGAGATTCCATGACCTCCCTAGGCAATTTATTCCAGTGCTTAACCACCCTGACAGTTAGGAACTTTTTCCTAATGTCCAACCTAAATTTCTCTTACTGCAATTTAAGTCCATTGCTTCTTGTCCTATCCTCAGAGGTTAAGGAGAACAATTTTTCTCCCTCCTCCTTGTAACCTTTTATGTACATGAAAAGTGTCATGTCCCCCTTCAGTCTTCTCTTCTCCAAACTAAACCACCCCAATTTTTTCAATCTACCCTCACAGGTCATGTTTTGCAGACCTTTAATAATTTTTGTTGCTCTTTTTCCTCCAGTTGAGGCCTTATCAGTGCGGAGTAGAGCAGAAGAATTATTTTTGTAGCCTTTGAAACAAATTCAACATCCTTTCCAAAACCCCTTTTTGGATTTTACCCTTCCACCAGCTCCAGCCAAGGTGGGACTGAAGAGGCAGACACTAAACTGTACAATCTTCTCTTTATTATTAATTATTATTATTATTATAACATTTCAAAAAACTAAATCTCCATTTAATTCTTGGTTTAGCCAAAAATATTTCAAACTAGCTTTGTAACATCAACAGAAAAACAACCAACCAAACCTCAAAACACAGCAGGTATGGGCAGTGTCTTTCCAGTGGGGAGAGGGATGGGTTGCTGGAAACCGGACAGCGACCAGGGGGTGGGGGAGAACAGCTCAGAGAACAATTAAAATAAATACCCAACCCTCAGAGAGTGCTGGAGGTGGCCTAGGATTTCCAGAACAACAGGGCTCGCAATGAAAGCATCTCACATGATTCTTGCACCTCCAGACATTTTAGCCAGTGATTCTCTTGTAGCATCTCAGCTTAGGGAGGAAGTTTTCCCATTTGCCTCGGTACCACAGGCTGTTTTGGACGTCCACGAATAAACGCGATGTCCAGGGCCACGAAGGGTGGTGACAATGTGGAAGAGAGATTCAGGAGCACGCGTGATGGTTCTGGAGAAGACCTGGGGACCAAGACCGGCAGACAAGAGGACTGTTGTGGGGAAGAACTAGAGGACAGATGGACACTGGGACAGTTCTGGGTGGAAAGCACTGGGCTCTGGAGGCTGGACACAAGGGGCGGGGGGAAGCAATGTTTTTGCAGGGCTGGATCTTGGTCTGAACACCAGCAGGGAAGGGAAGGCAGCATTATGGGACTGGGCAGAGAGCAATGGAGTCTTGTGCCTGTGGAAGAAGAGAGAAGATGGTCTGGAACTAGCTCCAAATGCCACCAGGAAGTGAGGGAGGGGGAAGTTGGATGGCTGGAATTCTTCCAACAGGGCCAAAGGAAATTCAATGAGATCTGGGTGGCCAAGTCCCTTGGGAGCTTGAGTCATTACGGGACAGAGCAGGGGGCCAGCACTTCCGGGGATGCTCAGAGCTCCCTCTCCAAGTCTGGGGCCTAGATCTTCCGTGAAATCGCTCACCTCCGCCTGCTCGGCCCACAGACACGAGCGAGGGTTTTGCAGGAGCACCAGAGCGCTACAGCGTGACGGCAGAGGGACAGATTGGGGGGTGGTTACAGTGGTGCGGCAAGAGCAATTCACACATTGTGCATTGGACAGGAGGGGAGATCGCCTGACAGCAGCATGAAAACCCACCCGTCATCCCCGGAACCAATCCCTCCCCTGCCCTCACACTTTAAAACAGAGCAACGCAAAGGGACGAGGCAGGCTTTGGAATGTCAGGCCGGCTGAGGCGGCCTCCCCCCAGGCCTCTGTGCGGTGCCGGATCCTGGGACAGGGTGGGGAGGATCCGTGCAATGGTGGGAGGGACCCAACGGGGGAGGAGGCCCGAGGCAGCGGGGAAGCGGGTCAGGTGCAGATCTTGATGCGTGTGCCCTTGGCCAGGATGCGGAAGAAAGGGAAGATGCGCTCGCGGAAGGTGGCATTGAAGGTGTGGATGTGGGCCATGTTCTCGGCATTGTAGAAGCACAGCTGACCCCGCTCGTAGTCCAGGTAGACCCCAAAGCGCCGGAGCTTCTCCCCGGGGGGCAGCGCTGTCTGCTCCGTGGCCGTCAGCGCCTGGTACTTCTTCCCGTTGGCACCCACGCACCAGATCTCCCGCTTCTGGTAGGGGCCGCCCGTCTTCTCCTTCCGCCGGGCCGTCTCCCGGGCCGCCCCCACTGCCCAGCCTCGCCGGCCCCCCACCTCCACCTCCCAGTAGTGGCGCCCCGTGCTGAAGCCCTGAGAGCCCAGCACGCAGTAGTCGGAGTCGAAGCGCTTGGGGTTGTCGGGTAGGTCCTGGCGACGGTCGCCCAGCTTCACGCTCCGGCGATCCAGGGACAGGCTCAGGTGAGGGTGGGCCGTGTCGGGGTCCAGGGTCACGTCAGCTACGGAAAGAGACCCACACACAGTCAGGAGAGTTAGGGTTAGGGGGGCAGCATGATCCAGTGAACTCAACTCTGTGCTGAGTGTCAGGAAACCTGGGATCTATTCCCAGCTGACCCTGGGCAAGGTAGGTACGGCCTCCGTTTCCCTTCCCACCCTGTCTCATCTATTTAGACTGTGAGTACTGTCTCTCGCTGTGTGTCTGTGCAGCGCCCGGCACAACGGGGCCCTGATCTCAGCTGGGGCAGGGACTGTCTCTCGCTGTGTGTCTGTGCAGCACCCGGCACAACGGGGCCCTGATCTCAGCTGGGGCAGGGACTGTCTCTCGCTGTGTGTCTGTGCAGCACCCGACACCATGGGGCCCTGATCTCAGCTCAGGTCTCAGGCACTGAGATAATACAAATAAACAGTAGGCTTGGTATTTGAGACCTCCCCCTGCTTTCCCTGCATCGAGAGCCAAGGCCTTACCTCATCATTACTACTGGCTGGGAGCTGCTCCCAGCACTGGCACTGGTTGTCCAGTAGGGGGCATCCTCCTCCTGAGCAGCAAATTGCTGCTGCAGACTGCCCGTGCCAGGAGCACGGTGAGCTCAGGGACAGGATAGCAGCAGGCTGTAGGTCAGGATTGAGGTGCACCAGCAGAGCCGGGCAGGAGCCTAAGGCTGGCAGGATAGGGGGCTGTGGGTCAGGACTGCAGCGCATTAGCAGAGCTGCATGGGAAACCAAGTGGCTGGGCACTGGCAGAGCCTGGAGTTTGGGGGGCAGAGCCCAGGGCTGGGACAGCAGGTGAGGGCTGTGGGTTGGGATAGAGGAGAACCAGCAATCGTGTGCACTGGGGGAGCCCAGGGCTGGGACAGCAGGGGGATGTAGGTCAGGACAGAGTTGTGAGTAAGTGCTGATGCACATCAGCGGAAGCAGCCTGTGGGAGAAACTCATGCTACAGCTGCCTGCACTGCACAGCTCCACCACACACAGGACGTCAGTGTAAACAGAGTCCTGGCTCTCCCCAGTCCGCTAACCAAGGGAAGAAAGAGCTGATCTCCTTTACCTTGAGGGACTTTCCTGAAGACCTTCTCCATCTTCCTCATCACCACGTCCTGCAGGAAGTAATTGCGGTATTTCTTCCCCACGTCTACCGGCACGGTCTCTGGTTCCTGGAATTTGACGCTCTCGCACCTGGCAAAGGGAATACAGCAGTGAGTCAAGGGCTGGGTGTAGTGGGAAGCGTGGCCTAGTAGGCAGAGCACTGAACAGGTCTCAGGCTCTGCCGCTGTCTCACTCGACGAACCTGGGCAAGTTAGTTTCCCTCCTCTGTCTCTTTAGACTGTAAGCTCCAGGGACAGAAAGTCTCTCACTGTGGGGGTGGGCCGACAATCTTCTGTCAAAGCTCTTTTGCAACAGAAATGTAGGTTTTTGACTAAGCAATTTTCTTGTCTCCTTTCTGCAGAAGATTTTGATTTTTTTCACCCAAAACCAGACCACCCCCAAATTGAAATATTCGACTTAGAATGCCGCAGGGCCTCCTGGGAGTTGTAATTCAATTGCCTCATGTCTCCCTTCTCCTTTACTGGCTGGGTTCCCAGGCAGACTACATCCCCCATGATGCATCGGGAGAGTCCCTGAGCATGGTGTACCACCTCCCCTCTCCAAGAGGAGAGCCTGTGGTGCATCATGGGAGATGAAGTGTGACCAGGAACGCCAGCCTATACAGGAGAAGGGGAGCATGAGGCAGCTGAACTAAACTCCCATGAGCCACTGGGGCAGCACTTCCAAATTGAGTTTTCTGGTATTCAAATTTTCCATAAGAAAACATTCCCACGAGAAAAAAACATTTTCTGAGCGGCCTTACCCATTACGCACGGCTACCACATCCAACGCAGTGGGTCTCTAACTCTAACACAAATGACCTAACAGTACCTAAGATCAGAGAAGTCTGCATAGAGACACAAGTAACATCTTTAACTACAGTCCATGGACCAGGTCTACAATGTTCGGACCGCGTGTGACCCGCTAGTAATAATGACCAAATCTGTTTGGAAGACTGCTCCTTGAAGCACCATAATTCGATTCCAGAGTTAATACAGTGTGATGTAAATGGGGAGAGGTGGCCCCTGACCTGTTTCAGGCAGTCTGAGGCCAGATCTACACTAGAAATTTTGGCTGCTATAGTAAATTCAGTTAGGGATGCGATTTTTTGTACGACATTTCTCTACCGACAAAAGCCCTGGTGTAGACCAAGTCTCAGCATAAGAATCCTTGTGCTGGTATTTCGTTCGGGGAACCAAAATAAGCTATACTCTTTTGCCTGGAGAAACTGCATCTTCACTAGGCGGCTTTGTTAGTATAGCTATACTGGCAAACCCTTTGCTAGCATAGACTGGGCTTAAGACAATGCCACTTTGGTTCATGTTTGAGAGTTTCTCTTTGCAGCCGCAACGGCTGGGATCCGGTTTAGAACGAAAGCTTGACTCAGGACCCGTCATGGGGGCTGAGTAAATATGTCACATCAATACATCTGGCACGACTGCCTCAGATCAACTGTTCTCTTGGGTAACTTTCCACTCTCTTTGCGTTCAAGTCTAGGCGACACAGAAGTCTAGCTGCCATTACTGTAACTGCATTGTGGGGACACCAGAGATGTTTAAAGCCAACCAGGACACTGGGTTAAGATCTATAGTGTGCAGAGGAAGCAGTGTGGCCTAGGAATAAACTCTCCTAGCGAGACTCAGGGGACGTGGGCTCTATTCCCAGCTCTGCTGCTGCCCTGCTAGGCAAGTCACTCCCCCACACACCCCCATGCTTCAGTTGCCCAATCTGTAATATGGGGAAAATGAGACTATTCTCCTTTGTAAAGTGCTTTGTGATCTATTGACGAAACGCACTATAGAAGAGCTAGAGATCACTATCCTTCAGTGCTAACCATGGCTAGTCAGTTTCAACAAGCGACATCATGGAGCATTTCCACATTTCTACAACACAACATTCTTAAAAGCAATCGGTTTCCTTCCTGTAGCAACAGGTGCATCAACAGAATTAGCTCGGGACTGACCTGATGAAGGTGTCTTTGATGTCCTGAGAAGAGTGAGAAGAAAAGAGAAAAAGATTACTACCAAGCCAGCGACAAACACCACCGTGTCTCATAAAACACTTTGATCAGCCACGACTCAGCTAGATCTTTGAGCACCTCCCTCGCTTTGAGCGTGGGAGTGACCCCATTGCAGTCAGGGGGACTAATCACGTCCTTGAAGTTAGAAAACCACCCCTGACGTATGTGCCTAAGGCATACAGCGGAGTTAAGCGAGGTGCTTTTCAGTGGGCGTTGCCATCTGTGCCCTTGGAAGTCTCCCCCTAAGTACAGCTGGGTGGGGAACATTTTCGGCGCAATTTGATTTCACCGGAACATGCTATTTTGAAGCCGGGGATGTATTGGTTTCAATGAAGTGTCCCTTGGGGACAGAGAGAGATAAAAATAGCGTTGGCCTGGGACGTGGGAGCAGAACAGGTTCAAGTCCCCTGCTCTGAGTCAGAGCAGTTTTTTGTTCCAGATCATAACCCAAATCAAGGACTTGAAGCTTGGTCCCCCCGCCGGCCGGTGCCCTCCTCTCAACCTTCCCCGCACGCAAACACTCTCCCAGGCTGTGGAAAGGGTCCAAATATTTCATTTTCATTCCAGCAGGGAACTGGAAAGGGTCTGGGGATGACAGACCAGGGCTGGGAGGGTGTGGGGGGCAGACATGAGATTGTGCGCTGGGGGCTCTCACCTTGAGCAGCTGCAGCCCGTCCTGCCTGCTCTTGTCCTCAGCCTCAGCGATGAGGCGCCCAAGGGTGGCGCCCTGCTCCTCCAACTGGCTGATGTTGCTGCTCTGGCGGGCCAGCAGCGCCTCGTAGCGCTCCTCCAGCTGGTGCAGCAGCAGCACCTGCTCCCCGATCAGGAACTGGTGCAGCAGCTCGAAGTCTGACTCGAAATCCTTGATCTCCAGCTTCATCTTGTTCTGGAGCAGCGAGGGGAAGAGTTAGACACAGCTCCTCCCCGACCTCCTGCCTGCCTGGGCCACCCACTGCTTATCCAGCCCGTGCAGCTGGCCCCGAAGTCCCAGGTTCAACCCCTGTTAAGTGACCCGTCCTAGGGCATCACTCCACTTGCAGGGGAATATTTGGAGAGTGTCAGCAGAGCAAAGCCAACACTATAGTCTGTCCTTGCCAAAGAGCAGTGGGATAAAATCCCCTAGTGCATGTCTAACGCTGAGCTACATGTAGCAACAGGCTGGGCAGCTCTTGGCCTGTTAAACCTGCTAACAATGGCAAATTCCAGCCTGGCTGCCAAAGCCTAATCCACACTGGGCTCCGGCTAGTTCAGCCGGTGCAGGACTGGTGGGAATCTTCCTGTAAGGTAGAGCCCTGCTGTGGGACTGGGATCCTGAGGTTCCTACAGGACCGCTGACATAATAGCGGGTAGAATGTACTTTGTTGCAGATGGGATTGGGTGGGCAAAAAACCCCAGAATGCGGTGATTTGCGGGAAAACACTCAATCTTTCGTCAATTTGCCAGAAGCTGAGAATGGGCGACATGGGATGGATCACTGGATGATTGCCCGTTCTGTCCATTCCCTCTGGAGCACCTGGCATTGGCCACTGTCAGCAGACAGGATACTGGGCTGGATGGACCTTTGGTCTGACCCAGCCTGGACGTTCTTATAAACAGAATTTCAGCCACGTAAAGCAAGTTTTTTTCTTTTCTTTTTTAAATAAAGGTTTTAAGACTTAAATTTAAGGCAGGGATAGAAAGAGATTTGATGTCTATTATAACAGGAGTTAAAGCTTTCTTTTTTTTTTTTTACATGTCTTAAGCAAGATTTATTTTATTCTTTTAGTGGTAAAAATTGTGTCTGAATTCCATTTATATTAACTGACTTTTTTTTTTATTAAAGGAGCATAGGGGAATCTGTCTCTCTTGCGGGATTTGCAGGATCCAAGTTTTTGCAGATGGGAGCAGGATAAAAATGCAAGAGACAATGCGTAAGTGGATGTTGCGGGAAAGGAGCAGGATTAAAAAAAATAGTCCCCTGCAGGGCTCTGCAGTAAGGTTTCCTAGTGCAGACACAGCTACAAAATCCATGGAAGGCGCTTATGTGGAAACACAGAGTGGTTATCTTTGGCAGCATGCTACAGATAAGGGACAGCAGTCTACAGCGGGGATGCCAGATATGGGGGGATCCAGCTCACATGGTTTATTTAAGTTTGCAAAAAAAACCCTCTTAGATCAATTTTTCCCGAACTGTGGGTCATGGGAAGGGTCCACGTGGGTCGCCCGGTCACTGCTCCTCTCCCCCCCAGAAGGGGGCAGGGCTGGGAGGCCAGAGCAAAGGGGCTGGAAGAGTGGGGAGCAGGAGGGAAGAAGGGATACAAAAAGATATAAACAGTTGGTGGGTCACCTTACTAAAAAGTTTGGGAACCACTGCCTTAGGCGAACCAGAGGACTTTGATATCACATGACTCTTGGGGAGGCTGTATATCAGGAATCCTGTGCTTAAATGACCCCAAATTTGGATCACTAACCCTACCCCACCATCCCCACACAGCACAGCAAATTTCAAGAAAAGCTGAGTCAGTGAGTGGATTTTAGGGCACTTAGAAGAGTTATCTGTTAAACAATAAGTGAGTCACGACGTTAACTCTACCAATGCCTGCATGACATGGTCAGATTGGCCAGTATCTCAGCTTCCATTAAAAAGAAGGGGGAAAAAAAAAAAAAAGAAGTCTCTAGCCCTTGCGGTTGTCAAGAAAACCTGCTGAATGTGACCCGAGCGTGAGTGACGTCTGCCTGAGTCTGCAGGCATGAGTCTGAACCAATAGCTCAGAGGAGAGTGAACTCCCCTGTCTGCCTCACTGAGGCATCAGCTCTAATAGGTCAGTGACAACGCTTCAATAACTATTTCAGTGCTGATCATCTGAGCAGCTGGAATAGGGAAGGAGATAGGAGCCTCAAGGGAGGTGAGACTTAGGAGTGGCTGCAGAAAGGGAAGAAGAAGAGACACCAAGGAGATATGCGGCAACAATGGAAGGGCAGGATGGACGTAACCTCTCATCACCTGACCCTCAAGTTGAGAACCCCCCTGAACCATGCAATCCCTGGTCGGGGTGGAGAGCACAGGTGGTGGGGAGGGGGAGCCTGGCACCTGCCTTCAGCTCAGTAATTTTCTCCTCTTCGCTTGATTTCTGTTTCAGAACCGCATCCAGCTTCTTCTTCAGCGGATCCAGGTGGCCCTGGAGTTTCATCTACAAAGAAAAGACAATAAACATAGTCTGGCTTCAGTGGACCAGGAGGCAGCATGGTCTAACGGGTAGGAGCAGCAGAGCAGGAAACCTGGGGTCAATTCCTGGCTCTGTCGCAAACTCTCTGTGTGACCTAGAGCAAGCCACTCGATTTCTCTGGCCCTCAGCTCTCTGCAACTCCCCACCTGCACATACAGAGCCTAGAACAACAGGGCTGCCATCAGCTGGAGCTTCCAGGCGCTGCTGTAATATTCAGACTCACGAAATCTGGAGAGACTCCAGCCTGGACTATTCTGGTTTTGCTGGAGGACTAGAGAGGGCGAGGGTAGGACAGTAACATCGCAACAGGTTGAAACCTGAGCTGCGGTTGCACGCACTTAGGGCTTGTCTA
Organism: Terrapene triunguis; assembly: GCF_002925995.2. NCBI lineage: Eukaryota > Metazoa > Chordata > Testudines > Emydidae > Terrapene > Terrapene triunguis. The sequence goes on along the minus strand of NW_020664853.1, from coordinate 116,583 downwards.
CACTTGAAATGCTCCAGCGCAGCGCTTCGGCATAGACACTGCCTATGCCGATGGGAGGGGTTCGCCCGCCAGCATAGGTCCTCCACTCCTTCAGAGGAGGTAGCTAGGTCGAAGGAAGAATTCCGTCAACCGAGCGCTGCCTACACCAGGGGTCAGGCCAGCTTACCCACATTGCTCAGAGGGGTGGATTTTTCACACCCCAAGCGACGTAGCTGGGTCAACTGAAATTTTTAGTGTAGGCCAGGTCTACACTTACATCACAGTTATACCAGTCTGATGTAACACAAGTTGGTCCAGTAAAAGATATGACCTCGGTCTCCTTGTCTCTCTAGTATCCTGGGACCGACACAACTACAACAACACTGCAAACGCACTTTAAGCCTCGTTACAAAAGCCAGTCTGGGGTCCGTTTAAAAACTCTCCTTGCCCTGCTTCAACCCAGGTGTTTTGATAACAGTTTCCTGGTTTTGTTTTTTCCTTCCCTTTTAACGAGTGTTTTTCCCTTCCCTGCTGCTGTGGAAAAGCCCCCCAACAAACAGGAAAAGGACTAATTATACAGAGGGCCAGCCATGGAACTGGCAATCCACACAGTGCTGTCCATTGCACACAGGAAAAGCTGAGACGAGAAATAAAATATCCCCCCTCTCCCGATCTCTTCTAGTTACAGGAATATTGGGCCTTCATCCTGCAAACACTTATGAGGGTAATTTTACACAGATATGTAGCCCCCCTGAACTCAGCAGGGGTTAGTCACTCTTTGCAGGACCAGGGTGTTAGCTGTAACTTTTATAAGTATTTATGTTTTTATCTGTGGCAGCACCTAGGAGCTCCAGCCAGGGATCAGGACACCATTGCACTAGGTGCTGTACAAATGTAACAAAAAGGCAGCCCCTGCCCCAAAGAGCTTACGGTTAGAGCCCTGCCCGGATACAAAATTTATATCTGCAGATGTGGATATCCATGGATATAAAGTGGTTATCCGCGGAGCTGTAGGGCTCTACCAGGAATACAGACCGCTGTGTGGACGGGACTCCTGTCTGGGAGCATGCAAGCCACTTACACACACTCACGCGACCAGGGACAGCTGCTGGTGAGCCTGGTGCCCGCTCCAGTGGGCAGGGCTGGGGGGCAGCACAGCCATACCGGAGGAGCTGCCTGGGCTGGGTGCTAGCTCCTGCGAGCGGCGGCCCAACATGCTGCTGCTTTCGCTGCTGTGGTTTCTGGTAGAGCCCCGCAGTTCTGCGGATAGCCGCAGCCGCGGATATAAATTTTGAATTCATGCAGGGCTCTACTTACAGTCTCCAAGAGACAATGTCAGCTTGTGGGACTACTCCAGCCAGCCACAAATTTTCATCTACGTGCAGCCCCACAGGGCCCGTGCGCCCCCTCTCCCTGTGGTGGCTTGCCCCAGGGTTGCCATTTTCACCCCTCCCTCCCAAAAAGCCCCCAAAATCCCAAAGGCAAGCCCAAGCCCACCATAACCCACAGCAACATTAGGAACCTGCAGTCCCGAGCTCACTGCGCTGCACCGATATCTGTCTGTCTGCATTCCAGCGAAGGGGTCCCAGGGGCAGCGTGGGCCTGCCCCCACTGCGGTCATACCAGCAGGGGTGGGGTGGCACGCTCTGCAGAATGGGGTCCCTCTTCCCAGCGTGACCTCTGTACGGGGACCGCGGAGGTGCCCCAGAACTAGCAACTCACACCACTGAAAAGGTCAGATCACCCTCGCGACACTAGCAGTTGCCACATTTCCAGGCAGAGTTTTAAGCCCTCTACAGATTTCCTTCTTCTACAATGCCCGGAAGAGTCAATGATCACAGAAATAAGCTTTTCAGTTGAACCCAGACACTGAGGTTCAGAGTGTTACAGGTATTTAGATGGCTAAGTCCCACTGACGTCAGCACCTAAATGCCTGTGATGCTCTGGGCCTGAGTAACTGATGGTCTTATTGGTCTGATCCTCTCCCAGCCCATCCCAGTCTTGTTGCTTGTTAGCCCCCATCGTGATGTCAGACCCTGCTTTCAGCTCTGCTCAGTGGGACTCTGGAGCTACCCAGAGCAGCGCTGACTCCAGGGAAATGCCTGCGCAGAGCCCCTCCCACGAGGGAGGCCTTACAGTGTAAGCCAGGGGTGGGCAAACTTTTTGGCCCGAGGGCCACATCTGGGTATGGAAATTGTATGGCAGGCCATGAATGCTCACAAAACTGGGGGTTGGGGTGAGGGAGGGGGGTGAGGGCTCTGGGGTGGGCCAGAAATGAGTTCAGGGTGTGGGAGGGGGTTGCGGACTGGGGGAGGGGGTTGGGGTGCGGGGGGGGGGTGAGGGCTTCATCTGGGGATGCGGGCTCTGGGGTGGGGCTGGGAGTGCAGGAGGGTGCTCTGGGCTGGGACCGAGGGGCTCAGAGGGCAGGAGGGGGATCAGGGCTAGGGCAGGGGGTTGGGGCATAGGAGGGGGCCAGAGGTGCAGGCTCTGGGTGGCGCTTATCTCAAGCAACTCCCAGAAGCAGCGGCATGTCTCCCCTCTATGTGGAGACGCAGCCAGGCGGCTCTCCTCGCTGCCCCTTCCACAGGTGCTGCCCCTGCAGCTCCCATTGGCTGCAGTTCCTGGCCAATGGGAGCTGCAGAGCTGGCGCTTGGGACAGGGGCAGCATATGGAGCCCCCTGGCTGCCCCCACCGTAAGAGCTGGAGGGGGAACATGCCGCTGCTTCCAGGAGCCGCGCGGAGCCACAGCACACGTGGAGCAGGGCAAGCCCCAGACCCCGCTCCCCGGCAGGAGCTCGAAGGCCGGCTCAAAACATCTGAAGGGCCGGATGTGGCCCCTGGGCCATAGTTTGCCCACCCCTGGTGTAAGCTGCCTATGATCTGAGAAGGGCCCAGAAAACACACCTGTGGGAGCTGGAAAACAACCAAACAGCTCCCATCTAGCCCATCCCAATGCAATCCAGCACCAGCAGTCTCTGACCAGCCTTACCAAATGCCTCAATTCAGCCAATCCCATCCCATTGTGGATCAAACCAACTCCCCATCACACTCAGCTGCGTAAACACCTGATCAAGCCAGCAACTCCCAGCCAACCACACAACCCACCATCAGCCACCAAGTGAACCCAACTCCCTCACTGAAGCAACGCAATAACTCCAGCCACTAACTAGCTTTACCAAAGCCATACTGCCAACCCAATCCCTCTGTAAACCAAGCCAATGCAATCTCCCCTATTCAAACCATCTGGTCAAGCCAACACCTCCCAGCCAACTAACCCCCAACTTCTTCTTAGTGTAGCCGCAACATGCCTCGGGTAGCACGTGACCAAAATTCATCACCGAATTTGGTCTGCTGGTTGGACCATTAGCTTCCCTGGCTCGGGCCGGGTACTGATGGAGAGTGTAACGTGAACACTGATCCATGCACGCTCAACTATCATCAGTTAAGCAACCAACTCAACTCAACCCAACCCACCAGCCTCTAGCTAGCCTTTACCAAACCAACGCTGCCGACTTCATACCTTGTAATCCTGCACCACCTCCTCCAGTGGGACAACGCTGTGGTGCTTGTGGCTCCGGGACTCCCGGCACACCACACAGATGGCATGCTCGTCCACCTCACAGAAGAGCTTGAGGGGTTCCTGGTGTTTCTCACACAGGGCTCTTTTCTCCAGCCCTCCTCCCACTCCTGCCGCACTCCCAGACCTCCCAGATGCCGAGGTCCCAGCGGCCGGTGATGCGAGTCGCTGGGGGTGTGGGTGCATCTGTCGGATGATGTGCACCATATTGGCCAGCTGGAGGTTGGGCCGGAAGTTCCTCTGGGGGAAGGTCTTGCGGCACTGGGGGCAGGTGAAAGTTGGGGGGTGTCGAGGTCGCGTGGCCACTGCTGCTGGGGGAGGCGGTGGCAGCGGCTCTTCTTCCTCCTCCTCCAGGTCCTCCTCCTCCATCACCTCCTCATCGTAATCGTCCTCCTCGAAGAAGAGCTCATCTCCCACCTCGTCCTCCCACATGTCATCCTCCCCTGGGTCGTCCCACAGGTCGGTGTCCTCGTCTTCCTCGCTCCACATATCGTCTTCCTCCTCAGCCACGTCATCCCCGTCCCCCTCCTCTTCCTCCTCGTTGTACTCTACGTTGTCGTCATCGTCCAGCTCATCCACGTCGTCCTCCTCGCCGCCCATCCCCACGTCGTCCCCCACAGCCTCGTACTCAGCTTGGCCCTCGCCCTCTTCCTCGCCTCCCCAGAGCTGAGTGATGCAGACGCGGCAGAAGTTGTGGCCACAGCCGATGGAGACGGGGTCGGTGAAGTAGTCGAGGCAGATGGCGCAGACGGCCTCCTCCTGCAGTGTCTCCACCGCGTTGGGCCGCCCACCCGGGCCCCCCATGGAGCCGCCTTCCCCAGCTACTGCCATGGACCCTCTACACCAACAGGGCCTGCAGCCCCCACCCTCACCTTCCCCCTGGGGTCCTGAGTCCCCTGCCCTGAGCCCACTGCTCTGAGCCCCCAGCCCTGCTCTGAGCCCCCCCCACTGGAACCTGAGCCCTACCACTTATCCTAGGCTCCCCTCTGCCCCAGACACCAGCAGGGTCCTGAGCTTCTTCCTTCTCCTCCCCCCAGCTCCTGCTCCCCCTCTGGGCCCTGAGCCCCTCCCCCCGCTAGGGCCCTGCCCCCCTCAGGGCTCTGAGCCCCCGGAGCCTCCTGCTCCCCCGGGCCCAGCTGACAGCTGCCCCAGCCAGCCCAGTGTTGCGAAGGACGCTCTACCCTCCCCGCCCACTACTCTCTATGGTGTGCGAGGCTTTTTTTCTTCTTCACCGGAAGTGGCTGCGAGACAATCTATCCCCCACAGGCAGGCTCCCCCATGCTAGTATGTGGTCATGTGACCGGAAGTGGCGGTGAGACACTCTCCCGCCACTCTGTGGGGAAACGGTCTTTTGAGCGGAAGTGCCCGCCGGACGCTCTATCCCCGCCCCATCCCCCAACACTATAGTATAATGGCACGTGACCGGAAATGCATGCGAGACGCTCCATCCCCTCTCTCACTCTCTATGGTATAAGGACATTTGACCGGAAGTGCTTGCTCTATGGTGAAAAGTTCTTTGCGCGGCAGGCCCTGCGAGGCGATCTAGCCTCATTGACTCGATACTCTATGGTGCGATTCTCTCGCCCTCCCCCGATCTGCGGTGCGTGCAGGACGCTCTATCCGCACCCCGCGCCTCTCTATGGAGTTTAAAAAAAGACAGGAAATGAGTGGGTAGGACGCGCAATCTCCCTTTTCTCTATGGCCTCTTGGCGGGAGGGGTATGACGCTCTGGTTCCTGCCGCCCTCTAGTCTCTATGGTCAAAGGGTGCGGGGCTGAAGTTCTTGGGGCGGGGCCGGTGTAAGCCCCGCCCTCAGCTGAGTAGGCGGAGCCACTGAGCCCATGAGCGGGGGGAGGGACTTAGTGGGGGGCGGGGAGGTCAGAGGCAGCCCTGGAGCCTCCGGGGTGGAGGTCAGAAGCAGCCCCTGCGGTCCCAGCCTTGCGGAGCTGCCTGCCCCGGGCCTGGTGGCGGGCAGTGGGTCAGGCCAATGAGGGTGTCGTGGGGCCATGAGAACGAAGGCGCTGGTGGTGGGAGGGGATCACGGCCCGAAGTATTAGGGTCTCCCTCTCTCCGCCTATGGGGCAGGCATTAGGGCACTCTGTGAACCATGTCCCTGCTGAAGGAGTCATATAACCCGTGGGCCGCGGGATCAGGGTGCAGTGGAGGCTGGCCTGCCGGGGCTCCCCTTCCACCGCAGGTGGCTGCAGGTCCCCCCCCACTTGGCTTCAGGCCTGTGTCCAAGGCAGGTCCCCCCAAAGGGGATCCATCCACCACACCCTTCTACAGGGCAGCGGGGAGGGGACGACGACAGAGGGATTCCCTGAGTCTGGGGAGAGGTCAACAAATGAGAAAACAGGAAGAGCGTGTGGGTACAAGGTTCAGAATCAGGGATCCAGAGAGGGCTGCCGAGCAGGGAAGTCCAGAGAGTGCCCATTGGTCTTTGAAAGAGTCCAGGGAGCTGGTGGATGCCATCCAGAGGAACTCTGCCTGGAGACAGGAACAGACAAGTAAACGTATGTCAGCCCCACAGTCACAAAGAACACCCACCCCTGCCCAACCTTCTTATCCTCAATGGATAGATGACCATCTTAGCCAGGGCAAGGAGAAGGACCCCAAGGATAGGGGGTGAACAAATGAAGAGGTGTGGGGGAAAGTGCAGTTGGGACCTTGGCAGGAGGTTCTGGAGTAGATGGAAAAGGGACTGCAACCAGGCCGGCTGCAAATACTCGTGCAGCAGGATCTCCTTGCCACAGAAAGAACAACCGGGGGGACTCTGTAAACCGTGTCAGCATCACATCCATGCTAACAACTCCATGAAGGAGCTTCCAACTTATATCCCCAGTGGACTGTGGGACCAGGGTGCAATATAGGTTGGCCCACCTCCGCGGGTGACAGCAGGTTCCCCCACATGGTGTTGGGGCGAAGCTGGCTGAGTACCCACCTCTCCCGAGTATCTCACACAGGGCCGTAGCAACAAAGAACGTGGCCCCCTCCGAACATGTGTCTGGGCGGGGCCCCTTATAATGCAGAAACTGGAATGCGGTATTTATTTTGCCACTTTTAGGGGCCCCCTTCCTTGCGGGGCCCCCTCCGGTCGGAGAGTAGGGAGGGCGCTCGCTACGCCTCTGATCTCACAAGTGGAAGCAGGTGGGATATGCTCTGTGCCCCTAACCTTGTAGTCTATCTGGTGCCTGCAATGGGGAGCTGGATTATCTAGCCCCCATTTCACTGGCCTGGGAGGTATCCAGGGGGAATCTCTCTCCCCAGCCAGAGGAGGTGGGGATAGTGGGGGAGGGGTCTACTAGAGGGGAAGGGGTTTAAAGCAGAGGGAGGGGGTGGAGCTTGTATAGGGAGATGGAGGGGTTTAATAGAGGGAAGGGACTGGTTGGGGGAGGGGCCTAATTGAGTGGGTGTGGCTTGTGTATGGAGGAAGGAGGAGTTTCAGTGAAGGACCCTAATGGTGGGGTGGGAACTGTGCAGGGGAAGAACTTGTGTGAAGTTCCTCGTGGGGGGGGGGGGGAGGAGCAGGAGCCTGTAGGGAAAGGGGGTGGAGTAGAAGGAGAAATGGGGACTAAATCCCCCAAATTAGAGGAGTAAGAGAGCAAGGGAAATAAAGAGGCCAAAGCAAAAGGAAGAGCATGATGGATTTGAAGCTGCCTGTAATAGTCTATGAATACTACATGCTCTGAGTACAGTGGAGAGGTTTACTGGTTGCAGATGTTGGGTTAATTCAATAATCGGGTGATCAGGACACTCCCCAGAAAGATGGGCAATACACAGATAAGAAATCCTCAGCAAATGGCCAGGACTAACCATGAGATGTTACCTTTGTCTCCCAGTGGGCTGCAGAAACTGCTTTGACCAGCTTCAAGAGACTTAAGTGGAACAAAGAACTTTGCAGCGAATCAAAGGGCAACCCAGTGAATGGAAGGAACAGGGAACTGGAACAGGGTCTGTTGGTGTGCAGGCGTGTGTTCTTAAAAGCACCGCATCCCAATGCCAAGACAAGACATGAAGTATTGAGCAGCAAAAGGAGACTCGATCCAGTAAAATATTTTACATCCACCCACTGCCAAAAATTGCAATAGTCATACATGATTTTAGTGTGAAAGAGAATCCCGTATCAATGTATCTGTTTGCATAACGCCTCTGAGCACTTCACAGATTTGTCTTACCTGGTGTGCTGATTGCCTGAGTTGGACTGGGTTTTTTGGTAATCCACTGGTCCATAGAGTTTCACTCCTTTAAATTGGTTACTTTTAAAAATGCTATTTTGATGACTCTTAGCACTTCATCATTTCCCTTCATTAACATGGTGCAGATGGATGTCTGTGTGTTCATTCATTTCTATTTTCATAGCAAATAATCTTTGGAAATATTATTAGTTGCTAGTAGCTTCAGCAGTCACCTCTCACAGTGTTTCTAGTGTAACACTTCCTGTTTGTATGGCAGACGGCAGCTTGAGTTTTTAATGCTAATTTTTTGTTCTTTTTACCCAGTTTATTCTTTGGGATCATACGACTTCAAAGCTGACTGATTTCTCTGATGCTGATTGTGTAGTGAACACTTCTCTGGGATAGCTCAGTGGTTTGAGCATTGGCCTGCTAAACCCAGGGTTGTGAGTTAAATCCTTGAGGGGGCCGTTGGGGGCAAAAATCTAGCTGGGGATTGGTCCTGCTTTGAGCAGGGGGTTGGACTAGATGACCTCCTGAGGTCCCTTCTAACTCTGATATTCTATTATTCTTTCCTGAGCAGAGGTATTTGCATCTGAATGTCTGTGACCCCCCCGCCCCCCACCCTGTTCATGTGGATGTCATGGAAATAAAAAAAAAAAACAAATTTTAAACTAAAGGAATTAATCGAGGCTTCAAGCCCTTCAATTTCCCTTCTTCAGGGCTTGTCTACATGGTGTGATGCTAAAGGTGTGAAGTTAATGCGCCGTAAACCCTTGTGTGGATGATCTCGTTCAGAAGTAAAGTCACCTTAGTTATGACTATAGTAGTCTTGGCACCCATAGCAGATTGCAAGAGTCCTTCCCAAAAACGCTATTATTCATCAGACCTTTGATGTGTCCGGAACACTTAAAAAATTTAGTATAGTCCAGGTGTAACCCATATTTGATTTTTCAAAGAGAAGGAGCAAAGCAGTGGGGCACTCATCTTAATTTCCCTGAGTGTTGCCCTGTGTGGAAAAGTCATTACGATATTTCCCAGGTCTCAATTTTGGCCTGACAAAATTTCAATAAATGGTTTAAGGTTGAAATTTAAGATGATCTCGCCTCTTCTCTCTGCCCTCCGCTGGTCTGGGCATCTGTTATGAGCACGAGAATGAAGGCCAGATAGTGTTCTCATGGTAGATCCAGCTGTGCGCACAGAGGGTGTTGGCCTGGCTGTATAGGGATACCCTCTGTAAGCGATGTATAGAAATTCTTGTCCCAATAGAATTAACCAATCGATCCACATTTTTGGTGCTCTGACTGTGAAATTCCTCTTTGATCTCAGCCACTATCTGCTTACTAATCACATGTCATATAAAGCTTATCTGTCACTATGTGCTCCCTGGGGAATTTAGCTCACAAACACAGCATTGTCTCTGACACCTTTCTGACATTTTCATGGTAATATTAATGGCTGTGATATCTGCATAGGTGTGAGAACACAGCTTGAGAGGCTGTAATAAAAATATTTTCAGCTCACTCAACACGTTGTGATGTTGTATCTCAGCCCACATGCACAGCGCAGGGCCGATCACCTGGCCCAGAAACACCCAGAAATAGGCTGTGACTGCAGTTACTAGATATGCTCTGTACTTTGTTTCTGAAGCTGTATAGGATGTTTTCATTGTAGGCAAACCACCCGGCAGGTCGCTCCCTCTTTACTCACCTGACAGATGAGCTGATCAGACATCAAGGGGGGAAATATTATAAGCATATCTGCTTAAGACAGCCCTGTGATATCAGCGGCTGCTCAGTGCAAGAGCGTGCCGGTGTGCTGACAGCGCTGAGAAGTGTTTTGAGAAGGACGGAGGATGCTGACATTCTTATGAAGAGCTGAAGAAGCCAGGTGCACACAACTACACGTTACGCCCACACTACAGAGATCCTGGGCAAGATTCACAAAGGTACTTAGATGCCTAAATTTGGGTTTCAGGGCCTAAGTCCCAAGTTTTGGCTCCACAGCTATTCCCACAACTCCTGTCAAATTGTCTAGGCTCCTAAACTCACCCAGCGCCTACATTTTCAGGGTAAAAGTTCCTTTGGTGCCTGCCCCTAGGGTGGGGAGACATGAGGGGGTTTGGGCCCAGGGATGGCTTAATCCGGCCCTACAAATAACTCCAGGAACCTGGTGGCAAAGCACTGGCAGCTCCATGACCTGAGCTAGGGAGCAGAGCTGGTAGCTCCGGCCCAGGGCTGGTAGCCAGGGAGCTTGGTGCGCAGACAAGAGACCAGCTCTGGCCAAGTGCTCCCTGTACCAGTCTGTTACCAGGGCGGTCACACACGGAGTGTCATCAAGAAGCATGTCGCCTGCAGCTCCAAGCTCTGGGCAGCCTCTCCAGGACCAGGACCCCCATCATCCCTGTGTCCATGTAGACAGGAACAATCCACAGTCTCCATAGAAGCCCCCTTCTCCCCCCTCCCCGCGATATGGACGTCTCCTTTATCTAGTCACTGACACAGTGGCTTCTATGCACGATGCCCCCTAATGCGGGGAGAAGCTGCCTGTGCCTTCTGGGTCCCAGGGGGCAGGGGGCTGCAGCGTGGTGAGTTGATCGCTAGGACCCAGGAGCGGCTGGGTGGCGGCTCTGGGGGGAGCGATCGCTGGGCTCAGGCCCGGCAGCAGGAAGTGACTCGCAGCCGCTGCGGGGACTCTGGCTCCAGGCGAGATCCCCGAGCCCCGGCGGCTGGTGCTGGGAGCCCGGAGCCCTGGCTGCAGCCGGGAGAGGGGAATCTCCAGCAGGGCCCTTCCCGCTGCTCCCCAGGAGCCGCTCCCAGGGCAGAGCCCCCAGCCTGGCCAGGGCCCTTCCCGGCCCGGCCCCTGCCCCAGGGGGCCCCGCTCGGAGGGAAGGTAAGAGAGACCCGCCCCCCGTCACACCCGGGCTGCAGGGGGAGGGTTTGGCCCCAGGCTGCTCCCAGCGGAGCTGGCTGCGATTCCCGCCCTGGGCCCGGGAAAGCTGCCGCCAGCTCCCGGTGTGTGCGGGGCGGGGGGAGCCAGCCCGGGCCGTGCTGGGGAGCGGGAGAGGGTTGAAGAGGGGTAGGGGGAATTGAGGGGGGAACAGGCATGTGTGAGGCCAGGGGCAGGAGGGGGATGGATAGGGGCAGGGGGAGGTGGCTTTAAGAGAGGGTTGATGGGGGCTGTTAGAGTTGCCCAGCCTGGTGGGGACTTTCTCCAGTGTCCGGAGCCTGCAGGTGAGGAGAGAGACGCGGGGGAAAGGACTGGGGCTGGGCAGGACAGTGACTCTGCACAAAGGGCCACTTTCAGGGACCAACTGGTGAGTTTGTAGTAGACGGACAGCGAGTGTCTGTAAGTCTCAGAGCTGCTGCCCTCGGTGACACCCCCAGGCTCACACTCCTGCTAGTAGACGGGTGTGGAGACAGTAAATAAGGAAGTGTTATTTACTCCTTCTCATAACACAAGAACTAGGGGTCACCCAATGAAATTAATAAGCAGCAGGTTTAAAACAAACAAAAGGAAGTATTTCTTCACACAACGCACAGTTAACCTGTGGAACTCCTTGCCAGAGGATGTTGTGCAGGCAGATGGTGTCCCTAGAAGCTGGGAATGGACAACGGGATGGATCACTTGATGATTACCTGTTCTGTTCATTCCCTCTGGGGCACCTGGCATTGGCCACTATCGGAAGACAGGATACTGGGCTAGATGGACCTTTGATCTGACCCAGTATGGCTGCTCTTATGCTCTAGATGAAGTAGCTGATCTGTGTACTGGAGAGCAAATGTCCAGGGGAACAGGACAGTCACCAGTTGTCCCAGGCAGAGGGGAGGAGAGAAAAGGAAGGGGACAGAAAGGGAAAGAGAAGAACCTGAAAGGGGCAGCAGGAGCAGTAAGTGAGGAGGGAGATTCCCAGCTCCCAGCCCTGCCCGGATCCATTCCCTGCATCACCCTTGGGCCGACTGACTCTCCTGGGGACAAGGTGAGGAGCTGACAAACGAAAAGCCAGTTCCTGCCCCAGTCGAGTCACTGCCACTGCGTGCTGGACGCTGCCCTTGGGACCAACGTCAGGGGGAATCCACCAACGCAGCTCCTTTGATTCTGGTCTTTTCTAGTGTTTGGCTCAGACAGTCTGTTACTGAGGGGGGCAGAGAGGGGGCGATTTAAAAGTGTCTCAGGGGGTTCAGTGCTGGTGGGAGGGACCAGGTCAGTGTTGTAATAGTGACTGAAGGTTTTCCCAGCATGGCAGAGTCCAGAGCGTCTGTCTGCAGGGAGAGAGCCTGGGGGGAATCGGGGTGTGAAATGGACTCAAGCCCCTTCTGAAACCTCCCCCATCACCCCTCTCGCCCTGACAGGCTGAGGAATCACGTCCAATTTTGCTCCAGATTGTCCTGTCTTCAGGAGACAGGGAAGGGAAATGGCTGTGATGAAGCCAGCTCAGGGAGTGGATTTTCAGGGCACTGCAGGGGAGATTTGTTGTAGAGGGGGAGGGGCAGGAAACACAGGGTGAGGCAGGGAGGGGACAGGGTGTGACAAACCTGCTGGGGCATGATTAACCTGGGCATGATTTTCTGAACAGGCCCATTGGCGGGGGTGGGAGGGAAACATTCCCCCATTTCTGAAACAGGAAACACTCCCCTGGGCAGGGCTGGGAAAACTGACCAGACTCCCAGTGCCGGAGCCTCAACCCACTAGCCAGAGGCTGCTGTGAAATTTTGATAAGTCCATAGATTCCAGGGACTGTTTTGATCATAGTCTGACCCACTGTATAACCCAGGCCAGAGAACTCCCCCAAAATAATTCCTAGAGCAGATGAATAACATCCAATCATGATTTAAAACTTGTCTGTGATGGAGAATTAGTAAATTCTTCCAGTGGTGAATTACTCTCACCATTATAAATGGACGCTTTATTTCCTGTCTGAATTTGTCTAGCTTCAGCTCCCAGCCCTTGGATTGTGTTATATCTTTCTCCGCTAGACTGATGAGCCCATTATTCAATATTTGTTCCCTGTGTAGACTGCAATCAACTCACTCCGTTATCTTTTCTTTGTTTACCTAAGTAGATAGAGCTCCTTGAGTCTATCACAATAGGGCTGGTTTTCTAATCCTTACTGTCAGTACCAGAACTGGACACCGGATTCCATCAGTGCCTGCACCAGTGACAAACACAGAGGTAAAATAACCTCTCTACTCCTACTCAAGATTCCTCTGTTTATACATCCAGTCGCATTAGCTCTTTTGGCCACATCATCACACTGGGAGCTCATGTTCAGCAGATTATCCACCATGGCTCCCATAGAGTCACTGCTTCCCAGGACAGCGTCCCCCATCCTGGAAGTATGGCCTTCCGTCTTTGTTCCTAGATGTGTACGTTTACATTTAGTCATATTCAAATGCATATTTTTTTGCTTGCACCCAGTTTACCAAGTGATCCAAATTGCTCTGAATCAGAGACCTGGCTTCTTCATTGTTTACCCATCCCCCAATTTTTGTGTCCTCCGCAAACCTGATCAGTGATGATTTTGTTTTCTTCCAGGTCATTTCTAAGAAATGTTAACTAGCGTAGGGCGAAGAACCAATCCCTGTGGGACCCCACTTGAAACATGCCCTCGATGTTGATTCCCCTTGTAAATTGACATTTTGAGATCTATCCGTTAGCCAGTTTTTAATCCATGTAATGTGTGCCATGTTAATTGTGTATCATTTGAGATTTTGATTCAAAATGTCATGCGGTATCAAGTCAAATACCTTACAGAAGTGTAACTAGATTATATCAACACTATTACCCTTGTCAACCAAGCTTGTGATCTCATCAAAAAATGATCTCAGGTTAGTTTGAAAGGATCTATTTTCCATAAACCCATGTTGAATTGCATTAATTACATTACCCTCCTTTAATTCTTTATTAATCAAGTCCTGCATCAGCTCCTCCATTATCTTGCCTGGGCTCAGTGTCAGGCTCACAGGCCTATAATTACCCATATCATCCTGTTTACCCTTTTAAAAATTGGCACATTCACTTTATTCCAGTCTTGTGGAACTTCCTCAGCACTTGAAGACTTATTAAAAAATCAACATTAACGGTCTGGCAAGCTCCTCATCCAGCTCTTTTAAAATTCTTGGATGCAAGTTATCTGGATCTGCTAATTAAAAAATGTCTAGCTTTAGTGGCTTCTGTTAAACATCCTCATGAAATACTGGTGGAATGGAAAGAGTGTATATGATGAGACTGTATCGTCTGTTTTCCCCCCAAATACAGAAAGGAAGCTGTTGGGATTCCTGTCCCTGTCCCCTGCTCAGGGCTCTGCTTCCCGTATCAGCCTGTGGCTGGTAGGCATGTGGTAAATAAGAAGACTCTGCCTTCCTCCAGCTGCTGGGGGGACAAGGCGCTCTCACCTTCTCCCCACCCCCTGAAGCCTCCTGGCTGCTCTGAGCGGGGTGGGGGTGGGATTCTGCTACTCTGGTCCTCCGAGAGCTTCTGTTTTTTTGCCTTCCTCTTATGTGAGTAGTGAGATAGTGGCTGGGGCAGCAGGTGCTGAGTGGGGAACTCTTGTTGTTTCAGATGCCGGTGACCTTCGAGGAGGTGGCTGTGTATTTCACCCAGGGTCAGGGGGCTCTGCTGGATCCTGCTCAGAGAGCCCTCTACAGGGACGTCATGCAGGAGAACTATGAGACGGTGACCTCATTGGGTAAGGGATTCCTGTCCTCTCAGCTATTAGAAGCCGTGGGGTCTGCGTGTGAATCTGGTCAGGTTCTTCCCTGGTCAGTTAGATTAGAGGGGAATGGGTCCCATAGTCCACAGCTCCAGTGTGAGAGAGACTTGCATCTCTATCCCCTCCAAAGCGGTCAGGGAGTCGTAAACCTAACGGACGTGCTAATTCATCCCCATCCCTCCAGCTTTCCAGGGGGCAGAAGCCATGTATTGTCCTATCTCTATTAACTCTAACTCACATGCAGAATCCCTGTTGGTCTCCTTTCCCAGGACTAGTTCCATCCATGGGGAGGGCTTTGGAGGTTTAGAACTAGGCAGGGGTTTAACCCCAGAGCTGTGTCTGCATCAGCGAATCCCCCAGAGTGCACAGACCCTGGAAACTCCTAGTGAGGGGATGGTCTCCCACCCCCAATGTCTGCTTCTCTCAAGGGTGCTCAGTGATCATGCTCCCATCTGTTCAGATTAGTCATGCTCCCAGCACAGCGCGCGGGGCCAGGTTAAACTCAGTTAATGTTCCTTGTGACAGATACTCTCCCAGTACTCCACGCACCCTGATCTTGTTTGATTTCATGCCCCGAGCAGGATTTCCCATTCCCAAACCTGAGCTGATCGCCCGGCTGCAACGAGGGGAAGAGCCGTGGGTCCCGGATCTCCAGGCCTCTGAGAAAAAGGAGGTCATGCGAGTCACCCACACAGGTGAGGCGTCGGTGAAACGGACATAGAAACTGTGTGGTGAGTGAAGGAAAAAGTCGAGACTCCCAAAGATGTGCTGTGAACGAGCTCCTCCAGGTCTGCCCTATCTCACCCAGGTCAGGGCTGTAATTGACAAGTCGTGCCTCACCATGACAGATATCACTCACGGCTTCCCACCCATCCTTTAGCTGTATGCAGTTTCCTCCCCAACTTTACTCCTCTATGAGTGTTTGGGTGGGATGTGGAGGCAGAATTCAATTTCTCAGTCTCCCCAGCAGTTACTGTGTTGTGTTTTCTCTCTTTGCTATTCCCCATTCTGTCCTTTCTCCCCGGCACAGACAGTGACTCCTGTCTGGATTTTCTCTCTCTCTCCCAACAGGTGATGAGACCCTGAGTGAGAACAAGGAGGTGAATTGGCAGGTGGAACCAGAGAGGGCCTTTTTGAGAGGAGCTGAAGGGAATTTTTCCCAATGCTTGGAACAGGGAGAAGCCTGGGGAAATCGGGATGGGTCAGAGAGGCAGCTGGGAAACCAGCCAAGGAAGAAAGTGGATGAATCAATTCAAGGTGGGGGAGGATGCACAGATCCCAAGGAAACCACCGCCCAGCAGACAAATCCCAAGGATGAGAAACCCTACAAATGCCTCGACTGTGGGAAAAGCTTCAGTGTAAGAACGAACCTTATTACGCATTGGAAAAACCACACTGGAGAGAAGCCCTATAAATGCTTGGACTGCGGGAAAAGTTTCCGTCAGAGCTCACACCTTATTACCCATCAGAGACTGCACACAGGAGAAAGACCCTATAAATGCCTAGAGTGTGGGAAAAGTTTCAATGTGAGATCGGCCCTTATTGCACATCAGAGAACGCACACGGGAGAGAAACCCTATAAGTGCCTGGACTGTGGGAAAAGCTTCAATGTGAGATCAGCCGTTATTAGACATCAGAGAATCCACACGGGAGAGAAACCTTATAAATGCTTGGACTGTGGGAAAAGTTTCAGTCAGAGCTCCAGCCTCACTAAACATCGGAGAACCCACACGGGTGAGCGACCCTATAACTGCCTTGTGTGTGGGAAAAGTTTTAGCGACAGCTCGTCCCTTATTAAACATGGGAGAACCCACACGGGAGAGAGACCCTATAAATGCCTGGACTGTGAGAAATGTTTCAATCTGCGATCAGCTCTTCTTGCACATCAAAGAACCCACACGGGAGAGAAACCTCATAAATGCCTGGACTGTGGGAAAAGCTTCAGTCAGAGCTCAAACCTTGTTACACATCAGAGAACCCACACGGGGGATAAACCCTATAAATGCCTCCACTGTGGGAAACGGTTTAACGTCAGTTCAGCCGTTATTACACATCAGAGAATCCACACGGGAGAGAAACCCTATAAATGCCTGGACTGTGGGAAAAGCTTCAGTCACAGCTCAAACCTCACTAAACATCAGGGAATTCATGAGGGAGAGAGAACCTGTAAGTGGGACATGTTTCAATAGGAAGTCAACCCTTAATACTCATCAGGAGACCCCAGCATGGGAGAGAGACCCCAGAAGTGTCTCTGTTGAGGGAAAAGTTCCATTCAGAGATCAGCCCTTGTTACGCATCAGACAATCCACAAAATAGAGAAACCCCATAAATGCTTGGACTGTGGGAAAAGCTTCAATAACAGCTCAGGCCTTACTTAATACTGGAGAACCCACATGAGAGAGAAAAACCTTGAATGTGGGGCAAGCTTCCCTTAGTATCTGGCAACAGCAAATCCACGCAGGGAAGAAACTGCTGAGATGTCGTTAGCAAGGAAAATGCTCCAAGTGGAGCCAACACCATGTCAGACATCAGAGACTCCTCCGCACGTGGGAGAAATTCTTTCAGGGCCCTGACTAGGGCTGGCCATGGTGACAAACCCATTTCCTCGTTCCCACACACATCAGGGGCATTTGGCTCCCAAGAATCCAGCAGCCCATCTCTGCGGTGAGGATCCAGCAGCAGCTGAGCATCAGTTGGTCAGAGACCCTCTGGCTCTGCCTGGTCTAAGCAAACCCCAGGCAGAGGAGGAGAAGCCCCCATCAGCCCCTCCTCTCTGCTGCTGAGCTGATGGGCCACAGGTGGAGGAAGGGAAAGAGAGAAACTCCTCCAGCCACTCCCTCTGCCTGGCTGAAGTTCCCCCCTCTCCCTTCCCCTCCCAGCCGGGATCCCCCTGCCATGCAGACGAGGAGAAGGACCCTTGGGCCAGGCCCCACCTTCACTCTACACACCTGTCCCCACCCCCCATCTTCCCAGCCCCTGGGCTGGGCTCCCCCACTTACCTGGAGCTGTTCCCTGCAGGGGGAGTGTCCCTGGGGGCTGGTAACTCCTCCCCTCCCCACATCCCCCAGGGCGCTGGGCTCTGGGGGATCAAACGTTAAGGGACCAGCCCGATGGGTTGTGGGGAGGAAACTGGGAATTGAATGGCTGGGGCTGAGGGAGCTTGGAAGCAGGGGGAGCTGGGTGCTGGGGCTATCGAGTGTTTGGGGCTCATGGGATAAGAGGCGAGGGAGAGCACAGGGGCAGAGAAGTGCTGCCTCATCACTCATCCCCTCTCCCTATCTCCCTGCCCCCTCTGCATTCAGACGGCACCACTGAGTGGGACTGATTCCCACAGGGCCTTTTGTGGGAGGCCTGGTGATCCCACCTCTGCCTCCGCAGCATCAGCCTCTGAGCGTCCGTCTGTGGTCGGGATCAGCCAGCTCGTCTCCTCTGACCCTCCCCCGCTCATCCTACCCTAGACTGAGCCTGAGCATCTAATTCATTCTGATCCTCACCATTAGCAGAGTGACTGTTAGTCATGGAGTTCCTCCTTTGGGCGTAGATTCTCTCACTCCCAGCTATTCTCACCTCGATCCAGGCCATGCCGGCAAGCATTTCTTTTTGTACATTTTCTCTCTTACAGACGAGAATTAAATGGATTCTAGAAGAGTTGGAGCAAGGGTAGTAAAAGGCAGTGTTTTAGGTTCTGTGCTGTTTGAGAGCGATGGCGTGAGTCTGAGGGATTCCCTCCTTCCCCAGTCACTGTCACGCTCCATCCTTGATGCAGCAGCCTCTGTCCAAGCCTTGGAGAATTTTATCCTGTCCCCATTCTACTCCTCCACCTCCCAAAGCGTCGCTTACCACAGTGTCCCTGGCTCTCCATGCATAGGAATCACACTTTGATCCTAAATTAGACTCCTGGAGGTGAAAGTGTCACCGACCTGGGCTGGGGTTGGGGGAGGATTCAGATCTGAGGTTTCTGAGCTTAAATCCCTGTTTCCATCTATCAGTAAAGTGGCTTCTGGGCTTTTCACAGCCAAGTACAGATCATTTGTCGAGGGGAAGGTTTTGGTTTTATTTATTTTTTTCTGTTTCGTTGTGAGGCTGCTAAAATTTTGTAACTAACACAACCGAATAGCGAGGAGGCGCTGAGGGAAGCAGGGTTAGCCAGCTCAGAAGAAAATGAATCAATTTGTTCTCCTGATTGTGAATCTGAAGATTCTCTGGGATTTCACTTTCTGAATGTAAAAGTGTTTCGTAGCCCACCCTGTATCGTGGGGTTTTCTTTCCTGAAGGTGTTGGGTCACGTACTTTGATATTAATTTGGTTTGATAGGATGTAGCTCAGGTGTATTGGAGATGTGATGAGGCAAATGAATATTTGCCAGAATAGTCCTTTCCTATTTTAGTTTTACCTCTACCCCATCGTGAGATTTTCATGTGGTTTGAACAATGCCAATTGTCAATATGTATTGGCACAAACAGTGTAAGTGCTAGATTTACCCTCCCAGAGGCAGAGACTGAAATGGAGAAGGAAGTTACTGCCTGATCCCTGCAACAATGCGAGATACAGTTGGGAGGGGGATGGAGTGGGAGGTGAGGGGTACAGAGCTGGAAAACTGCACATTTTGCTGTTGACAGCCAGACAGCCAATACTGAGAACTGTGAGCTTGCTGCAGCGGGGCTAGAGAGAGACAGGAAATGTCCTATGATTGCCCTGGGAAGACACCCCTGAAATCTAAAGGGCTATGAATGATGCCCCAAGAGGAGAGGCGGGGAGAGGGCAGCGTCTCCTCGTTGCTGAGAGGATGAGGCTGGGCAGATGCAAGAAGGAAGCCGGGGAAGTCACGAGGCCTGAGCTCCCCGGAAGCCAGGCTGACCCCCATCAATGAGGCCAGAGGGAGAGGAGGACCCTGAAATTGCAGAGTCCTGGGTGCGAATGAGAGAACCCCACGCGCCCCACACTGCATCCCTCGAACCTGAGCTCGTGGGGTTTCCTGCTCTCCGAGCATTTGCTCTTGTGACTGGATCCCGGCGTCTCTCGCGGACTGGCTGTGCTTTTCTACCCGCTTTAACTTGTTTCTCTTTCCCTGGTGCCCGCGGGAGCTGGGAGCAGCACGGTGCTGGCCTGGGGCAGAAATGCAGTGTGCTGGGGTGGGCTCCGGGCCCTGGCTGGGGAGGTGGGTTTAGCTTGTATTTCTCATTTGGAAATGATAAAGCAGAACATAGTTTCTCAACCTCTCAGCGTCTCTTGTCGTGAATCATGAATCAAAATGGGCTTTCATGGAAGCCTCTTGGAGGTGTTATTTCTCTTTCCCTGAGCACCGCAGATGCCAAAGCAGCCAGCTCTGGGGGATTTCAGACTCTTCTATAGGTCTGTGGGGGAAATCCATCTGGTTGTCCTGTCCCATTCACCCGCCTTCTGCGGAAGAAGAGTCAGTCAGGCCGGAGAGGCATTTTTTTTTTTTTGAACCTCGGTGGAGCAGTGATAGAGAAGAGTCATGATAACCTGTTCTTCAAAGTGGTGGTTCTCAACCAAGGGTACACGTATCCCTGGGATTACACAGAGGTGTTCCAGGGGGTACATCAACTCATCTAGATAGTTGCCCAGTTTTACAATACAGGTCTGTCACATCTTACGCGCATTTAACATGCGCGATTTCAGCTTTACGCGGTCGGCAAAAACAAAAACAAAACCAAAAAAAGGAGAAAAATAACAATTTTAATACTGTTCCACCCGCCATTGAACTCAATGTAATTTTGACTATACGCGGTTTTCGCTTCGATTCATTTTATAATGATATGGTAACGATGAGAAAGGAGGCAATTGTTCAGTAACAGTGTGGCTGTGACGCTTGTATTGTTATGTCTGATTTTGTAAGCAAGTCGTTTTTAAGGGAGGTGAAACTTGGGGGTACGCAAGACAAATCAGCCTCCTGAAAGGGGTACAGTCGTCTGGAAAGGTTGAGAGCCGCTGCCTTAAAGCACCTTGAAATCCACCAATGACAAGTGCTATCTGAGAGCCAGGTATTCTTCTGATTTATTTTTGGCCATGCAAAGTGAGGCCCTGCACTCAGTGCAATGGCATTTGTCCGTTTGGATGCAACACAATAGCTTAGCTTTTGATGGCTGCACCTGATCAGTTCTAACATTTCCGGGAGTGTTCCAGGCAGCCCTCGGGAGGAGGCTGCTGAGTTCGGTGAACGTTGGACAATTCTGAGGGGTAATGGCGGATGCATGGGGCTCTCCAGGCATCTGGTCCCTAGCCCCCTCTGCTTCAACCAGTTCTGCAATTGTCAAATGTCTGGTGCCTGGCTGCCACTGAGCCCTGGAGGGCTGAAGGGATGGTGATGTTGCAATACCTAACATTTAGGTGTCTAGAAAAATCACTGAAACAACCCTGGGATCCAGAAAGGCTGAATTAGTCAGCTAGGCTCCCTGTACCATGCATGGGGAAACTAAGGCACTTAAGGATGGGATCGTCAAAAGCCAGCATGCTAGGCAGGGAGCCTCCTAAGCTAGGCGATGAGAGATGCTGATATTGGGGGGGGGGGGGGGTCCCTCAGTCTCTCCTGAAGAACCTGTCACACTTCGCAGCAGTCATTACAGAGTCCTTGGGAAAGGACTGGGCCTCCCAGGCAGGTGCCCCGACCCCCAGATTGCAGAGTCGATCTCTCGCTGTGGCGCAGTGAACATTCCATCTGGGCTGGGCATGGCCCAGAGGGGCCTTTGATGGAGGTTTCCCCCGCACAGACCCTGCTGGGGGAGCAGCAGCTGCTCAGTGTCAGCTCCCAGATCCCAATGGAGGAGGCAGCAGCTCATGACCCAGGACAAAAAACAGAGACAGATGGAGCGCAGCCTCCTCTCTCTGAGCAGGGACACGACAGCTACTGCATAGCTGCCCCCACTCCTCTCCCTGCCAGACCCCCAACCTGGGAGGGGATCAAGTATAGTTAGGGTTGGATTAAGACATAGGCTATTTGCTACCCCCGTCCCAGGTGATAGGGAAAGGCAGAGGTAGCACATTATAATAGGTGGACCCTTAGCCGTTATAATTTGCTGCCCCAGACGAGGAGATGGAGAAAGGTGAGAGAGGAAATTATGACGGGAAAGCCTCCCATCCGTCACAGTATGGTACCCCTGGACCAGAGGATGGGGAAAGGCAGACACAGCAAATTGTGACAGGGCAGCAAAAGCGATCAGCAGCAAACTGTGCTGGCAGCTGTTCGCAGCGTGACCCTGGCTGGGGTCTGGAAGATCCCAAACCCAGCAGCTGTCACTTTCCATCTAAATTCCCGTAAGGGAGAGTGTGTCCTGGACACACTCGGGGGGAGAGGGAGGATCCTGCACAAAATCTCTTTTCCAAAGCAAATATCCCAACCTCTGGGTCATTTTCTTTCCCTTTTTCCTTCGAGGCAAAGGAAAATGCATGGAATATAGGTAAATAATGACTAAAAAGCAACTGTATTATATGTTGAGTCTTTGCCCCTGCCCTTTGCTGTTTTGAGCTAAACCTCTGACTCCCAGAAGCTGGGAATGGGCGACGGGATGGATCACTTGATTACCTGTTCTGTTCATTCCCTCTGGGGCACTTGGCATTGGCCACTGTTGGAAGCAGGGGTGCTGGGAAAGGGGAGGGGCATGGCCGTCCCACTTTTTGAAAATGGATCGGCCTGGCCTATCCACTTTTCACCATGGCCCCCTGAGGCCTCGCCCCCCTGGCCAGGCTAGCAGCATCACGCTACAGACCCTCCACCTGCCTGGGGTGGGGGGGCCAAGAGTAGCTCCTGACCCATGTCCTTGCCCTCCAGGTCCCCCACCCAGGGCAGGTGGAGGATTGCTTGCTCCTCACAGCTGCCCGGCTGCATGGTCTTACCATGGCCGGGCTGCAGCTCTGAGGCCCGGTTCCCCAGCCGGAGCCAGGTTGGGGTAAGAGCCGCGCTGGTAGCTGTGGGGGGCCGCGAACACTCCACCTGCCCTGTATGGTGGGGCCTGCACGGCGGGGACACGGCCCAAAGCTGCTCTTGGTGCCCCCATCCCAGTGGGTGGAGGGTCTGCAGCTCCCAGCCCACTCTGGCTTCCAGCTTGGCCGGGGTCAGGGCCTTGGGCGGAAGGGGTGGTGCCATGGAGGGGGCGGGGGCCCCTGGTTCTCCTCTTTTTGGCAGGCTCCTCTGCCCCTGGTCAGAAGACCAGGATATTGGGCTAGATCAGGTGTGGGCAAACTTTTTGACCTGAGGGCCACATCTGGGTGGGGAAATTGCATGCAGAGCCATGAATGTAGGTCTGGGGCAGGGGGCTGGGGTGCGGGAGGGAGTGTGGGAGGGGGTGTGGTGTGCAGGAAGGGACTCAGAGCAAAGGGTGCGGGGTGCAGGAGGGGGCTAAGGGCAGGGGTTTGGGGTGCAGGCTTTGCCCCAGCGCTGCTTATGTCGAGCGGCTCCAGGTGGCAGCGGCATGCAGTGGGGCTAAGGCAGGCTCCGTGCCTGCCCTGGCCCTGCACCGCTCCCAGAAGTGGCCAGCATGTCAGGCAATGACTCCTGGGGGTGGGGTGGGGCAGGTGGCTCCGCCGTGCACTGCCCTCGCCTGCGAGTACCACCCCCGAAGCTCCCATTGGCTGCGGTTCCCCAGCCGTAGTTCACCCTTCCCTGGGCTAGATGGAATATCGGTCTGACCCAGTGTGGCTGTTCATAAGAACATAAGAATGGCCATACTGGGTCAGACCAAAGGTCCATCTAGCCCAGTATCCTGTCTTCCGACAGTGGCCACTGTCAGGTGCTTCAGAGGGAATGAACAGCACAAGTAGTCATCAAGTGATCCATTCCCAGCTTTTGGCAAACAGAGGCTAGGGACACCATCCCTGTCCATCCTGGCTAATAGCCATTGATGGACCTATCCTTCATTAACTTATCTAGTTCTTTTTTGAACCATTATAGTCTTGGCCTTCACAACATCCTCTGGCAAAGAGTTCCACAGGCTGACTGTGTGGTGGGTGATGAAATACTTCCTTTTGTTTCTTATGTTTTGCTGAAGTTTCTTGTTTCCTTTGCTCTTATCTTCTGTTCGTAATTCCCCCAGCTCTTTGCCTCTTTTACTTTGCATCCTGTGGCTTGGCATTCTGGGGTTCCCAGAAGGTGGTTAACTCTGGAAAAGGAGCCTGTTGGATCTTAGTAAGCTTCCCTGGGATTAGTTCAACACAGGGCTAGAAACCTAGCAAGACAGAAATAGCAATTTAAGAAACATAGCTGTAGATCTATTCCACAGGCTTGAATTAAAATGTTGCATAAGCAGCCCGGCTAGCTCAGTCGGTAGAGCATGAGACTCTTAATCTCAGGGTCGTGGGTTCGAGCCCCACGTTGGGCGAAGCGAGTTTTTTTTTTTTTTTTTTTAAAGTGCAAGGTGTTTTAACCATATCTTCCCTGGAAATAAATGTCTGTAAAAATGGCTGTTTCAACCGTCTTTTTTTTTTAAAGAAAGCAAAGAGAGAGAGAGAGAGAGAGACGCCAGATGCCAGTTCCTGCTCCAGGAGTAATGGCACCCTCTTTCTTACAATCAAAAGATAATATTCTGATCTCCTCTTCTTTCTTTTTCTGTCTCAGCTAGAACAGAAAAACAGTCCAGATGCAATTTCCTGTCATCTTTGTCTCGGTTGACTGGGTTGATTATTAAGGGAGATTGCTCTGGAGACGGACAAACAGCTGATGGATAATTTGAATCACAAGAAAAGGTTCAGCAACAAAATTAGCAAATATGATTTTTCTATCCAGCAAAATGGAAAAAAGGTGGTGTGTGTTGATTGTTCTTTTTTCTGTGCATTTATTATACATGCAACCAATTATATTTGAAACAGCAGAATCTAAAATAAGACTATGTTAAAAATTTTGCTTTATTATTTTTTTTAAAGTGCTTGAAACAAATTGCTCCCACAACTTCAGTAGATTTGCCCCAGAGCTGACTTTGGCCTAACACTGATTAAGGATTTCAGACAAACAAAAACACCTCTTTGGTTTATATTGATTTGCATCCCAGTGTCCTTTATACTGTTTCATTTTTATAAATATTTATAGAGTAGATTTGTGTTAGTTAAAGTTCTTAAAGGGAGACTGGAGTTAATTTTATTTGAAACTGACTAAATTTTTAATCCAGTTTTTGAGGGAACAGCCATTAAATGGCACAACCTAAACTTTTTTTTTAATGAGGGTTTATTGAACTCCCCTTCTGGTGTATGTTTTATAAATGTAGTTTCAGGATGGGAGAATCTGACTAAACTAACTGACTATAAGGGAGAAACAATGAAATTGACTAGACACAAACTTGTCAAAGGCAACAAGTGAACACACTGAAAAAAATAGAGAAAAGTAAGATTGAATAATGCCCGCATATTTAACATATTTTATCCTCTATAACAAAACATTTTTGTTATGATTTGCTGAAGTTTCTTCTGGTTCACCAAAACTACATGAGTGAGTGTGGCTTGTGTATGGAGGAAGGAGGGGTTTCAGTGAAGGACCCTAACCGTGGGGTGGGAACTGTGCAGAGGAAGAACTTTGAACCATCCAGGTGTATTTTTTTAACCTTCTTGTGTTATTCAGGTCTTCTGAATTCAGGTGCTGACTGCACCAAGGAAGAGAAGTACAAGCAGCCTGGGTTTGAAAGCACCAGCACCCTCTGTATAAAATAGTGAGCTAGATTTTTTTTTTAGAAACGCAGATGTTTTTCACAAAAGGCTTTGTCCTCCCAGTTCTGCTGAAGCCAGGTACTTGTGGGATTGAATTGCCTGGATTCTGAGGGATTCTAGCATTTTGCACAGCTGTTGTGTTTCAAATCCGCTGCTGAGACAATACAGGTACCTTGTCTGGAATCTGAAGAAGCCAGATGTGTTCACATTGTGAACTTCACAATGACTGCGTTCAGGTTTGGTAGATACCAGGCGCTTGTACCAGTCATCCTGCTGGCTGAATTACTTTGACTGGATTCTGCCAGTTGTGTCACACTTGTGCCGGGATTCCTGACTGTATCCCGGCTGTTTCACGCTTAATACCCTTCAATTTTGCCACCAACGGGTGTTTTAAAACTTTCTGCCCCCTGCATTCTTCCAGATCTAAGTGGTGCCCACATCTGGCTGGACGCTGGTCTTTGTTTAGAAGCCATGCTGCATGCACGGGTGTGAATGAAAGGGAATGTTACAGAGGAGGAGATAAAGCAACTTCTGTGGGAGGCACCTTTTAAACAGCTGCCTGTGTGTTATTTCATCTAGCAGCAGGAAAACAGCAACACTTGGCAAGAACAGGCCTGCAACTCTCACACCAATGGCTGTAGCCGCTGTAAAGAAAAACGCAGCCAGCTGGTTTCTGTAGTGTAGTGGTTATCACGTTCGCCTCACACGCGAAAGGTCCCCGGTTCGAAACCGGGCAGAAACAGCCTTGCTTCTTTTTCCCCGCTCTGAGAACGTGTCTTGTTTTGCAGTCTCTCTTCGGGCACCGTCACTGCTAGGGAATTGTCATATTTCTCCACCTTCATTTTTCTCGCATAAGGAGAGTTCATGTCAGATCTTTAATCAGCATGTCCCTAAGTCTCCTAAAGCACAGCAGACTACAAATAATGAAAGAATGTTATACAGCTTGATCTAATATTTAGGTATATTTGATTTTGTCCAGAATTGCTCAATTGACTTTCAATGGGATTTATGTCACATTAATGATTATGATTGTTGTTCTGGGAGGAAATGAGTGCTATGCTGTGGGTAACAATAACAGAGAACTAAACTGACCTTGGGTATCGACCAGCGTTTTCTTTGCCTTTAGATTATGTGTTAAACGGGAACGGGAATAAAAGGCATGGAGACAAGCTGGAGGAAAAGGCTTCCTGGTTATTGACAAGCTCATTCACACAGGGAGAAAATGTTCTTATAGTTCCCGCGGTTTGTGAAATCACGGCCTGTGTGTTTTACGGGTGTAGGGGGGGGGGGGGGTTACCCCTCCACCTGTTTTGCTGGATTACCTTTATTATGGCCAAATTCTGCACTCAACCTGTTTTCCCTCCACTTTACCTTGCCATGTATTTTCACAGTGGCTGCCTGAGTCTTTCCAGACACCGATTTTTTTTTTCATGATCACTCCCCCTGTACTGGGATCCACGTGTTTTCACCGTTATTTCCCCTACACTAGGATCCATGTATTTTCACCATTATTTTCCCTGCACTGGAATCCATGTGTTTTCACCATTATTTCCCCTACACTAGGTTCAGTGTATTTTCACCATTATTTTCCCTGCACTGGAATCCATGTGTTTTCACCATTATTTCCCCTGCTGTGAGTCCATTTGAGTTCAACAATTCTTTTTCTTGCACCAAGACCCATCTGTTCTCTTCTCATCAGTTAGAGTTTTTTTGTCTACATAACCTGTAGATTTTTTTTCCCCATGGTCACTCCCCTGCACTGCGATCCATGTGTTTCACCATTATTTCCCCTGCACTGGGATCCATGTGTTTTCACCATTTTCTTTCCCCTACACTAGGATCCATGTATTTTCACCATTATTTCCCCTGCACTGGGATCCATGTATTTTCCCCATTATTTTCCCTGCACTGGGATCATACATACGGTGTCATTCAGGAGCAGCTATTCCTGCTTAAGCATGTGTGGACATTTTTATTCCGGATTAAGGCCCGTTTTGTGTAGTTTAACACTGTTGCATAGAGGAACAAGGTACTTCTGGACTAAGTTATTCAGGACTATCCCTGAATCACTCCATGGGTTTGCATTGTGTTAGCCCCATGCGTCTTCACCCTGTTCTTGACTAAATCCTTCCCTATACAGCCAGGCATTTGGGCAGTGAATTTTCAGATGCACACGCGTGTTCACTTTTCAGGATTTTTCCCCCGGTGTTTCCCCAGTTATCGTGTCTGGGTACTGGTAGATCCTGCCGTCTTTCTGCCTGGATTGAGTCTGGATGTTTTATACAGCGCCTAAAATGTGTCCTGCATCCCAGTGGGAATGCAACCTTCATGCCTTCTTCAGCAAACTGCAACTATGGAAGGAACTAGATTAAGAGTGTAGGGTTAATCCTGGAGAGGGTCTTGTGGCCAGGCGTGTTTTCCAGGAGGTCAGCTGGGAGAAGAGGCAAATTCCAATTTGCAGCAAATCAACAGCTATAGAAACGACACACCCCTTTCTGAATAACCCCTGCTAAATCTCAAATTTTGCAACAACCGCCCGGCTAGCTCAGTCGGTAGAGCATGAGACTCTTAATCTCAGGGTCGTGGGTTCGAGCCCCACGTTGGGCGCATATTTTTTTTCCTGCCCCCCTCTTCCTAAGGAATTATTTCTAGATGAGCCCAGGCACACAAAACCGTGCATTTAAAATTAGGACCGCGTTTTGATCTGGCGAAAATAACCCCCCAGCGGAGAAAAAACGTGTCACTGCAATGGGGAAAGTCTGAGAAATGAGCCGCTGCTTTTAAATCACTTCAGTCACCCTCCTATTCCCTCTGATTATTATCCTGTTCCCCCCCCTTGCTGAGATCACCGTCCCCCACTCTGTTCTAGTCCTGTAAGAACAGGGGGAGAGTTTCAGCGTCTTGTCACTTGCAGGGAATTCCCCCCCCCCCCCAGTATCAGGGTCACACTGTGTCTATTTTACCACCGCGCCCTATTGAGAGGCAGGAACTGTAGGTAGCTCCAGTTCATTGCCTTTCCCAGCTCAGGCGACAAGTGAAATTGACAGCTATTCAGCTACTGGTAGCACAGAAATCTGCCCCCACTGAGGGCTTCGTCTTGCACCATTGAAGCTCATGAGAGGTTTTCCAGTGACTTTAAAGGGAAAAGGAGCAGATTAGGGAGCTGTGAGACATTCTATTTTGACAGGAGTGTGACCACATCTGAATAAACTGTAGCCTCGCTGATTGGATGCAGTTAGATCAGATTATTTAGATGCTGATCCTGGGGTTTAATAGATGCATAGTATAGCAGATAAAACAATGTCATAAAGGAAAATAAAATATAAATATAATACATAACAGGGAACAATAAAGTAAAACAAGGATAACATTTGAATGGGTAGAAACATTTTTGAACAAAGAGTTAGTTAATTGCAAAGCGGGCTTCTGTCAAAAATGGATAAAAATGCAAAAATGTTGATGTTTTTCAATTTTTATTCATTCGCCATTTATTTTTTCAACCTTTATTGTCATAGACATTAATGAAAGGGTTACGAAAAGCTTTTGTTTTCATTTCATGAAAACTGGCTTTTTCAGTAAACATTTTTTTTATTGTTATTTTAAAACAAGAAAAAAA
>NW_020664853.1:62008-87868 GCF_002925995.2 Terrapene triunguis | reverse complement strand
CCCCCCCTCACTGGAAAAGCACCAGGTTAAAGATGGATTCCAGTTCAGGTGACATGATCACATGTCACTGCAAGACTTCATTGCCCACTTGCCAGCACACACATATACAGGAAGACTAACAGGTAAACACAGCCATCTGCAGACAATGGTCCTGGTTAATGGGAGTCATCAAGATTCCAAACCATCATTAATGGCCCACACTTTACATAATTACAATAGGCCCTCAGAGTTATGTTTTATATTTCTAGTTTTAGATACAAGAGTGGTACATTTATACAAATCGGATGATCATACTCAGTAGATTATAAGCTTTGTAATAATACCTTACAAGAGACCTTTTGCATGAAGCATATCCCAGTTACGTTATATTCACTTATTACCATATTTTTCTAAAACTATCCCAGTTACATTATATTCACTTATTATCATGTTTTTATGAAACCATATAGACTGCGGGGAGGGGCCTGGTCCCATCACTTTTAAAAGTGGGCGGGTCCCACTTTTTATGGGGCCGTAAGGGCGAGCGATTGGGGAGAGGGGGTGGAGAGAAGCATGCAGGTGGCGAGGCATCTGGGGAAGGGGCGGCATGGGAGGGCAGGGACATGGTTTGGGCGCTGGTGGCACCCCCACTTTTAGGGAGCTGGAGAGACAATGGAAGACCCAACAACCTTTTAATGGCTGGCAACCAAGGCAAACAGAGTCATTGATGAACCAAAAAACCAAATTCCTTTATCTGGTGTCTTATTCTGATACGATGGAGTGGTCTAAAATCCTACACTGATGATTTTATGAACATGGGACACCTGGCTTCCCATAGATTGAGAAATGAGGAGATTCTCAGGCCAGGAGACCATGGTGATGGGTCAGTATAAGAACCCAAATGAATAGAATATCTTACACACCACAGAGGAAACTTGGAGACAAACAAGAATTTCATTTGTCAAGTCCCTTTTACCAAACAATACAGAAAGTTCAACAACAACAAAAAAGTCCTTTCTTTGTTGGCTGCTGGGAACTTTTGAATAACTTCATACTTCCTATTGGTGCCTAAATGGAAGAAGTTGGGTGCTGAGCAATTTTGAAAATCCAGCCATTTGGGAATAATTATTGGTAACCTGAGCAGGGTCTGAATGAGCTCTCTCTTGACAACTAGTGCTGAGCTGGGGAAGAGGATTTCACGAGCTGACCTTGTTTGCATGGGCACACCCACCCAGCCTAGGTGCTCAGCATGATGGGACTGCTTTGCCTGAATGATCACTTTTGGCTGGTGTTGGATCACAAGTCACTTTGTTACTGGGGGCAGGGGCACTAAAGGGTTGTTATCCTTGTTGTGTGAATCAAGGGCAGCAGAACTATGCTTGGCGTACCCTGGTTAAGGACCTCACCCTCAACTATACAGCACTCACTAGGCAGGGGACATGGGTGCCAAACCCAACACCATTGGAATTGAAAGGGCAGGTACTGGTCCCATTCTTCCCTTCATTTTTCCACTATGTAATAACAAAACTGATTAAGATTCAACTGGGAGTCTTGTTACACACCAACAGAGATGAAACCATTGATAACTAGAGCCCTACCAAATTCATGGTCCATTTTGGTCAATTTCATGGTCATAGGATTTTAAAAATAGTACATTTCATGATTTCAGCTATTTAAATATGAAATTTCATGGTGGTGTAATTGTAGGGGTCCTGACCCAAAAAGGAGTTGTGGGGTTGTTGCAAGGTTATTGTAAGGGGGGTTGTGGTGCTGCTACCCTTACTTTTGCGCTGCTGCTGGCGGGGCACTGCCTTCAGTGCTGGGCAGCTCGAGAATGGCGGCTGCTGGCCGGGAATCCTGCTCTGAAGGTAGAGCTGTCACCAGCAACAGCACAGAAGTAAAGATGGCATGGTATGGTATGGTATTGCCACCCTTCTTCTGCACTGGTGCTGGCAGGGTGCTGCCTTCAGAGCTGGGTGCCTGGCCAACAGCCACTGCTCTCTGGCTGCCCAGCTCTGAAGGCAGCGCAGAAGTAAGGGTGGCAATACTGTGACCCCCTTAAAATAACCTTGTGACCCCCCTGCAACTCCCTTTTGAATCAGGACCAGTTTGAGAAACACTGGTCTCCCCCATGAAATCTGTATAGTATAGCACACAAAAGATCAGATTTCAAAGCAAGGTGCCCCCCCACCCCTGTTGGCAGGTGAGCTCCTGAAGATGACCTCTGAACTTTGGATCTTCACTGACTAAGGACAACAACCGTGAGTGGGGTGTGGTGGAAGGAGATGGGAGCGGCACATTAAAGGAACCTTTGGTTGATGCACTTAAGAACTTGAGGCAAAAGGACACTGCCCAACGTGCTCTGGGGTGGGTGTTTTGCCCATGGTTTTATGTTTATGAATCCTGATTGCGGCGTTTTCCCTAATTAATGCCGGGTGACTTCCCTCCTTTTATGAAAAGTTTCTTTTCTACGCTCAGACTCTGTGCTTGCGAGGAGGGAAGTGTTGCTTCTTGGAGGTGGCCGGGGTGGTGTGCAATTGTCCTAGGTTATTGGGGGTGGGAGCTCGAGCCGGTTGTGTGTTGGATCGATGGAAAGGAACCCCTAGGTATAGAACCCAGTCGTGGTTGCTGCTGACTCCACTTGGCAGAAGGGTTACAGTAAGAAATATTCTTAGAAATTGAGACTGGCTCTCACGCAATTGTACCCCTCACTCACAAAGAGTGGTTCTCTGTCCACCTCTATTGGCTAGGCAGGATATAGAAGTTTTGAGTCCACTATAGCCTTGGAGGAAATGGAGATTGCCTGCTCACACTTTTTATTACGGTGACATTTATTACAGGTTAATAAAGGATTAACAGAGCATTTCAAGAAATGGTCACTCAATTGTTGGCTGGGAGTTCAAAAGCCTGACACTCTACTACATTTCTCCGTTTATCTTTCATAATGTGGTAATGTCGGAACACCGCATCTGATCAATTCCAACATATATGGGAATGTTCTAGACGTCAGTGGTCACAATCCGATTGATTCTGGGGGAACAAAAACAGAAAACAAGAAGGGGAAAAGTAGAGGGCACGGGGAGCCCCTTCCATCTGATTCGCCTAGCCACAGCTTCAAGCACCTCTGTAAATGTCTGTAGATCAAACAACAGGTTGATTGCACCCCCTAACACCTTCCAGCATAACAACATCCCTGCTCCTCCTCCCAACAGAGTTTAACATGTTGCTACCCCGAATGACTCATCTCCCGGACAGAACGAAAACTAACCAGGAAAGGGGGGGAAGTTACAGGGAGTCGCTGAAATAGAGGGGAAAGGAGGGTGGACTGGAGGGATGCAAGAGGTCTCTGGTATGTGCAATAAATTCAGCCTACAGAAGCAAAGAAGTATGCGACCCCCTCCTCCGCATTTAGACAGGTCGACAGATCAATAGATTGCTTATAACCATCGATACTGACTCCTACGGACATGCTTATAACCTTCAACTGATGCACCTATAGCACATACTAATCACGTCTGTAACATGCTTCTAACAGCTATTAATTGTTTATTAAAACTTTTATAAATAAAACTTGACTATCAAATGCAGCCTCCTTTTCTCCTTTAGATCAGGCTGTACCAATTCATGCTTTTAGCTCCAGAAGTCTCAAGTTCGGTTCCGGCAGGTTTTCTGAGCAGCAATGGCGGACATGGAGATTGGAATTTTTAACACTTTGTAGGGAATTTGACCATCTGTGAGGACTGAACCCCCTGACCTCTATCCAAAAGCATAAGCACCTTCTGCTTGGGCTAAAGGGCCACATCCATTAGCCAGGCCTAGCTAGCAGTGAAGTTACTAGACCTGGTTGGAAAAAGGGAATTTCTTTACTAGATTTTAAGGCTAGAAGGGACCATTTGATCATCTAGTTTGATCTCCTGCTTTATATAGGCCATAGAATTCCACACAACTACCCCTGTATTGAGTTCTCAGAGGAATTTTCAGGGGCATATATCCTTTGGGAAGTTTTCCCAGTGGGAAATTCCAGTTTTCCCATGGGACTATTAGAAAAAGAGAGGGAGAGTAAGAGAATCCTATTTTCTCACATTTTCTGTTTCCCAACTTTTTCCAGATGGAATTCAAGTTGGAAAGTAGATTCCCACTAGCTTTCCCCCGCTTGGGGATTTCCCAGGGGGAAATGCCCAGTTTCCCAGAGGAACCCTATTTTGTTTGTTTTGATGAAACGAGATTTTCCATTTGTGACGCTGTATGGAATATGGGGGACACTTTATATGATAGTGTTGATACCAATATTATAAAATTGCAAGGAATCTGACCAGATATGCCGTGTGAGGTATCTGCGAAAATGTTATACTTTGCCAAGTATGATAATCTTCTTTAGATGTTTGTATCACTTTTGCATTGTGAGTTATAGATGTGTAAGTATATCTTTATTTCCAACTTGTGCTGTGTTTCTGGCTGACACCCCCAGACTGATTGGCATCAGCACTGCCTGTTCGATGGCTATCCAGGGTCATCAGCTGTACAATGAACCCATTGAAAGAAACCAGGGACTACACTGTATGAGTCAGCAAGACATGTAGAAGCATGCCTTTGGAAGGGACCTCTATGGCTTTTCCATGGCATGTGCTGTGAAGCTTGTGTTTGGGACACAGGAAGTACAAGCCACATGGCAAAAGAATATAAAAGGAAGTGCATCATCTCCATTTTGTCTTCATTCCTGCTTCTTACCTCTGGAGTAACTTTTCTACAAACTGAAGCCCTGAACAAAGGACTGAATGACCCATCCAAGCTGTGGATGTGTTCCAGAGGGACTCTCAAGCCAGCAAACTTACCAATACTGCTAAGAATCTGGTATATGGACTTTGAAGTCTCTGTATGTATCTGATTGCTTTACCATTTAACAACTCTCCTCTTGTTCTTTCTTTTTCCTTATAATAAACCTTTAGTTTTAGACGCTAAACGATTGGCTGGCAGCATGGTATTTTGGATAAGATCCAAACTAATACTGACCTGGCAATGTGACTGACCCTTTGGGGTCAGAAGAACATTTTCTATAGTGAGCAGAGTTTCAAATAACTGGATCTAGGTGCTGATTGGGAGCCAGAGAACTGGAATGCAATGAAGGGGGCTGTGTGAGTTCTTTTTCTCAACAACCAATGTGGGGGATCAGGAGCAGAGTTTGTGACTGGTTGGGGAGTCTAACTTCATTGTTAATCACCAGTTTTGGGAGAATCTGTTCTCCTTTTGCAGCCTGCCCTGATCTTGGCATTTTCAGTGAGGGCTGCCCCAGGCACCCCAGGTCCCACCATTAACGAAATATTTTCTGCTCAGAAAATGCCAACCAGTGACTAGCTGTCAACACAATTTCAAGCATGACAAAGGTCTCTACATTCATGGCACAATAATGTATTCTAAGGGTACTTATCGGGCCCCCCTTCGCCTAGTATCCAAAGACCTCGCAATCTTTAGTGCACTGTGTAGGATGGGTGCTCCTATCCCCATTGTACAGATTGGGAACTGAGGCACAAGGGGCTAGATTTTCAAAGGTGTTTCAGTGCCTAAAGATGCAGGAAAAACAACGAGGAGTCCTTGTGGCACTGGTGAAGTGGGTTCTAGCCCGCAAAAGCTTATGCCCAAATAAATTTGTTAGTCTCTAAGGTGCCACAAGGACTCCTTGTTCTTTTTGCTGATACAGACTAACACGGCTACCCCTCTGAAACCTGTAAAGATGCAGGGAGGCATTCAACGGGATGTTCAAAGGCACCACACCTGCATAAGGGACTTAACTCCCATTGACTTCAATCTTCAGGCACTTTGAAAAATGTAGCCTTAAGGACGCGTTTCTATTAAAGCTGGAGCTGCAATTTCCAGCGTGGGTAGATGTACATGTGCTCCCTTTGATCGAGCTAGCATGCTAAAAACAGTGGGGTAGCTCAGGGGCACCGGAATGCAGGGGAACCAGGGGGCCATGGCCCTATCACTTTTTACTGGCCATAAGGGTGAATGACGGGGGCGGGGGAAAGAGGGCAGAGAGGAGTGAGCAGGGGGCGGGGTCATGGAGGGAAGAGGTGAGGTGGGGCGGAGTCTCAGGGGAAGGGGCGGCATGAGGGTGGGGCCGTGGTTCAAGCGCCAATGCCCCCCCCTTTAGGAACCTTCCGCCACTCCTAGTGTAGCTGCCATGGGATGGGGGGGAGGGGGGCAGGACTGGCTAGCCACCTGAGTACATAGCTAGGGTCTCGGATGGGACTGTACTCCAGCTGCTAGCTCATGCTGAGGCAGCATCGCTGTTATTTTGAGCACACTAGCTTGATCAAAGCGAGGGTGTGTACAACTACCCAAACTGGGAATTACAATGACAGTGTGGATGGTCCCTAAGTACCTTGCTCAAGGTCACACAGGGAGAATCCAGATCTCCCCCAGTGCCCCGTTCCTCCCCTCTTTGAGCCATAGGCGCCAACTCTGTGGGTGCTCTAGGGCTGGAGCACCCACAGGAAAAAAAGTGATGGGAGCTCCCCCCTATCAGTGCCTCCCCCTCCCTCCCAGCATCTCCAGCCCGCCGTGGATCAGCTGTTCCCCGGCATGCAGGAGGCACTGGGGGGACGGGGAGGAGCGAGGGCAAGGTGTGCTCAGGGGAGGGGGCTGGAACAGGTACGGTGGGGATGGGGCCTTGGGGTAAGGAGTGGAGTGGGGGCGGGGCCTGGGGCGGAGCAGGGGCGAGCACCCCCCGGCACATTAGAAAGTCGGCGCCTATGATTTCAGCTACCTGAGGGCAAGGATGGTCCAATGGTAAAGGCTCTGGCTTAGGACATGGGCGAGTCAGTTTCACCTCCCTGCTGGGCCACAGGTTTCCTGTTTGACCTCGAGTTAGCCACCTAGCTTCTCTGCGTCTCAGTCCCCCATCTGTAAAACGGGGGATAATAGTGCTTCCCTACATCTCAGGGGTGCTGTGAGGATATATAGATTAGAAATTGGGAAGTGCTTTGAGCTCTACAGGTGAAAAGTGATTTATAGGAAGGCAACAGTATTATTTGTCACAGTGGAAGTAATTGGCTTGATCTGGAGCAAGGAAGATTTAGACCAGATATGTGGAAAAACTTTCTAACACTTAAGGGGAGGTCGGCTCTGGAACCGGCGACCTACGGAGATTGAGGGACCCTCACCAACTGGAGGTTTTTAAGACCAGGTTGGACAAACACCTGTCAGGGATGGGCTAGGTGTATTTGGTCCTGCCTCCGCTGGTGGGGCTGGACTGGATGTCCTCTCGAGGCCCAGTCCAGCCTGACATTTCTAGGACCACACCAGTGCCAGGTGGCTACGCCGTGTGGGTCCCTTGGTGGGCAAGGAGGTGAGAACTGGTGCTGAAGCTTTTCCCACAGTCGGTGCATTTGTAAGGCTTCTCCGGCAGATGCGATCGTTGATGGACCACCAGGTGGGAGCTCTGGCTGAAGCTTCTCCCGCACTGGGGGCACAGGTAGGGTCTCTCTCCCGTGTGGGTCCGCCAGTGCTTAACGAGGTCCGAGCGCCGGGTGAAGCTCCTCTGGCAGTCGGAGCATTGGTGGGGCCTGCCCTCCGCGTGGGCCCTTTGATGGGCTGCCAGGGCCGGGCGGGAACCGAAGCCAACCCCGCAGTTGGGACAGAGGTAGGATTTCTCCTCCGTGTGGGTCCTCTGGTGGGTGATGAGGTTGGAGCGCTGACTGAAGCCCCGCCCGCAGTCGGGGCAGTGGTAGGGCCGCTCCCCGGTGTGTGTCCTCTGGTGGGCGTGAAGATTGGAGCTCTGGGCAAAGCCCTTCCCGCAGTGGGAGCATTTGTAGGGTTTCTCTCCCGTGTGGATCCTCTGGTGTTTGATCAGCACCGAGCTGTCCCGGAAGCTGCGCCCGCAGTCGGGGCACCGGTAGGATTTTTCCCCGGTGTGGGTCCGGCGGTGTACGATCAGCGTCGAGCTGGTGTTGAAATTCCGCTTGCAGATGGCGCAGGTGTAGGGGCGCTCCCCCGTGTGGGTCCGCTGGTGTTTGATCAGGTTGGAGCTCTGGCTGAAGCTCTTCCCGCATTCGGAGCACCTGAAGGGCTTTGCCGCTGGACGGTGCGGAGGGGCCGAGCTCGGATCAGAGCGCGCCTTGCGGCCCCTTGGCTCTGCCTGGCGGGCAGCCGGCACTGGGCTCTGCTCCGTACCAGTGCATGGAAAGGATTCCCCCTCTGAGTGGGCTCTCTGACGTGCACTGACGTTGGAGCTGGTGGGTTGGGGACTTTGCTCAGTGCTAATGCATGGAGAGAACTCTTCCTCCAGCGGGGTTTTGGGATGTGTATTGGGGGGTGATGGGCTCGCCTTCAATCTTTTCCCCAGATCAGCTTCCTCCTCTGGCTCAGCTCCCTCTCGTGCATTGTGATTGGAGCCACTCAACCTTTGCACGGCGTTAGCACGTGGACGAGACTTCTCCTCTGGGTGCGTTCGCCGATGCACATTGAGCTTGGAGCTGGCGTCGAACCTTTCCCCGCAGTCGGGGCATTGATGGGGCTTCCCCACTAGATGGGATTCCCCATCGCTGGTCTCTGCCGAGCTCTGGCCGACGCTTCCCCGGCTCTGGGTATCTTTACCGGGATCGTGTTCCTGGAGGACTGTCGGCGTGGTGCTCACGCTGCTTTTATAGGGCTTTGCCTCCTCATGGAGTCTCTTATGGGTAATGAGGTGGGAGCTCTGGCTGAAGCTTTTCCCACAGCTGGCACACCTAAAGGGTCTCTCCCCTGTGTGGACCCGGCGGTGCTTATTGAGGTCCGAGCGCCGGGTGAAGCCCCGCTGGCAATCGGGACATTCGTAGGGTTTCTCTCCCGTGTGGGTCCTCTGATGGGTGATCAGGGCGGAGCGGCTGGGGAAGCTTTTCTCGCAGTCAGGACATTTATAAGGCCTGTCACCCGCGTGGCTCCTCCGATGGGTCAGGAGCTGGGCGTTGGTGCTGAAGCCTTCTCCGCAGTCAGAGCATAGGTGGGATTTCTCCTCAAGGTGGGTCCTCTGGTGGGAGATCAGGTTGGATTGCTGGCTGAAGCTCCGCCCGCACTCGGGGCATTTGTAGGGTCGCTCCCCGGTGTGGACCCGCTGGTGGGCGCTGAGGTTGGAGCTGGTGCTGAAGTGTTTCCCGCAGTCGGCGCAGTGGTAGGGCCGCTCCCCAGTGTGGACCCGCTGGTGGGCGTGCAGGTTGGAGCTCTGGCTGAAGCCTTTCCCACAGTGGGAGCACTTGTAGGGCTTCTCACCCGTGTGGGTCCGCCAGTGCTTGATCAGCACCGAGCCCTCGCTGAAGCTCCGCCCGCAGTCGGGGCAGCGGTAGGATTTCTCCCCGGTGTGGGTCCGGCGGTGCACGATGAGGGCTGAGCTAGTGTTGAAGCTTTTCCCGCAGCTGGTGCATTTATAGGGTCTCTCGCCCGTGTGCAGCCTCTGGTGAGTCAGGAGGTTGGAGCTCTGAGAGAAGCTCCTGCCGCACACGCTGCATTTATAGGGTTTCTCGGCGGCGACCGCGTTGCTGTCTTGGGGTCCCTTGAGAGCTCGCTGATGGCAGGCAGGTTTATCCTCTTGCTTTGCTGGGTGCTGCCTCCCTGACCTGCGCCGACTCTCCCCAGTTTTCCCCCCCTGAGAAGCAATCCCTTTGGATCTTCCCGAGAACGCCCTGCGTGGTTCCGCATGCTCCGGACCTCCCTGCCAGGGATTCGTCTCTTCGTTCTCATGCTCGAGCCCGTCAGCTGCTGGGATAAAAAGAGAGAATCTGAAGGCGAGTCGTTCTCTGGGCTAGGAAGAAAGGAAACCTCAGCACCGGGGGTTGGGGAAACTCGATAAGGTGCAGAAGCAGACGCCGAATCCCTAAAAACGCCCGGATCTCGGCATAGCCTCAAGCTATTGGACCCCTTACAGGAATTATGGAGCGGAATTAAGCGGCCTGTGCTATTCGGGTGGTCAGACTACATCTGCATTTCTCCACCCGTGGGTCGGGACCCAAAATTGGGTCTCCAGAACATAGGCGCCGACTCTGTGGGTGCTCCGGGGCTGGAGCACCTGCGGAAAAAAAAAGTGGGTGCTGGTGCAGCTGCAAAACAGCTGTTTGGAGGCTTGCGGGAGGGCGGAGAGCAGCCAGCGACGGGCAGGTGGGGACTCGGGGAGGGGGTGCAGCTGGGGCAGGAAGAGGCGGAAGAAGGGCAGGGCCTCAGGGGAGGGGGCAGAGCAAGGGCAGGAAGAGGTGGAGTGAGGGCGGGGCCTTGGCGTAAGGTGTGGAGTGGGGGTGGGGTCTCGGGAGGGGGGCAGAGAGGGGCAGGAAGAGGCGAGTGCGGGGCCTTCGGGGAAAGGGGTGGAGTGGGGGCAGGGCCTCAGGGCAAAGGGTGGAGCACCCCCAGGGAAAACTAGAAGTTGGCGCCTAGGCTCCAGAATGTTTCAAAGGGTCGCATGGCAGCTCCTGCGGCTCCTGTCCCACAGGGCTTGCTGGGCTCGCCTCCCCGCTCCAGGCACTGCAACCTCTCAGTGCCACTCAGGTTTGGCCCAGCTGTCATGGCGACGGGAGCCTGGGTCCTGAGTGAGTGCCCCTGCAACCCCATGAGCCAGGGCACAGCTCCACTCACACAGATTGGGTCCAGTCAGGGGCTGGGGCCAAACCTGAGCAGCGCTGCTACCCCAGAAGTCACAGTGCCCGGAGTGGAGAGCCAAGCCCAACCAGCCCCACAGCATGGGAGTTGCAGGAGCTGCCACTGTGGGGCGAGCGCCGGGCAGGACCGAACCCCCCCAGGGTGCAGGATCCAACTGAACCCACCCCCAAGCCTCCACCCCCAGACTATTTACTGGGTCGCGACAGGCCACAAACATTGACAAATGGCTCCTGAGCCCAAAAAGGTTGAGAACCACTGGGCTAGAGGATCAGAATGATCCTTCTGACCTTGAAATCTTTTTGGAAAGGGTTGCTTATTTCACACACTTTACACGCGTGTAAATGACAACACAAGGTCACAGTGCGAGGAAGGCTGATGGTCTTGAGGTTAAGGAAAGGGGCAGGGCCGCAGGACACCTGGTTTCATTCCCCAGCTCTGCTACAGACTTCCCTGTATGACCTTGGACAGTTCACTTAGGCTGGGATGTTTAAAGGCGCCTATGTGAAATAGACATCCAATTTTCATTGTATTTCAGGAATAACTTCTTGATTAATTTTAATAACTCCCTTAGGTAACCTTTGAAAATGCCAGCCTCAGTTCCCATCTGTTAAATGGGAATAATAGTCCTTCCCCCCCCCTTCCTATCATGTCTATTTAGACTATAAGGTCTTTGGGGCAGGGATTGAGTCTCACTGTGTGTTTGTAGTGCACCCAGATCTCAGCTGCTGCCTTTAGATCCTATGTAATACAAATAATGCAGAGTCTAAGGCTATAAGAAACCATTGTGATCATCTAGTCTGACCTCCTGGCCAGAGAACCCAGGCCAGGGAACTTCCCCAGAATAATTTCTGTTTGTACTAGAGCGTATCTTTTAGAAAAGCATCCAATCTTGATTTAAAAATTGTCAGAGACAGATAATCCACCGCGATTGTTGGCAAATTGCTCCAATGATTAATTAACCTCGCTATTACTAAGTAAATCAATAGCAGAAAGGTTCCAGGAAAAGGAAAACAATTAGGGTGACCACCTGTCCCAATTTTATAGGGACAGTCCCGATATTCAGTACTGTGTCTTATATAGGCGCCTATTACCCCCTCACCCTGTCCTGATTTTTCACACTTGCTATCTGGTCACCTCTAAGAACAATGCCAGCAAACTAGTCTTACCACAGAGATGCCAAATGTAAGGTACATTTAGGGGTTCATCATCATTATACCCAAAGTACTGGGTCGCCGGCTAGAGCTGGCAGAAAATTTTCCAATGGAACCGTTTTCTCACCAGGAAATATTTTGACAGAATTGAAATGTTCTGCGGGAATGTCCAGATTCTATTGAAACTTTCAACCGAAATGAGGCAGGTTTCTAGGGTCCTTGTTCCAAGGCAGCCTGCCCTGGAGCAGAGGAGCATATTTAGGAAACACCATTCTCACTGCGGAAACATTTCAATGTTTCTGAAGTAAAATATCGCAGGACTTCAGTTTCACGACAATTTTAACTGTTTTGGCTTTTTGTCCCAATTTTGGCCAAAACGTTTCCTGAACACTCAAAATTTCACAGAACCAAAATTCTGTTCTCTAGCCAGCTTTAGTGGTGTGGTCCTCAGGATGCTACAAAGTGGTTTGAAATAAAAGGAAGTATTTCTTCACACAACACACAGTCAACTTGTGGAACTCTTTGCCAGAGGATGTTGTGAAGGCTAAGATTATAACAGGGTTCAAAAAAGAAGTAGGTAAATTCATGGAGGATAGGTCCATCAAATGGCTATTAGCCAGGATGGGCAGGGATGGTGTCCCTAGCCTCTGTTTGCCAGAAGCTGGGAATGG
The DNA here is from genome assembly GCF_002925995.2 of Terrapene triunguis. Lineage (NCBI taxonomy): Eukaryota > Metazoa > Chordata > Testudines > Emydidae > Terrapene > Terrapene triunguis. The sequence goes on along the minus strand of NW_020664853.1, from coordinate 75,450 downwards.
GTGATAGGGATGGATCACTTGATGATTACCTGTTCTGTTCATTCCCTCTGAAGCACCTGGCATTGGCCACTGTCGGAAGGCAGGATACTGAGCTAGATGGACCTTTGGTCTGTCCCAGTATGGCCCTTCTTATGTCCTAAAATGAGTTTCACTCCTATCCACAAGCATAGTTCTGACCCTCAGAAGGTGCCAGAGAGTCTAAGGAGTCCACTAGGGACTTTGCTCCTGCACAGAATTTTAAGTGGAAGATGATCAGACACTACGGTGATGGGCGGCTGTAGAGAACCGATAGCTAAAGCTGAAACAGGAGAGGAGCTCTCACAATGCCAGCTGAGAAGCGTGAGCTGTGGGGGAAGGTCTACTTTCTAGGCTCTTCTGCTCCTTCCCATTCCCAGTTCTGGATTTGTATTAGGAGCCTGTAGAACCAACTCCTTAGCTGGTGCACATTGGCACTGCTCCACTAACGTCAATGGAGCTACCGGGCCAAGATTGTCCAAAGCAGCTGCTGAATTTTGGATGATTAACCTGACACACCATAAAGAAGCCCTGATTTTTCAGAGGATAAGTTCTCAGCACTTTTTGAAAATCCGGCCCCGTTAAGATGGACACTGAAAATCATTAAGTCACTTTGCAAAATCTTGGCTCAGCTAAGGAGCTGGGTGACTGTTGCAGTGATGCCAACATCTGGTTTTTATCTCCAGTCTCATGATGTTTAGTGTTTTCCTCAAAGCCCCAGTGCCCAGAGTCAGATGATTATGGAAGAATCTCAGCTTTAATTTTTTTTCTTTTAAAAAAAGTACATTTCTAGCCTCAAGGTTAAAGAGAAAAGCTTGAAAACTTGGTTCTTGAGTCTCAAAACCCAGAAGGCATATAATAAACTATAATAAAATAATAATTATTATTATTAATAATAAAATAATAATAATAATAATAATAATAATAATAATGTGTTTATTATTTAAAGTCTCATTAGTTGAAAGCAGTCTCATGATTTGGGGGGGCTGACTGGTTCTTGAATTATTTCAGCTGGCAAATACAGGGGTCCTGCAGTCCAGCACCAAACAGGGCACCGTGCTCTCTAAGCAGCTTCTTAGGGGTCAGGCTGCAAAATGCTCAACTGCTGTATTGACCTACATCAAGGTTCCTTGGCTGCCTTCCCTGAGCTGTCTGTTCATTGCACCTACCATCAATCCCCTTCCCAGCACTTACCTGGATTCATACCGAGAGGGCCCAGTGCCCAAGCACCCAGGGGTAATTGGGGAGCAGCCCCAGCCAACCAGAGATGCTTCTCTGATGTACCGGGGGTAGCAGAACCTGCATCCCAGTTGCCTTTTGTGTTTCCATCACAGATGCACTGTGGGAAATGCAGTCTCCACTGCAAGGCATAAAGACACGCACTCTTTGTTGCAGAGCAAACTCCGAAGGGCAGTCTGTGTTGCAGAGAACTATGGGAAGTGTAGTCTCCCTTGCCGTGAAACAGCGTTTTGCATCGCAAGGCATTGCGGGAGCTGTAGTCTCTGGGCCTGGGCCTGATCAGAAATGTAGTGTTTGTGGTGGAGCATTATGGGGAAAGCAGTGTGCATGGCAGAGCGTTATGGGAAGTGTAGTTTGCATTGCAGGGCAGTATGGGAAATGAATTTCTGGGAGGCATGAGGACTACTTGATGATTGTGATGTGCTGGAGAGGAGGCTGTGGAGGGGCAGGGAGGCATCCCAGCTTTAAGAAACAAAGTGAGCCCTGCAGGATAACAAAGGGAGGAATTCTTTGCCTGCCGTGAATTCACCATTAGTTAATTCATTTTAAACACCCAGTCCAAGGGCCTGGAAGAAATGTGTTAAGAGCAGGATGTGAACCCAACCTCCACCTGCAGACCACTAATACCCAGCTCAAGAAAGGCACACAGAGCCTTAAGCACGGTTCCTTTGATCACTTAGCTAGCCTGATGCCAAGGACATCTATCTCTATCTCTGGATTTCACGGAGCCTTGAGGAAATGTCACATTCCCAGCTAGGGCTGTGATGGAGGCTTGTTTTTCTCGGTAAGCTCATTGCAGGCTGAAGAAGTCTCTGAAGATGAAGGTTGTGATGTGGAGCAACTGCACTGCTGGGCTGGTCTCCTTGTATTTAAATGTAGACCACAAAAACATCCAATCCACCTGTGTCTCTCTCTCTCTCTCTGCCTGTCCTTATTTGTGTCTTTCACCATCTGACTTTGTTTCTCTTTGTGCATCTGTCTCGGTTTCCTTTATGTTGTTGTAGCCGCGTTGGGGATATCAGAGAGAGGAGGTGGGTGAGGTAATACCTTTGATTGGATCAACTTCTGTCGGCGAGAGAGAGAAGCTCTTGATCCACACAGGGCTCTTCTGCAGGGCTGGGCTCCCGCCTGGTAAGCTTGAAAGCTTGTCTCTCTCACCAACAGAACTTGGTCTATTAAAAGATATTACCTCACCCGCCTTGTCTCTCTCTTTCCTTTGTCATTCTCTTATAGTAAACTCGGTACAACACTTAGTTATATCAGGATAAAGGTGCTTATATCAACATAGCTTATTCCCTAAATTTACAGGACTAAACTATGCTAGTATAGGCATCTTTATACTGGTATAACAGCATCCATACTAAGGGGAGGTGTACTGCTTTAACTATACCAGTTTCAAACCAATATTGTTAAAGCAGCGCAAACACTGTGTAGACAGAAATTAAGAACTCACAAAGGAGATCATGATGCAGCATCACAGCTGCTGGGAGGATTTTCCCTAGGGGGGATTGAAAACGGCCCCAGCAGTGATTTATCCAGCACTGGAAAACAGAGAGCACTCATAAACGAGAATGCATATGTTAGAGTAATTCAGTGTCACTGTAACTATGTGGTTAGTGTAAGAACTTTATTTCCCCGTGCCCTTCCCCTTGAAGGTTTGGGTGCGTGATGAAGAGGTCAAAGAGACACAGCTAAAGCAGGAAGAGTTTGGGGCTCCTGGATGCTTGTGGATTGATAGTGGACATCATGGGCTCTTTTATGAGTCTTCCTTTCTTGCCTGTAAGGGCTTCTTTCTCTTCCCTTTGGCATAATTATTCTCATTTCATTTTGGTTTTTGTTGTTATCACATAGGAGCTGGTTGAAATATTTTGCCCGAACATTTGTCCAGTTAAAATACATGGTTTCAAAGCCAAAATATTTTGTGGCAACAGGTCAGTTTTGCTGAAATGTTCTGATTTCGTGTAAAAAAAAAAAATTTAAACAGAACATTGGGCTTCGGACTGATATTTTGACATGTCAACGTCGTGAAACAAATCATTTCATGTCCAGTGAAACAAAACATTTCCAGATCCAATGTTTTTAGAACTTTTCCTTCTATATAATGTTTCTACATTTTGAGGGTTTCCACCCTCCATTAAAAGCTAGCATCACATATCAGCATGTTTAGTGGGAAAGAAATTCCACTTACTGAACAGCATTGTTAAGTTTTATTTAACTTGGTGAAGGTGTAAAACGCTTTACCAAAAAGGGGGTCTTCCATGGTGCTCTGCTGACTTGCACCAACCGAGAATATGGCCATATGTGGATTAGTTTCCAGCTCTGCTAAATGGGTATGGGTAAAAGTGAGAGCAAAGACTGATCCCCCATGACACCAGTGGAGTTACTGTAGAACCTCAGGGTTATGAACACCATAGTTATGAACTGACCAGTCATTCACACACCTCATTTGGAACCGGAAGTACGCAATCAGGCAGCAGCAGACACAGTATGGTACAAATACAGGACAGTATTGTGTTATACGTTAACTACTAAAAAAATAAAGGGAAAGCAGCATTTTTCTTTTGCATAGTAGTTTCAAAGCTGCATTAAGTCAATGTTCAGTTGTAAACTTTGGAAAGAACCACCATAACGTTTTGTTCAGTTACGAACGTTTCGGAGTGACGAACAACCGCCATTGAGGTGTTTGTAACTCAGAGGTTCTGCTGTGTTCCTGATTTATATTAACATAAGAGGGGAACGGAGCTTCATATTTTCCTCTCAAGCTGTGCTGTAAATTGATGGGCCTTGTTTCATGGGAAAGCAAGAAAGGATAGAAATAATTCTAATACCTGTTACTTCCCCCTGCTGTCGGGGATAAAGCCTTACTGCTTTAATGCAAGGGGAAGGGGTGGGTGATTTGGGGTCTGAAGTTCTGACTTTTGAGCCTCATTAACAGCTGTGATGATATAGCTGCACACACAGGAGCTTCCCAGCCCCTCTCCACCTAGGTACGTGGGTGGCCCCCTGTCACCACAGTGTCTGGGCACTTGATGGACCCAGGCCTGAAAATTTGGCCTCAGCAGACATCAGGGGAAAGCAGGGTGTAGTGGGGCAACTGCCCCACTCCTGGAAAACAAGGGTTAAAAGCAGCCCTGGAGAGGGCTGTGGCTGTGAAAGGCTAGGCTAATTGAGGAAGCAGCCACAGCTGTGGCCAGCTTAATTGGGGCCCAGCTGGCCGATAAGAGGGCTGTGGGCCAGAAGCTGAAGGAGTCTCACTCTAGCCCGGGAGTGGGAAGGGGTAGCTGTCTGAGAGTGAGGTACCTGAAGTGGAGCAATGCTGGGGAAGGGCAAAGGGAGCTGGGGAGCTCCAGCCTGGTGAACCCCCAGGCTGCAAGCCTTGGTGAAGGCCTACAAAAGGTACTGGGGCTGCAGAGAGGCAGCTGATCCTACCCCCTTGCCAGTGATGAGCGGCCATTACAGACTGGTCTGCCCCAGTGAGTGGGGGCTAGATGATGACTGGCAGTAGCCACTGAGGCAAGGTGGGTTTAGTGGTTGGGGGTTTCCCTGGGAGGGGAGAGTCAGATTTTGGGGTACTGCTGGGGGCAGAAACCCACGGGTAAGGGGCACTGGGGTCCGGGAGGGACACGGTGCCAGCAGCAGGCAAGACACTGGTCTGCAGAGGGCACTCCATAGGCTGGAAAAAAGATAATTCCTAGACGACCAGCAGGAGGCGCCGCACCGGTGAGTCTCAACCTCGCTACACAGGGATTGAGGGCAGGCACTGTCTTTGTGTTCTGTTTGCACACTGTCTAGCACAAGCTGTGACTGAGGTCCCTAGCTACTATGACAATATGAATAAAGATTTATACAGTAAAAGCTTTGTTATCTGGCATGTTGGGGGAATGGAGGTGCCAGTTAGTCAAAAATTCCAATTAACTGTTATACCTACCAATGGAATACCAATTTTCAAAGAGTAAGAATACAATAAAATGAATACAGTATAAAATAGTAGACAGGTACTCAGCAATACTGGTACTCAGCAGTACTCAGTCGTAGTATTGCACGGCAGATTGGCTGGTTTCTTGAAGCACTTAGGTGTATACAGGGAAAGTTTTCTATATAGTAGGTTATCTTATGACACTGCATGTCACTATAGGCAGCGCATGGTGTACACCCAGATCACTAAAGCTATACTGAACATTATTTAGTCTTTCTTCGATGATTCAGAAGGCACTTCAGGATCTTGCAGTGCCTCCGGGTCAGCATTATCAATACCAATTATTGTACAGTAGATGTAGAAGGTGTAAGAGATTGGGCTGAATCTATACTGACCCTATAACACATCCTGGAAGCTGCTTTTTTTGAATAAATCCCTGATATTAGTTTGTTTACTTGTCTTCTGCCTCTTTTGCATAAAAGCAGAGTGCAGAATGTGCAATTGCATAACCTCCTGGGCCGTATACTAGTCCCGGTTACTAGACTGAAGATTTGTATTGGGAGAGATCAGAAATGCCAGTTAATAGAGCTTTCCGGTTCATAAAGTGCCGGATAACACAGCTTTTACTACACTATTAATGAATAATCTTTCTCACATAGCCTGCCTTGAACCCAGTAGGCATGGCAGGGAAAAGAGAGCACCACCCCAGTTTATAAAAGAGTTTATTTCTGTCGTTTTTACCCAGTGCAACAGACAAGAGCTCCTTTTGTGATATACTAAATCATACTTCAACCCCCACCCCGTCTCATTCTCTGCAGAAACGTACAGCCCTCTGGAATCATAGAGAACAGGGACCAACAGGCCGGTCAGAGTCATTCTCACATCTAGTCAGATCGCTCCCATCTCGAGGTTGCTTTGGCAGGCCAGAAATGCACTTCAGATGGGGGCTGTCCCGCCCTGCACCTCAGGGACACAGTTGGAGCTGCATGTCCTCCCCACAGAGATGGAACCAAGGGCAGACTCTCTCCCCGCCGAAGGAGGCCGGCGGGAAAGTGAAGATGGGTTTCTCGTTGTCCGCGTCGAAGAAAGACACCCGCCCCACTTCGTAGTCCAGCAAAACCCCAATCCTCCTGGGGTCCCAGCTCAGATAGAGGGTGGTCAGAGGGGAGGTCGGGGCCCAGTATTCACCCACGCACTGGCACAAAACCCAGATTCCCGCCTCATGGCTATGGCTGATCTCTTCCTTCCTCCTCACAGACTCTCTGGCCACCCCCATGGCCCAGTATCCCCCATCCCCCACATCTACCTCCCAGTAGTGTCTCCCCGAGGTGAATCCCTCACAGCCCAGCACACAGGGCTCAGCGTCAAATCTTTTGGGATTGTCAGGCACTCGCCGCCGCGTGTCTCCCCATCTCACGCTTCTCCGATCCTCAGACACCGTGAGTTCAGGATGAGCTGTATCTGGATCCAGAGTCACATTCACTGGGGGGGGAGAGAATCAGAGGGTTAGAGGCAGAGCTCAGCTTTAGTGGACATTGGGACCATTTCTCACACTCCCCAGCAGCCCCATCCTCGCTAGGACACTCCCCGATTTCCTGCCTCGCTGTCCTGGGTCCCAGGCAGCTGCCTCTGTGCTGGGGTTGAGCTGGGATTTCACTGCAGCCCCCTCTTGCCAGAATCTAGAAGGGTGCTGTTATGGCTGCCCCCTGCCTTCTCCCCCACTCCCATCATCAGGGACGAAGCAGGGGAGGATGCCCGGATGGAGGCATCAGCTTTAGTTGCAGTTTGGGAACCCACCTCACCCCCCCGGGCAAGGAAAGAGAAGGGGGCAGTACACAGACAAGAAATCTGGCAGTGGGAGGAGCCAGAGGCACCAGCTGGAGAGACCCCTCCCCACCCAGCCATGGGGAGAGGGTAAACCCCCACCACATCCAGCCGATCCCCGGCGACATGCCTGGCTCCCACACAGCAGCGCCCTCTGCTTACAGGGCTCCACAAGAGTCACCCCAACCGCCTCTGCCTTATTTTTAACGGGGGAGCTGCTATTTCTCTTCATTCACAACTATTTCTTAAACCCGCCCCCCATTCCCCCCACCGACAATGCAAACAGATCTTCTGCCACCACATACACATATTCTGCAATATGGACAATATGAACCTGTTCCTAGAGCAAGCTATTCCTGGGCCTTAGAGAGGCAGCACCTGGGGACACAGGCGCCAACTTTATCATATCCCAGGGGGTGCTCGACCCCTGCTCCGCCCCAGGCCCCGCCCCCACTCCACTCCTTCCCCCAAGGCCCCACCCCTTCCCACTCCATTCCACCCCCTCCCGCAAGTGCCCCTGCCCTCGCTCCTCACCCCCCCCCCCAGCGCCTCCTGCACGCTGCTGAACAGCTGATTGCGGTGGGCGGGAGGCACTGGGGGAAGGGGGAGGAGCTGATTGGCAGGGCCCACTGGTAGGCGGGAGGCACTGGTGGGGAGGGGGAGGAGCTGATTGTGGGGGCGCTGCTGGTGGGTGCTGAGCACGCACTATTTTTTCCCTGTAGCCCTGGAGCACCCACGGAGTCGGCACCTATGCCTGGGGAGATTCCCCCCTCACCCCTAAGAACAGGGCACAGAGGCCTCCGAATCGGGGGAAAGGAGAGAGGGGGAGAACTGTGGTTTAATTACGGGAAAGATGCAGAGGTACCCAGAGGGAGAGGAAAAACCCTTGGGTTGGTCACTCTGTTTGAGGTGAATTGCACCTAGAGAAAATTTCTACGAAAGCCAGATTGAAATTAAACAGAATCAAGAACACAACATGGGCCCTCGGCGTCAACAATAGAGTTTAAGTCCTCCAAAAGACTTTACATCCCTCAATAATTAGCATAAGCAGGTTCTTGACCAAGGAATCACATTCATGTCATTCCTGCTAAGTCATAAGGATAATTCCCCAGAATCTTCACTTGATTCAGATATTGGACCAGCTGCCTGTCCTCTTTGGGTGTTTGGTTTTACCTTATCAGCTGATCAGGCAGAGCCCGCCCCCTCTCACATTCAGAGTTACAGCTCCATTTCCTGCCTCAGTACCTTTGGATTCCTTCAGCGTCTTCCTGACACTGTTCCCCTGAGAGAATTCACTGAGGAACTCCTCCAGCTCAAGAGGAATCTCCACCTGCTGCTGGGACTTCCCCTTCTTGCACCTAGAAAGACAGATTGCAGTTAACCGGTGGAACTCTTTGCCAGAGGATGTTGTGAAGGCCAAGACTATAACAGGGTTCAAAAAAGAACTAGATAAATTCATGGAGGATAGGTCCATCAATGGCTAGTAGCCAGGATGGGCAGGGACGGTGCCCCTAGCCTCTGTTTGCCAGAAGCTGGGAATGGATCACTTGATGATTACCTGTTCTGTTCATTCCCTCTGAAGCACCTGGCACTGGCCACTGTCGGAAGACAGATACTAGGCTAGATGAACCTTTGGTCTGACCCAGTATGGCCGTTCTTATGTTCTAATTCATTGTTTTATAACATATAATGTATCACATCACCTGTCAGTACGAATTTCGGATAGTGAAGACTGCTGGATTGAGGGGTCAGGTGACTGAATTGCTCTGTGGATCCCAGCCTCAGAACACTGTCAGTCAAGGCACCAGTTTCCCCCACAGGTCCAGTTAACATGCTTTAGTTGCGACGTGAAGAAAGACCAGCTCCAGGGAGGGGAAAGGAGTTATTTTCAGGTGAATAATCCAGCCTTTAGGATGATTAATCACAGGGCCTTAAATAAAGGGCACCAAGCCCAGGATTTTGTTCGGCCGAGGAAGGCTGGGATCTGAATTTTAATCCTCCCCCATGCATTTGGCTGGAACCCTTCCCAGCACGGTGAAGCCCGAGGGAGGAGTGAGAAGGCAACACATACCTGCTCAAGGTGCTTCTGACATCCTGGAGGGGAGGGGGGAAGAGAGAGGGAGAAAGAGAGAGAGATTCAGTCCCACAGTGCTAATAATGAAAACTGACACTACATAAATCTCTGTACCTGGTTACACTTTTTCATAGATTCCTAGGTCTGAAGGGACCATCGTGATCATCTTGTCTGACCTCCTGCACGTTGCAGGCCACAGACCCTCACCACCCACTCCTAATACACCCCTAACCTCTGGCTGAGGTACTGACGTCCTCAAATCATGGTTTAAAGACTCCAAGTTACAGAGAATCCACCACTGACACTAGTTTAAACCTGCAAGTGACCCATGCCCCATGCTGCAGAGGAAGGCAAAAAAACCCCAGGGTCTCTGCCAATCTGATACGGGGAAAAATTCCTTTCTGATCCCAAATCTGGCGATCAGTTAGACCGTGAGCATGTGGGCGAGACCCACCAGCCAGACACTTGGGAAAGAATTCGCTGTAGTAGCTCAGAGCCCTCCCAATCTACTGTCCCATCACCAGCCTATGTTAAATAGCATAGGGCCAGAACCGATCTTTGAGGGACCCCACTAGAAACATATGTGTTCAGTGACGATTCCCTGTCTACAATTACACTGAGACCTGTCAGTTAGCCAGCTTTAAGTCCATATCGTGTGTGCCAGGTTAATTTTATGTTGCTCTAGTTTTTTTAATCAAAAAGTGAAAATGAACAGTGTAACCTCAGGTGTATTTACTGCACCTTCACTAAATCTACCCCTTCTTGTCACTGTCCCTTTGAAGCACAAAGCAGTGAATGTAAACTAATAATGAATAAATACACTCTGGACCATGATTAAAGGGGGTAGGCCTTTAGCCACAGTGCAGACCTCTTGACGGGTTAGCACAGCGGTTCTCAAACTTTAGCAACCCGAGGACCCCCATTTTGATTTAAACATTTTCGTGGACCCCCAAGCCTCCCCATCCTCGCTCAGTCCCAGGCCCCACCCTACTCCACCCCTTCCCCCTTCCCCCAAGACCCCACCCCACCCCTCCTCTTCCCCACCTCTTTCCACCCCCTCCCCCGAGCACGCTGCATCCCCACTCCTCCCTCTCCCTCCCAGCAGGAAGTGCTGGGAGGGAGGGGGAGGAGTTGAGGGAAGGAGCGGGAGGAGTTGATCAGTGAGACCGCGGACCCCAGTTTGAGAAACACTGGGTTAGCACAACTGCCTTGAAGCATTGACCCAAGACCCTTTCTTGGCCCAAACAAAGCAGGAGAAGAAGGCCGGCCTTGTGATGAAGGCACAGGAATGGGGTTCAAGAGACCCAGAGTCAGTTCTTGACATCGTCAGAGACTTTGGCCCTGTGTCTTTAGGGAAATCACTTAGTCTCTCTGGCCTCAGTTCCTCATCCATGAAATGGGGATGATAGAACATACCTACTATAGACCCTGATGAGTAGATCTTCATTAATATTTGTGAGGTGCCCAGACATTGGACCAAAAGAGGTCTGATCACCAACTTCATAGAGTTTATTTATTTCGATTGGAAAGATCCATAATTATACGCCTCTCCCGCCACCCTGACAAATCACAGCACGAAAACGAACTACAATCAAGATTGATACAAAGCAATAGAAAACCCCATCTCCATTTCGCTGCAGAGATTGGAGTTCTCACCTGTGGAAATTCATTCGCTGCCTGCTGGCACTTCCGCTCCATCTCATTGATCTGCTCACTGAGCCGGGAAATCTCCTCAGAGAGTTTGGTGACATTTTCATTCTGTATCCTCACAATCGTCTTGTCCAGCTCTTGTAGCCGGACCAGCAGGAGTCGCTCTTTTTCCTCCAGCGTCTGGTGCAGTTGTTGAAATAGAGACACAATCTTCTGCCTCTCGGCTTGTGTCTGTTTCTGTAACAAACAGGGGAAAGGGAAGTTCAGGGACCCAGGGTGGATAAGAGTAATAATTAAAAAAACAAAACAAACCCAGATTTTATTTCAACTATTTGTTTTTTAATTTGGTGCTGCTAGAGCTTTACTTTCTTCCCATGTTGTCCAGTTAAATTGCTCAAGCGGAGGTTTGTTCAGTTTCCTAGTTGTTGAGCAAATTTCAGATTGTACAGAGATGTTTTCTTGGAAGAGGTTTTATAAGGAAAACGTTCGTCTGGGCTCAAAAAGGCAAGTCCAGGGTCTTATTAGCAGGGACATGAGGACAGTCAAGTGACATTTGATAAAGCAGAGGGGAGACTTTAGACATCAATACATCTAAAAATGCAGCACTTGAGATACTGAGAAATAAAAATGCTCTGCCTGCTACTCTCCCCAGGGTTCCTAGAGCCTCACACTTGGCCCTGGTGGCTCTGACTGGTGCAGCCTCATATCTGACCTGATCCGTCTGTCCCCGGATAAAAGGGGGCCTTCACATCTGAGTCCTTTCCAGTAGCAGGAAGGGCAGGACTCACAGTGACCTTGGCAGAGGCTTGGTGAGAGCGGGCAGGGGAGGGGGAGAAAATAATTCAGAAGTTCTGAGGAAAACTCTGATCTTCTGACACCCCCAGAGCCAGCCATGTGCAAATGGGAACACTGGGACCCTGACTGAGACAGGTCCCAGCAGGGTGCATAAGGGGCATGTGATGGAGGAGAAAAATGGGCCTCTCTCTTATGTGTGGGACTGGCCACACTTGCAGACCTCCCAGGACAGCTCCGGGCTAGTCGCCCTAGTGACAAGGGAAGAAGGAAGCAGGACCAGGGCCCTATGCCTGCACTGTCCAGTGGCCACAGCCCCTCTCCTGGGTCTGGCCCAGCCTCAATGCAGGGCAGGGAGTCACTGCCACAATCCAGCCCACGGAAAGGGACATACAAAGACACAGATCTGGCCACCGTGCCAGGGGCCTTCCACCCCCCTCACAGAGCAGGGTCCACAATTCACCACACCATGCCAGGCCCCCTTTCCCCACCCAGCAGAGTCCCCAATTCATCCCACCATACCAGGGGCCCCAATTCACCTCCTCATGCCAGGGACCCTTTCCCCACCCCACACAGAGCAGGACCCCCCAATTAGGGGAGCTATGTCTCTCTCCTCCCTCTGGCGTCCCCTGCAGACTAAGTACCCGCCCCATGGCTCCCTCTACCAGGGACAGCAATTATTCCTTTTGTAATTCAGGGTGTGAACAGTTACCCTCTATTGGGAAGATGAGCGGGGCTATTGTTATACTGCAATGTGTTAACAAGGGCCATCCACAGATGTGGGTGGCTCCCATTTTACCCTCTCTTTGAATGTCCCAGTTGTCCCCCAAATCTATAGGGCTCTGGCTGTTGAGACCTAGAGCATCCCCTGAAATTTTGGCATGGATCAGATGCAGTGTTCAGAAGTTACCACCTTACACACAGGCAGCCAAGCTCCCATCAACAATTACCTCCCCTGTTCACAGAGTAAAAAGCAACAGAGGGTCCTGTGGCACCTTTAAGACTCACAGAAGTATTGGGAGCATAAGCTTTCGTGGGTAAGAACCTCACTTCTTCAGATGCTTATGCTCCCAATACTTCTGTGAGTCTTAAAGGTGCCACAGGACCCTCTGTTGCTTTTTACAGATTCAGACTAACACGGCTACCCCTCTGATGTTCACAGAGTGAAACTCCCCCGGACACACAGCCCCCCAAATCCATGTCCCTGCTTGCGTAACAACAACAGGCACCTACCAGATGCTCCTGGCATCTCCCCTTTTCAGTCTCTTTAAATCCCAGCAGCTTTGCCCTCTCTTTCTTCAGGGTCTGCAGGCGGGTCTGGATTTGTTCCTGGTTTGAGTGGATTGAAGTATTTTAGTGTGTGAGGTTTTCTTTGCCTTGGGGGGTTTAGTCTACACAAAGTCCTGTGTCTGAAGGACTGTGTGACTCTTACTCTTTGTCCCCTGAAATAACAGTGCTATTAAAACAAATAAAAAGAGGCACGAACTCTCTAGCCCTAGCCAGAGCTTCCTTACCTTGTAATCCAAGCCAGCCTCCTCTATGGGAACCACCGTGTGAGCTCTGTGAGCCTGGGACTCTCTGCAAACCACACAGATGGGGGGTTGATCCTCTTCACCGAACAGTTTCAGAGCCTCCTGGTGTTTCTCACACCTTCCCAAGCCTTTGGCTGCCTGGAAACTCAGCCCTTTGGCTATTTCGATAACTCTCGCCAGCTCCCTGTTGGGCCTGAAGTTTCTTTTCCGGGCAGTTTTTCTGCACTGGGGGCAGGAGAAGTTTCTAACCGATCCCTCCCAGCACTGGCTGATGCAGGCTCGGCAGAAATTGTGTCCGCATTGTATCGACACCGGGTCCTGAAAGTACTCCAGACAGATGGAGCAAGCCAGCTCTCTTTGCAGGGTCTCTACCCCAGAGCTCTCTGTGGCCATGGCCAGG
>NW_020664853.1:11754-61998 GCF_002925995.2 Terrapene triunguis | reverse complement strand
TCTTCAGACATGGTTTTTTAAATAAATTCTTCAAAAGACCACCCTTATCTAAAAAGCACATTTTAATTACTATAGTAAAAAAACTTACTTCCAAAGTCTTCCTGTCCTTTCTGTCCATCCATTTCTCCCAGCTGACTCGCCCTTACTACAAAGTTTTTGCAAATAAATGTCTGACAAACTTCAGGGCATATCAAAAAACCTGTGACTGACATTTTTTATTCCCAAGTTTAGTGCTTTTAATTAGGTACCTTCTGCATGTCAATTCTGCGTGAGGGAGAGGGTACAGGGGTCTCTGCGGGGAACTGTGACTCTCCGCCACATGAGGTGGGCTGGGCATCTTGTTATTCTTTCTGCCTTGTCCCTCCGGCCTGCCCCCCCCCCCCCCCCGCCTGGCTGCAAGCTCAGGCTGCTGTCGGGCATAGGGGCACCAGTTTATAAGGACGGCCCTGGGGGTGCCAAAAAGAGGTGCCCTGGCTCGCCAGGGAGGAGCCGCCTTCCGGAGGCACCGGAGATCCAGAGCGTCGGCGACGAGCCCCAGCCATGGAGGAGCCGGCGCAGCGCAGGGGGGCAGGAGCCCTGCAAAGGCGGCAGCGCCGCTAGCGGGGAGCAGCCGTGCCCCCCACCCCTCCTGCCCAGGCTGCGGCCTGGCACCCCCCCAGGGGGCTCCTGCAGGCTGCAGCAGATGCATGCGGGCAGGGGCCCCCGCGCCCCCCCCCCCCCGGCTTCCTCCTCGCCACGCTCGGGCTCTGTGGCTCCTGGGGATGTGAGCCGCCGCCGGGGCGTGGGGCCCTGAGCCTGCTCCAGGAGGGGCAGCGGCGGCTCACACTCCCAGGAGCCGCAGAGCCCGAGTGTGGCGAGGGGAGTGCCGGGGGGGCGCACGGGGGCCTCTGCCCACATGCATCTACTGCAGGAGCCCCCAGAAGGCAGTTCCTCCCTGCCGAGCTGCTGCAGTGGCCCAAGCCCGGCAAAGCCAGTGAGTGGACTCAGGGCGGGGGCTGCCGGGGGTGGGGAGGGCTCACGGGGGGGGGGGGGAGGGGGGGGCTGTGCATCCTCCAGGGGAGTTCAGGGGGTGGGTAGGGGGGAACCTGGTCTGGGGAGCAGCCCCTGGGGTCTATAAAGGCTCGTTGGGATTTGCCCCTCAATGAACCGATGTTACGGGGGGGGGGGGGGGGGCACAAGGTGGCAGTTTCGCCTAGGGTGCAAAATATCCTTGCACCGGCCCTGGATATCACCCTTGAAATTGGGCCAGTCTCCTTTGTTGGGAGTCTTGTCTTCTTTTCAGTGTCTTAGTTGCTTGCAGCATAGGTGGAGGCAGGAGAAGGGTGAAGCATGGGCCTGCTCTGTTCTGTTTTATACCCTCTATCCCATGTGCTGGGGAACACAAGTCCAGGCATGTCTGGGGGCATTGCTGAGTCTCCAGGCAAAGCTGAGCAATTCCCTTGGTGCGGCCTCATGCAGGTGAGTCATTGAATTGTAGCTTCCTTGCTGGGCAATGGTTGTTGATGGGTTGTTTGAAACCCCGCCTGGGTGTTGGTCACTTTCCTTGCTGTTGCCTCTGGGGAGCTAATATCTGGCTGATTCCATAATTTACAGCATGTTTTAGTGACCCACCATACAACACAATTCTCATAACTTCATCTGCATTAATGATACACATATATGGATAGAGAAATGACTTTCAGCAGATCATAACCTTTCTCCTGATACATATAAAGCATGCCTTGTAAGGTAAGATCACAATGATATGAAAATGAGGAATATGGGGGTTACAGTACACTCCCCCAAGGTATAGAATGTAACAGTTATTTTTAGTAAAAGTCAGGGACAGGTCACAGGTGTCCGTGTATTTTTGTTTATTGCCTGTGACTTTTACTAAAAAGAACCGTGACAGAATCTTAACTTCTGTTATCACTGCCTGCTGTGTGCTTCATAATTTCTGTGGAGCAAAGGGAGAGACGTTTCCACAGGGGTGGGGGCAAGGCGGCGGATCAGCAGTCTGCTAATTTTGAGCAGCCAGCTACCTGGGCTATCAGGAGCTCAGCGGGGAACAATGCGGCTCAGGGTGGCTTTGTAAATCCATTTGATTAATGACCCAAGGCAATGGGTGTTGCTTTTCTGCATTGTGCCTGCCAATAGTCTGAACCTTGCTTTGACGGCTGTGTGTGTAGTAGTGTAACCTTGGAAATACACCTCTTACTTTGCTCTGAAAATGACTCCCAGCCCCCACCTGCTGCAACCACTAGAGCCCCCTCCCTTGCTACAGCTGGGGAGACCACCCCACACTCCACTCAGCCCCTGGCCCCTCCAAAGGCACTGCAGTGAGGGGGAAACCGATGCCTGGGGAATGGGCTGAGACCCTATAATGCAGGGGTTCTCAAACTGGGGGTCAGGACCCCTCAAGGGGGGTCTTAAGATTATTACATGGGGGTTCATGAGCGGTCAGCCTCCACCCTAAACCCCGTTTTGCCTCCAGTATTTATAATGGTGTTAAATATATAAAAAAGTGTTTTTAATTTATAAGTGGGGGGGGGTCGCACTCAGAGGCTTGCTACGTGAAAGAGGTCACCAGTACTAAAGTTTGAGAACCACTGCTATAATGCATTCCTCATAGGGGCCACTCCAGTGGCTGCTGTGAGCGTGGGGGTAGAGTGGGCTAATGCTTAGAGCAAGAAGGGGATGGGAGCCAGGATTCTTGGGTTCTATCTACAGGTCTGGCTCTGTGTGACCTTGTTCACCCCCCGTTGAGTGCCTCAGTTTCCCTCCCCCTTCACTTCGAAGTCATAAAGATGGTTTCGTTTTCAAGAAATGGACTTTTATTGCACACAGAAACATGTGCCACAGAGGTAAACCTTGGAAACCGCAGGGGAATATACAACTGGGAGGGGGAATGCACATTCACCTTCTGTTTAAAAGTGCACAGGCCTGGCCTGTCACATGTCAGTGTATGGGCGGCTGGGATTCCATTCACCCTCCCCGGGGATTGAGTGGAAGGGATACTGCATCGGGCCCCTACGCCAAGTGGAATGTGTGCGAGGGCGGGAGGGGAAGTAGGGCGATGTTAGAGTGCTGTTCTGGAGGGGCTGCAGAGGGAGTCGAGACTTAAAGTATCGCTCCTGAAGGTCAAGCAGACGCCTCAAAATGTCTGTTTGTTCCTTCAGAATCCCCAGCACCTCCTGCTGCATGGCACGCTCAGTCTCCTTGGCTTGCGCCCTGCTCATAACATCCATTTTTTCCCAGACAGCGGTCCTTGACTCGGTGTCCGCCCTCCCAGAGGCGTTCAACGTCTCATGCGGCGTGTCGGCGCGTGTTCTCTTTGGCCTTCGTCTTATCTGGAAGAGCCCCGCCGACAGTGTGGAGGGAGAGCCCCAGGCCGCACTCCTGGCTGTAAAACCACAAAGGAACCATTTCAGCGCAGACCCAGGGTCCAGGGCAGACTTCCTGCATAAAAATCACTCCCTTGAATCCCCGCAAATGTACAGCAGAACATTTGCATTTCTGCAAGGTGTTCATTGGACTGGTTTGCTGTCTTAGCCATGGGGAGTACGGCCCGGGGGCAGGGGCGTTGGGGCTTCTGCAGAAGTGGGGGTGGGGGAACACAGACCCCTGCCACTCAAATTATGGCCATGTTAAACAGCGGGTGGCCATGCCCCCCTCATCCCCCGATTCCAGCGCCCCTTCCCCGTTGTGCCCCTGGGTTCTGGCGCCCCGTCCAGTGATGGGGGTAGGACAAGCTATCACAAGGGGGTGGGTGGAAGAGGAGGGAGAGAAGGGAAACAGGCACTAGTGTTTGCGGTTCGAGCAACTGAAATGAATACTAGCACCATCTCCCAGAGGTGACCCTAGCTGATACCACGCTCCTGAGGGTAACAGAGGCGGAAAGGGAACAGCTGCTGCATGCGTTCAGGTACGGACCGCGTCCTTATGTTGCTATCCTGTGTACTGAGATGATGCCTGCCGAATCAATACTGGAGTGGCGCAGGAAAGTGTCCTACCGTGGTGGAAGAAATAAGCCAGCCCTCCCCAGAAACCTTCAATGGATTGCAGACTACCTCCAGGAAAGTTTCCTGAAGATCTCTATGGAGGATTCCTGGGACATCCCTGTGTACATAAACAATCTCTTTCGCAGGGCACCCTCTGCCTAGCTGGTCCGGGCACTGAGAAGCAGACAGCCACTCTACCTCCACTGATTATTTCAATAAAAAATAGCAAATAAGAACATGTGTCCCCACAATATTAATGCTAAGTGCGTACTCACCAGAGGTGCCCTCCCCAGCATCACGGTCAGCCATGCTGCAGTGCTGCAACTGGCTGGACTGCTCTGGGGTTACAAACAGCTCCTGGCTCCCCGGGACAATGGATCCCCCACTCGCCTGTCTCCAATTCGTCTCCTCCTCTTCCTCATCCAGCAGCTCCGACTCACCACTGCCTGCAGTGCCCTGGGACTCTGACTCCTCCGAGGACTCCAGGCGGCTCTTGGAGGTGGGGTCATCGCAGAGGATAGCATGCAGCTCTTTGTAAAAGGGGCACGTCTGTGCTGCACCAGAGCGACCGTTCGCCTCCCTTGCCTTCTGGTACGCGAGCCGCAGCTCCTTTGCTTTCACGCGACACTGCAGCAGGTCCCTCTGGTAGCCCTTCTCCACCATGTCCCGAGAGATCTTCTCATAGACATCCGCATTTCTACGGCTGGATTGAAGCTTTGCCTGCACAGCCTCTTCTCCCCACAGGCCAAGGAGATCCAACACCTCCCGCCTACTCCAGGCAGGAGAGCGTTTGGAGCGTGGACCCCGCATGCTCAGCTGGGCAGGCGAGCTCTCCACTCTGAACAAACAAGACATGGGAAATTCTAAAGCTCCGGGTCCTTTAACAGGGGAGGGGTACCTGTGTACCCGGCTGCTGGGCAGCGGAGTTAAGAACGCTGACCGGAGGGGTCACCGCGGAGCATTGTGGGACAACTCCCGGAGGCCACTTAAGCCGCTGGCATCGACTTCATTAAGCGCTATGCTTCTCGCGGAGGCAGGGTAATAAAGTTGACGTAGCGGGCGAGTTACGTTGGCAGGAGGGACCTGGTAGTGTAGACGTGTACACAGTTAGGGTGACATAAGCTGCCTTACGTTGACCTAACTCTGCAGCGTAGGCCAGGCCACAGGCAGGAAGTTCAAGCCTGAAGCCGAGCCGAGGAGTGTGTGATGGGGCTGGGAAGGGCCCAGGGAGCCTCTCTGATAGCCAGGGACTGACCATAATGCAGCCTTGGCCATGATCCCACTTCCTCATCACTCTGGCCACCTGCAGGGCCGGATTAACCTTGTGTGGGTCCGGCTCCAAACGTATTTGTGGGCTCCCATGGAGGCAATGGAGCATGGCACAGGGAGGTCAGTCCCCAGAGTGAGGGGCCAGACAGGGGCAATGGGGCATGGCATGGCAGCGGCGGCCCTGCTCCACCCAATCCAGTGCAAGAGCACTATTTACAAACCGGCAGTTGTCAGATGCACAGTGGCCCGCCCGGCCCTGTGCTTCCAGCATGTCCCTTCCCCTCGGGAGCGGGCCCATGCCGTGCCACACAGCCCCACCCCCACCCAACACAAATACCCCCACCGACTCCCCCTATGCCAAGAGCCCCCCTGGACCCACTATGCCCAGCACCCCCCCCCCAGGTCCCCATCACAAATGCACAGCACCCTGCACATCACCCCTGCCCAGCACAGCCCCACCACAACTGCCCAGCACCCCACACAGAACCCCCACTCCCTAGTGCCCCAACACACACAGATCTTCAGACCCCCCCAGATTCCCCAGAGACCCACTCCCCTATGCCCTGCCTCCCGGACGCACTCACCGGCCCTGCTGGGAGGCGACTGTGTCTGCCGGGCTGAGCTGGCAGCGCAGCCAGGGCTGGTCCCAGTGTTGGGAATCGCTCCGGCTCCTCAGGCGTGGCGTAATTGCCCCGACCGGGCTCCCTCAGGACCCACTTGCCTGGAGGGGCCCAGCCAAGCCCTCCACACTGTCCGAGACTGGCCAGGCTTCTGCACCAGTCCCAGGCGGCTCAGCTCCAGGGAGACAGGTGGGGCCCCACAGGTGGTGGGAAGCAGAGACTGCCCGGAGCCGGAGGTGCACTGCGGTCCGGCCAGGGGGCTAAGAGGAGCTGGCGGGTGGGGCCGGGGGTGGAGAGGAGCCCTGGGCCGGCTGAGAAGAGCAAGTGGTGGGTGGGGGAGCCAGCAGGCTGGCAGGGTCTCAGGGCTCAGTGCAAGCAGAGCAGGCCAGGGCCTCTTCTGAGCATGGGCCCGGCTCCATGGTGCCACTGGAAACCCGAGACTGGCCACCTGCTGCTGGATTGGATCAGCGTCTGTCCTGCCCCAGGGCTGCCCAGAGCTCCTGGGGAATCTGCCCCAGCCCCAGAGCCAGGCAAGGAGTCCCAGTCCCACTCCAGCCACAGAGGGGAACAGAGACAGACACACACGATTCCCAACCAGCAGCACACGGCCCCAGAGAGACACACAAACCTCCCACGCTGACATTCATCCCCACGGCCCTGCTGGGTAACAACACTGGGCACCTACCAGGTACTCTGGGCTTCTCCTTTCTCTGGTCAGTTTCAATCCCAGGAGCTTTTCTCTCCCTTCCTTCCTGCAGTCGGGTCTGGAATTGTTCCTGGGCAAAGGGACATGGGAGGTGCGGGGGAGGGTGTTAATTTTTTTCCTTTGGAGCATGAGGCTCAATGATCCTCCCCTCCCCCAACAATAACGCTGCTGCACGGATTTAGCTTTCCAGTTTATTTAACCCAGCAGCAGGCTGGGAGAGCACCCATATGGCAACTCACAGGCCAGGCCATGGAAGGTGCAGGAACTGGGGGAGAACCGCCGGTCACAGAGGGGAGCTAGTTTATCTTAGGAATGCAAGCTGGGTCCAGGCCTCCGATGTACAAACCCTAGTGCCTCCCTATGTAGCAGTGGCCTCTCAGCATGCTTGGTAGAGATCTCTTTCCTACAACTCTGCTCCCATATTGCTGATTGCTAGTAAAACAGAGGGAGGCAAGTTTGCTCCAAAAATCCATCATCAATTATTCCTAAGGTTGAGGGCCAAGATCAGTATCTTAAGAGTTGAGGGCCAAGATCAGTAACTTAACCTAATGATCCTGATAAGATCATTGTAATTAACAATTAACAACCAATAAAGTGGCAGAAGATATGGAGTTCAGGTGAAAGGAACCCCAACATCTGAACATCTGGAAATTCACAAGTAAGGTGCCAGACTCCATGAGGTCTGTCTGAACTGCTGAGCTTTGGCCTCTGAAATCTAGGGTTGGAAAAAAGCCACCAGTACAAATATTGTGAGTGGGCAAGTATTTCCTACCTTGTCCTCCTGGACAGCCTCCTCTATGGGAACCACCCTGTGAGATCTGGCTCGGAGCCTTGGCTCTATCACACACCACACAGATGGGGGTTTAGTCCACTTCACAGAAGAGTTTCTGGGCCTCCTGGTGTCTCTCACACACTCACTCGTCCTGAGCCTTTGGCTGCCGGTAAACTAAGCCCTCTGGCTACTTCGATAACTCTCGCCAGTTCCCTGCTGGGCTGCAGGTTTCTCTGCTGGGCAGTTTCTCTGCACTGGGGGCAGGAGAAGTTTGTATTTAATTCCCCCCAGCACTGGCTGATGCAGGCCCGGAAGAAGTTGTGCCCGCAGTGGACAGACACCGGCTCTTGGAAATACTCCAGGCAGATGGAACAAGAAGCTTCCTCCCGGAGACTTTCGGCAGTGCAGGGCTCTCTGCAGGCAATGGATCCCGCCGGGAAAGGGGTAACAAAGTTAGTTTGAATTTACAGCCCTCTGGCAGAGGGACACAGGATGGAATTGGGTGTTTCCCTTCCTGGATCTGTCTCATTGGCTGAGCCGCGTCCCAGCCCCTGGGGGATCTGGTGTGAAATGTGATCCTGTGTGTGCTGGGGACAGTGTTAAACTCAGGTTAATAGGACATTTACACTGGAAATAAAGTCAGACAGAGAGATTTTGTTCCCTTAGGGGAACACAGACTTTAAAGGCATAGTCACTCTTTGAAAAAATAAATAAATAAATGGAATTCAGTTATTTAACTCCCAAATCACCACATAAGAACAGCCACAATGGCTCAGACAAGGTCCATTTAGCCCAGTGTCCTTCTGACAGTGGTAGGGTGACCATGTGACTGGTTTTTGATTGGAACACCTGGTCGAAAAGGGATCCCGGCAGCTCCAGTCAGCACTGCTGACCAGGCTGTTTACTGGCTGGCTGGCGGCGCCACACAGCGGGGCTGGCAAGGTTCCCTGCTAGCCTCCATGACGTGCGGCTCCTGGGAAGCGGCTGGCATGTCCTCACTCTGGCTCCTACGCATAGGGGCAGCCAGTGGGCTCCGCACGTTGCCCCCCGCCCCAAGCACCGCCCTCCCACACTTGGAACTCCCTAGCCCAGAGCCCCTTCCTGCACCCCAAATCCCTCATCCCCAGCCCCACATCAGAGTCTGGCACTCCCAGCCGGAGCCCTTACCCCCTGCCTCCCAACCCCCTGCCCCAGCCTGGAGCCCCCTCCTGCACTCTGAACCCCTCATTTCTGGCCCACCCCAGAACCCACACCCCCAGCCCAGAGCCCGTATCTTCTCCCACACCCCAACCCCCTGCCTCAGTCCGGAGCCCCCTCCTGCATCCCAAACCCCTCATCCCTGGCCCCACCCCAAGCCCGCACCCCCAGCCCGAGCCCTCGCCCACTCTCGCACCCCAATCCCTTGCCTCAGCCTGGAGCCCCTTCCCTCACTCTGAACTCCTCATTTCTGTCCCCACCCTGGAGCCCGCACCCCCAGCTGGAACCTGCACTCCAGCCCCCGGAGCCAGCCGGGTGAAAATGAGCAAGTGAGTGAGAGTGGGGAGAGCTAGTGACCGGGGGTGGGGGATGGAGTGAGCGGGGCGTGAGGCCTCAGAGAAGGGGCGGGGCATGGGCGGGGTCTTGGAGGAGGGGCGGGGCAGGGGTGGGGCAAGGGTGTTCAGTTTTGTGCGAGTAGAAAGTTGGCAACCCTAGACAGTGGCCGATGCCAGGTGCCTCAAAGGGAATGAACCGAACAGGTGATCGTCACGTGAGCCATCCCCTGTCGCCCATTCCCAGCTTCCGGCAAACCTGGCTGAGTGGGAGCCATTTCATCTGCACGGAGGCAGGAATCTCCTGGTTTCCATACAGGGCGCAGCAGGAGGCATGGGGCAGGATGGTCCGGGAGATCAGAGGCTGCTAGGAGCGAGCAGGCTCCAGCAGAGAGGCCTGGGAGTACGGGTACGTCTGCACCTCACTGAAAGATCTGTGGCCTGGCTGTGGCTGGCCTGGCTTAGCTGACTCGGGTTTGCAGGGCTCTAAAATATCAGTGTGGACATTGGGGCTCAGGCTGGAGGGTCCGCGGCTGCCTGCGCAGTTCTTACCATAGCCCGGCTGTGGCTCTGAGGCCCTGCTTCAGACACAAGATTCTGGCTGATGTATCTTTACCAATGGCCCACTAGACCCTTCCTTTCTGCTTTCAGGAAGAGTGGCTAGCAGAATATGGATCATATCATACATTCAGGGCTTTGGAGCGGAGCCCGGAGCTGGAGCGCGGAGCAGCTCCGGAGCAGTGGAGCTGCAGGTTTTTGCCTGGAGCTGGAGCGGAGCCGGAGCACAGCTCCAAAGCCCTGGGTACATTAATACATTTAACACATGCTACATTATTAACATTCTTTAATTTTTTATTCTAAATTATACAAAATACAAACATAAAATCCTCCTACTACACGCTGCAGTGGCACACTGTGGACGCGCCCTCAGCTGCCAGAACAGAATCTGACCAAGCTTCGTAGTGTTGTGTGTAGACCAGCCTCAGTCCTATTGATGCGGCTTGTCACACAGCGATTTCATACTGTGTCCTGCCCAGAGAGGGGGGGAATTTCCCCTCCCCAGGGACTGCAACTCCTCACAGCTCAGAAAATGAAGGAGCTTCAGCAAGGGAACCGCCCAGTTGCTGACCAAGGCTGAAGAGATTGTAAAGTGAAACTAACCTTTTCATTCTCCCCCTGGCAGGCAGCCATGGCAGCCCCGGATCCTGTGGAGTGTTTGCAAAAAGAAGTTTCTTGTTCCATCTGTCTGGATTATTTTACTGACCCGGTGTCTATCGATTGTGGGCACAACTTCTGCCGTGACTGCATCAGGCAGTGCTCGAAGAAATCGGAGGCCAAACTCTCCTGCCCTCAGTGCAGAGGCACGGCCCTGAAGAGAAAATTCAGGCCCAGCCGGGAGTTAGCAAATGTGGCTGAAATAGCCAAACGGCTGAGTTGCCAGGCTGCCCAAGGGGCAGGAAGGGAGAGGGTGTGTGAGACCCACCAGGAGGGTCTGAAACTGTTCTGTGAGGAGGATCAAAGCCCCATCTGTCTGATCTGCAGAGAGTCCCGCGCTCACAGATTTCACACTGTGGCTCCCATAGAGGAAGCTATCCAGGATTACAAGGTAAGAAACTACAGTTTAGCGCCATTTTTGTACCAGCTTTTTTTTTTTTTAATCCTTATTCTTTTCTCTATTTCAAAGGACACAGAGCAGGAGTCAGATAATCTCTCACATACACGAATCTGTAGAGGGAAAGTGACCACACCTCCCTTAGATTAATAGAGGATATTGTGAAGGCCAAGACTATAACAGGGTTCAAAAAGAACTAGATATGATCATGGAAGACAGGTCCATCAATGGCTGTTAACCAGGATGGGCAGGGATGGTGTCCCTAGCCTCTGTTTGCCAGAAGCTGGGAATGGGTGACGGGATGGATCACTTGATGATTGCCTGTTCTGTTCGTTCCCTCTGAAGTACCTGGCATTGGCCACTGTCGGAAGACAGGATACTGGGCTAGATGGACCTTTGGTCTGACCCAGTATGGCCATTCTTGTATGGCCAGAAGAGACCAGTATGATCATTTTGTCTGCCTTCCTGTATAAAACAGGCCATAGAACTTTGCCCAGTTACCCCTGTATCGAACCGAGTGACCTGTGTTTAGCTAAAGCACAACTTCCAGAAAGGCATGCAGT
This sequence comes from Terrapene triunguis, assembly GCF_002925995.2. NCBI lineage: Eukaryota > Metazoa > Chordata > Testudines > Emydidae > Terrapene > Terrapene triunguis. The sequence goes on along the minus strand of NW_020664853.1, from coordinate 50,947 downwards.
TATGATCAGAAAACTTCAGGAGTTGGAGAAACTCTGCCACTTCCCTGGCTACTCACCCTCACTGTTAACATTTTGTGCCTTATTTGTCATTTGAAATGATCTGTCTTTAATTTCCAGCTATTTGTTCTTGTTGCATTATCACCCAATCCACTAGATTAAAGAGTCCTTTAGTACCTGGTATTTTTTCCCCCTTTGAAGGTATTTATGCACTAATCAAGTCACCTTTCAATAGTCATGATAAAATAATCAGATTGAAATCCTTAAGTCTCTTGTTCTAATGGCTGGTCTACACTGAAAACTTACACTGACATAGTTACATCTCTCAGGGATGTGAAAAATCCCCCTAGCCCTAGTGTAGACAGTGCTACCCCACTTCTTTGCTCAACCTAGCTACCGCCTCTTGGGGCGGTGAATTAACTACGACCAGAGAACCTCTCCCATGGCTGTAGTGAGTGTCTACACTGAAGTGCTACAGCAGCCACTGTAGTGGTTCAAGTGTAGACATAGCCCTAAGTCGTTATTTCCAGCCCTTCAGTCATGTTTGTGCCTCTTTACTGCACCCTCTCCGATTTTTCATTGTTCTTGTAAAAAAGTGGACCCTGGAATGGGAGGCAGTATTCCAGGATCAGCCTCACCGTGAACATATACACAGGTAAAAAAAAATATACAAACTAGTCACGACTCCACTGTTTATATATCCAGGGATCATATCAGCCTCCGCATTGCAGTGGGAACACATGTCGAACTGTTTGTCCACACTGACCTCTAAATCCATTACAGCAGTGGTCCCCAAACTTTTGAGGGTCATGCCCCCCTTACCCCTGTCTGTGTCCCCCTGGCTCCCCCCCCCGAGCCAGGACCGGGAGCAGGGCTGCGGCTCCAGGCCGGGAAGGGAGGGCAGACAGGGGTAAGGAGGTTGAGGTTGGGACCGGAGCTGGGGTGGGTCGGGGGTGGGCCAAGGCTGGGGGCAGTGCGGGAGCAGACCCGCAGCCGAGCTGAGATGGGGTCCAGCAGCCAGGCCTGCAGCCAGGTATGGCTCCGCTCCCGGCCTCGCCCCCAGCCTCGGCCCCGGCCCTGGGGCCGGGAGCGGAGCTGCACTGAGGCTGGGGATGGGACTAGGAGTAGGGCCGGGAGCCGGGCACATGGAGCAGAGCTAGGGGCGGGGAGGGGTTGGGTGGCGCTCCTTCCCTGCCCCCTGTGGGATCTGGCCTGGGTCCCATTGTGCCCCCCCCCGGACATTCCTCCACAACCCCCTCGGGGGGCATGCTCCACAGTTTCGGGACCTCTGCATCACAGGGTCACTGCTTTCCAGGATACAGTCTCTCCTTCTGTAGGTCTGGCCTGCATTCCTCGTTCTTAGATGTATAACTTTGAATTTGATTGTAATATACATTTAACTTATCAAATGATCCTGATCGCTCTATACGACTGCCCTATCTTCTTCATTATCTACCACTCCACCAATCTTCACATCATCCGCACATGTAGTCAGCATTGATTTTATATTCACTTCCTGGTCATTGATAAAAATATTGAATAGTTTTAGGTCTTGCACTGATCCCTGCAGAACGCCCCAATTCAGTGATGGTTCCCTATTGAAAACTATTTTTTGAGGCAGGTCAGGCAGTCCTTAATCCATTTAACATGGGCTCTGTTGACACTGTATAGTGTTGATTGCATTATCACCCCACATTCTGATTAAAAGTCAAATGCCTTCCAGAAGTGTAAGTATAGTACATCTGTACAGTCAACAATTAAACTTGTAATTTCATTGAAAAAAAATTGAATCAGGTTTGACGACCTGTTTTCCATAAAACCATGTTGACTGGCATTAATTGTATTCACATTGAATCCCATATCAGTTTTTCCAGCATTGTGCCTGGAATTGATAGGCTAACCAGCCTAAAATTACCCAGATCATCTGATTGCCCTTTCTGATTACTGGCATGACATTAGAACGCTTCCAGTCTTCTGGAATTTCCCTACTGTTCCAAGAGTTATTAAAAATGAACACCAGCTAGCTGGAGATCTCCTCAGCTAGTTCCTTTGGAGTTAGTTATCTGGGAACGCTGATTTAAAAATGTTTATCCCTCCTAGATGTTTTCTAACATCCCCCTTGGTTGCAAATGGGCTGGGAAATACTTCATCATCCTCACATGTGGAATGGATCATCCTGCTTCTTCCCAAGCTCAGACCAGAAATATTTATGGAACACTTCTGCCTTTTCCGCATTGTTCTTAGCAGGTTTATCATGATCATGATGTAGTGATGTGCCAATACCATTGTTAGGGGGTTTGTTTGTTTTTTCTGATATGCTTAAAAAACTCCTCCTTGTTGTCCTTAGCCATGCCAGTTGTGATTTTTTTTTCCCCCTGATGTCTCTGGCCTCCCTTATCAATTTTCCACACTTCATTATTTCAAATTCATATTGATTACTATCTACTTCCCCTTTCCCCCTTTTGTTATGTATTGTTCTAAGAAAATCAATCACAGAAGAAAATAGCCCCCCTTCCCCAGTGAAATCTCATCCAGAGCATTTCCCCCCCCAAGGAACAAATCCAGATGCAATTGCAGACTCTGAAAGAAGAAAGAAGAAAGCTCCTGGGGTTTAAAGTGACTGGAGAGAGGAGAAGCCAGGAATATCTGGTAGGTGCCCATTGTTATTACCCAGCAGGGACATGGGCGTGGGTCTCTCTCTCACTGGGTCAGCCTCACTCTTTGACCAGTAGAGTGAACAATAAAAATCAAAAGATGCTCAGGTTGCTAGATCAGCACCTAAAGCAAAACACACAGGAGTCACTGGGAAGAAGAAATCAAACAGCCGCAAGCTAGGCTGTTCCCGATCTCTTGCACGGAGCTATAACCCTGGCAGTTACTTCACCGGAATGGCCCTGTGCCAAAATAATGCAGACTTGCTCCAAAGGCAAAATCGGTGGCCACAAACTAGGGGTGGAAAGTGCAAAGCACAGTCTAAAGCAGCGTTTCTCAAACTGGGGATCCTGACCCAAAAGGGGGTTGCAACACTATTGTGGGGGAGTCATGAGGGCGGCGGCTGCTGGCCAGGCGCCCAGCTCTGAAGGCAGCGCTGCCACCAGCAGCAGCGCAGAAGTAAAGATGGCCTGGTATGGGGGCGCTGGGTTGTCACTGCCTGAAGTATTTTCAAAGGGGGTCCCAGAAAAAAAGGTTTGAGAACCCCTGGTCTAAACCCAGAGAGGATGGGCTGAGCAGGCAACGGGACAGAGAGAGACACTTTCTACTCCAGCGGACTAAATACAAGGAAGCAAGAGGCAGATATTGCCTCAAAAGTATGAGCAACCATAGAAGGTTTCTCAGCCAAACATGATGAGGATAAATTGTGTGTGACCCTGGGAGGAAAGGAAGAGACATCAGCGATAGCAACTGGCCACTGGGTCACGAGCTTCCTAACTCTGAGGAGCATTAAGCACTGGGAGAGGTTAACTTGGGTGGTTGTAGAATCCTTGACCTTGGAGGTTTTTAAGGACAATGAAAGTCACCCTTCTGTACATTCAGGGCCCAGTTATATGTCCCCTGAATCTCTATGTTCTTGACCTGCCTTTCCTTTCCCTTTGTTTTAATCTGTTCATGACAGGAACAGACGAAAACCCAGAGGTGCAAGATCGTGTCTGAATTTGAGCAGCTGCGCCATCTACTGGAGGAACAAGAGCGGCTCCTGCTGGCCCGGCTGGGAGAGCTGGAGAAGGAGATTGTGAACTGGCAGAATGGGAGTGTCGCCAAACTCTCGGAGGAGATTTCCCATCTCAGTGAGCTGATCAGTGAGTTAGAGAAGAAGTATCAGCAGCCAGTGAGTGAATTCCTGCAGGTGAGACCTCCGTTCTAGGCAAGAACTGGAGCCTAGGAAACTCCGTGTCGGATTTATGGTATTTCATTCAAATATGTTGATTTTTTTACTTCACATTTTGTCATGGTGTTGAGATCATGGGCAGCAGGGATAATAGGCAGAGGAGGCTCTGCCTCCCCTGGTGCTGCCACGGTTGCGGGGTTTGGCGGCAAAGTTTTTGCTTTATTATGCCCCATTTAGGTTCCGGGGCGGCTGAGGAGGTGGTATGTGCTATTTAGCTTCCTGGGTTCCTCATTAATCTCCCTGGACTCCAAAGGGATTGTCACCTTGGCCTGGATTCACTCAGTATTGCAACACCTGGCTTTTCGGCCCCTTGAAAATCACTGGCGTCCACAAAGCCGGGTTAGCTGCGGTGGCTCCCTATTCAGTGCACGCTTGGTAGGGAGCTGCCTCAGCCAGCCGATGGGAGATGCTGATGAGAGGGATGTGTGCTAAGCCCAGAGTTAGAAGCCTAAACCTGGGATGCAGGGAGGCTCCTAGCCCTGCTTGGGAGCCACAAACAGGACCTGCTCTCCTCACTTAGGCATTTCTTGCGAGAAGGGCTTAGGCCAGGGGTTCTCAAACTTCATTGAACTGCAACCCGCTGCTGACAGCAAAAATTACTACATGACCCCAGGAGGCGGGACCAAAGCCCGAGCCCTGCTGCCCTGGGTGTGGGGGCCTGCAACTTGAGCCAGGCGGTGGGGCTCAGGCCTCGGCTTTGGCCCCAGCAAGTCTAACACCAGCCCTGGAGACCCCATTCAAATGGGGTTGCGACCCACAGTTTGAGAATCACTGGCTTAGGCACTGCTTAACGCCAGACAAAATGGCTGGGTGAGGGGATAAAGCAGGCTCTGCCTCAGAAACCTGTAACGTAGTGGTTAGTGTACTTGCTTAGGCTGTGGGTGACCCCGGTTCAAGTCCTGCTCTGGTGAGCAGGGTGTCTGCCCCCTCTTAGGTGAATGCCTGCCCTAGAGGATGGACTGCGGTGGGTCTTGCTGCTTGAAGCCATCTTTGTGCTTTATTTACATATTAATTAGACCAGAGACAGAATGAGAATCACCCTCCAGTGCAGTGAGGCCTCTTCCCCTTCCTCTGACCCCATCCCTGGGTCTTGTACTTACCTGATCGGGCCCTATGGGAAAGCTTGGAATAGGAGCCGCTCTTCTCCCCTGGTTCATGGATCGGACTGGGGCTTGGACGTGACGTAGGTGCCTGGACACCGGATGCTGCCTGCCAGAAGCTTGGGGGACTTGTACAGTGAAAATGTAGGTGCAGTGTGAGGCTGGTATCCTCATTTCACACATGAGGCACAGAAAGATGAAGTAAAGCTCGCCAAAGCCACAGAGGAAGGAGCTGGGCCAGCAGCTGAACCCGGATCTAAGTCTGCCCCGGGCCATTAAGCACAAGGGTAGTCACTCTGTGTTAGGCAATAAAGGTCTATCGGTTGGACAGCAGGTGTGCCAGCCGGGCACCCCAGCAGCGCTGCTGCGTTCAGATCCTCATGTGGCCAGATCCCGACCTCTGGGGGCCTGCTGATAGATCAATTCGTTATTTCATAATAACTGATTTGTGCTTAAAAGAGGAAGTGGCAGGAAGGTGCGAAATTAACAAAGCACAGATGCTCACCAAATAGAGCGGAGGGTCATAGGGATAAAATGCATGGAAAGGTGCAAAGACCCTTCGTTGTTCATTCTGGTTGTTATTGCTGTGAGACTGAGCTCTCTGTATCTCTCTCTCCCCTGTAGGACATCAGAAGCACCTTGAACAGGTATGTGGCTCCTTCTCCCTCCCACTTGACTGTGTGGGAAGCTCGCCCCACAACTCAACAGCAAAGCACATGGGAGAGGGGCACAGTTCAGCTTCTCCTCTCTAGCTGGGGGTGACTGGCTGATTCTGATCCCCGAAGGAAGCACGATTCAATTTGATTATATATACTGTGGCAAATTGCCGGCACTACTATGATAGGTCTCGCGCTTTCTCTTTGCGGGGGGCGGTTCAGGGCGCCGTTTCTTGCCCCTGAACTGGGATATTAACTGCCCCACTAGTGTCCTAGAGGAGGGGAGTGGAGTGGGAGGGACCCGGGCCCGCCCTCTCCTCCGGGTCCCAGCCCAGGGGCCCTAGGGATAGCGGTAAACCACTTGAACTAGCGGTTCCTTCCCCTGGGCTACTTCCCTCTCCTGCCCTTCAGCTTGTGGGGGCTTCCTGCCCTCCCTCTGCACAAGCCAGGTGCCCCTTTACCTAGGGTCTTGGTCTTCTTAGCCCACTGCAGCACTTCTCCAAACTTTCCTCTGCTTCCCTCCAAACTGCTCTCTGCTCCAACACCAATCCACTCTGCTTCAACTCCTCCAAACTGCTCTCTGCTCCAACACCAATCCACTCTGCTTCAACTCCTCCAAACTGCTCTCTGCTCCAACACCCATCCACTCTGCTTCAACTCCTCCAAACTGCTCTCTGCTCCAACACCAATCCACTCTGCTTCAGCTCCTCCAAACCGCTCTCTGCTCCAACACCAATCCACTCTGCTTCAACTCCTTCCCTTGTTTGATTGAAGCAGGGGGGTTTTATCAGGTGACTGGCTTCAGGTGCTCTAATTGGCTTCAGGTGCTTTAATTGACTTCAGGTGCTCTAATTAATCTATAGCAAACTTTCTTCCCTCTACAGGGAATAAGGCTCCCTTCTAACCCTCTCCTGCTGCCCTCTGGCCATGCTGTATCACAATACTAAGGGGCTATACTGCAGTCACGAGGTATGGTTTTTGCTCCTAGCCGGCCTACAGCTCACGTACTGAGAGCAACCAACCTTCAGCGGCATGTGCTTTCGCACAGGCAGTATAAACCCGCTCAGAACCTTGGGTCATTACTCACCTATGCTGAAGCATGTTCTGCCACGGCTTTACAGTCCGGTACCTGAGCTTGCTCAATGAAAGCTACCTCAGGTACGTTAACTGGCATTGCAATCCAGGGCCGGCTTTAGGAAGTGTGGGGCCCGATTCGAATACCCGGTGGCGGTCCGGGTCTTCGGCGGCACTTCGGTGGCGGGTCCTTCACCCGCTCCAGGTCTTCCGCAGCACTGAAGGACCCGCCACTGAAATGCAGCTGAAGACCCGGAGCGAGTGAAGGACGTGCCGCCGAAGACCCGGACTGCCACCGGGTGAGTAAAACAATTAAAAAGGCACCTAAGTTACGCGCTCTTCTTTAGGGCGCGGGGCCCTCTTAGGCGCAGGGCCCGATTCAGGGGAATCGGCCTTAAGCCGGCCCTGTTGCAATCACATCCCAGGATTGCAGTATAAGCCATACCCTGAATAAATAAAGCCCCGTCTCCCTAGCTCAGCCTGTGGGGCAGAGTCACCTTTGGTATAGAAATCTCCCACTGCTGAACAAACCCCCAGGGTAGATTCCATTTCTACTAGACTATAGAATTAGCCATCCTAGGGAAAGGACTCGTCCGTCATCTGAATGTGTGTATTGAGTAACTTGGATACCTGAGGGACTGACACATCTGGCAGTGGGCTTTGGGTTTTTTCACCTCTGTGTCACGGGTTAGGACCCTGGCCAGATCAGCCATGATCAAAAATCTTCCCCACCCGATGAATCTTTGGGGAGTTCTTGCTGGAGTCTTTGGGGAGTTCCAGCATGTCCTTCCCCCCCAGTGTGGAGTGGTGATGCCTCAGTTTCTCCACATGATCTTCAGCCCGCTTCCCCTTTAGAGGTGGCTTAGCCCTCCAGCCAAGACACTTGTTCAACCCCTTCCAGGGTAACCGAGTCCTCTGGTCAAAATCCAACAGAAACACCAGACAAAAGAATCATTAGCCCAGCTGGGGTCTGCTTCCAACCTCCTTCCTAGCAGGCAGGCTCCTATCTGCAAGGGCCTGTCTCAACACCCAGAACATGTGCCTAGGCTTCAATCAAACCAATAATCCAGTAGAGGCCTGCTCTCCTGCCATGGGCTCTGGGCAGCTGCCATCCCCAGACAGCATTGATTTCAACTGGAGTTATGCACCTATCCCTAACCCTAACCCTAACCCTGGCTGCTTAGTCCAGCAGCATTCACTGGCGTGAAAGTCATGTTACAAGCCGATAAAATAAAGAACAATCAATAAAAAAGCCTGTCTTCCTCCAGGTGCAAGGTGGGGGACTTCCAGCAGCCACTGGAGATTTTTCCAGACGTGGAAAAGAGACTCAGCAATTTCTCTCAAAAAAATATTGTTCTGAAGGAGACACTGAGGAAATTCAAAGGTACCAAGGGGGCACAAATCCAGACGTGTGTCTGTGACGGGGAGGATTTAGGCACTAGGCAATTGGCTGCTAAGGGAAAGCCCAGCTAAATAACAGTAAAGGAATATATCATCATCCCTGAAGTAGGGATAGGGTTTGGAGAGGTGTATATAATTGTGTTCTCATAGATGGATTTGCTCATCTATCTTAATTACTGAGGAGAGCGATATACTGGGGATGACATCAGTTCTACCTAACACAAAGGGATCAAATCATATTCTTGATTCTATTTTATTTCAAACTGCCTAGGAATTCGCAGGAGGTGAAACTCACCCCTCTGCTGAGACCCAATGGTCCATCGTCTCTCACTTGAATTGTATTATGGAGATTCAAGAGGTGCATAGATCTTGGCCTGGCCCTTCTGTAGGGGGATGAATTCATGCTCTGTCCACCTTAATTTCTCTCTGTCTGGATAGCTCTGTCCCATCCCCTCCATTTGTTTCCCATCATTAAAGTCCTGTTAGACTGGTGAATTGCAGAAATCTTCTCCTAAAGATAACACCATGACATGCCTCTCTCCTCTCTCTAGATTCTCTGCCATCTGAATTGGAGGTGGAATGGGGTGAGTGTCTGGAAAACAGCTGGAAAAGTGACTTGTGTCAGGGATATTTCCCTACTGAGAAGACCATGAGAGTTGTGGCTCGGGCTTTGCTTGCAGAAGAAGTTTCTGAGGTCGGACAAAGTAGCCTCTTGGCAATGAAGGAGGAGCTTTACAGGAAAGGAGGAAGGCCTTTAGCACCCCAGTATTAGTAATCCTTTACCTGCTGTTATCCCATGGGAGTGAGAAGGGGGCTGTCGGGCCATATGGAGACTGGCCAGCTCCCATCGCCACTGAAAAACAGCTTTGCTAAAAATTGGAAAATTTGGAAGTTGTTTCGATTTCTCGTGTCTCAAAATTCCACCCTGCCCCTGGACTGGGGAGAGGAGTCTTGAGTTGGTGCCTTTTCCATTCCCCGTGGGCTGGGGTGACCACCTGGGCTCTTTGGTACAAACAAGAGGCCTCTGCTGTCATTCGGGGCCACTGATTCCAACCCTCCAGGGTCATTCTATGTACACTGGGGTTTGCGTTCTCCCTTTGGCTGCCTTCCGGGTGGGTACAGGATGTCTCTTCAGCAGGCAGCATGATTCTCTTGTCTCTCTCTACTGCTAGGAGTGTCCCAGCCAGGACGGGGCTGCTGGGGAGTGTGAGAAATGGTCCCAGCCTCCCCCAGGGCTGAGCTCTGCCCCTAACGTTCTGATTCTCTCTCCCCGCAGCGAATGTGACTCTGGATCCGGACACGGCGAATCCCCACCTCGTCCTGACCGAGGACCGGAAAAGCGTGCGGTGGGAGGACACGCCTCAGGATCTGCCCGACAATCCTGAGAGATTTGATACGTACTGCTGCGTGCTGGGCCGGGAGGGATTCACCTCGGGGAGGAACGACTGGGAAGTGCTCCTGGGGCAGCAGGGATTCTGGACTGTCGGGATCGTCCAAGAATCTGTGTGGAGAAAGGGATGGATCAGTCTGGACCCCGCCCAGGGGATCTGGGCTGTGGGGCTCTGTGGGGGACAGTACCGGGCTTACCCCGACACCCTGCTTCCTCTGAGTAGGAGGCCTGGGAGGATCCGAGTTTCTCTGGACTATGAAAGGAGGCAGGTGGCTTTTTTTGATGTTGATAACGAGGCCCCGATCTTCACTTTCCATCCTGCCTCTTTCAATGGGGAGAGAATACTCCCTTTCTTCTGGGTCTGGGAATCCCAGCTCACGCTGTATCCCTGAGCTATGGGCTAGTCTATCCCAGTGTGGACCATGGACCGGGCTCCTATGGCCTCTGACAAGCCCAGCTCTATGATCTTGGAAACTGACGTGTATTTCTGAGGTGTCAAAACCAGGAAGAGAGTGAAGCGGTCGGGCTAGAGAAGCAATGGGCATGGCCTAGCCTGTGTGTCTTCATCCTCCGTTCTTGGGGAAGATTGTAGGTGTCGGAAGGATGAGCAAATTTCATGGGAGCTCCAGCTAATTGTTTCCTATGGAGTATTTGACTTGAAGTGAAACGGGGTATTTATTTTGGCACTGAATTGGGTTTATTTTACTCTGTTCCCACACAGTCAGTTTCCGGGCTCCCATTCATGTGTTTATTGACATTGTTGGGAGAAGGAGAATCTGAAGGCTTTGGCTGCTGGTTAGTACTAATAGGGCCTTTAAGGACGTTTGGGACTGTGGATGTTTCTGCTAAAAGCGATTGGCAGTCAAAGGGTTAACAATGTCGACGCATGAAATCGCCCTCTTTAGGTTTCAGAGTTAAACCCGTTGACTTCAATGATGTACTCCACATTTCTCAAGGCTGTGTGGTAAGAATGGGTGAGGGACAACAAGATGGGTCCTGAAGGATGGACCTGGAAAGAGGTGGAGAAAATTTTATGGACTTTTATAGTGTTATTGTTTTAGCAAGTGGATTCTGTGTCTTTATGATCCACCAGATGATTGTATTAAAGTGTCTTGATCGCTCCAATGGGCTCCCTTGTCTTTCCTGTTTAGTACACAATACAGTAGCACCTCAGAGTTACGAACACCAGAGTTACAAAGTGACCGGTTAACCACACACCTCATTTGGAACCGGCAGTACGCAGCCAAGCAGCAGTAAAGCCAAAAAAAAAAAAATAGCAAATACAGTACAGTGCTGTGTTAAACGTAAACTACTAAAAAAAATAAAGGGAAAGCAGCATTTTTCTTCTGCTTAGTAAAGTTTCAAAGTTGTGTCAAGTCAATGTTCAGTTTGAAACTTCTGAAAGAACCACCATAAAGTTTTGTTCGGCATTACGAACATTTCAGAGTGATGAACAACCTCCGTTCCCGAGGGCTTTGGAACTCTGAGGTTCTACTGGAGAGAAATAAGCCAAGGAACCCTCAGAACTAACGGGTGCGGTGGTTGCTTTTTACTGACATGCCCATTGCCACGAGGGTGGGTCACTCCAGTGAAAGGGAATGGCAATGAAAAGAACTTTCTCACCTCTTTTTAGAAATGCCCACGCGTCTACTGGGCAATATTCAAGTGTCTTCATGTGGTTCCTTCGGGATCTAAATGTCCAGTGATGGAGGCACGTCCGTCACTACATCTGGCTGGAGAGCTCAGCTCAGTGCACGAACACTTCTTGAAACACCTCCTGGACTTAACAAGGTTCAGGAGCAAAGGCGCCGATTTTCTGAGTTTCCAGGGGGTGCTTGACCCCTACTCTGCCCCAGGCCCTTCCCCCACTCCACCTCTTCCCCCACGCCCCCACCTGCCCTGCCTCTTCCCGCCCCTGCTCCGCTCCAGGCCCTGCCCCCATTCCACCCTTTCCCCCAAACTCCACCCACTCCGCCTCTTCCTGCCCCTGCTCTGCCCCAGGCCCCGCCTCCACTCCACCCCTTCTCCCAAGCCCCCACCTGCCCTGCCTCTTCCTGCCCCTGGTCCACCCCAGGCCCCGCCCCCACTCCACCCCTTCGCCCAAGCCCCCACCCTACCCTGCCTCTCCCTCCCCCCGCTCCTCCCCCCCCGCCCAGGGCCTCCTGCATGCCAGTGAACAGCTGATAACTAGCAGAAAGGAAGCGCTGGAGGGAGGGGGAGGAGCTAATTGGCACTGCTGCCAATGGGTGCCGAGCACCCCTATTTTTTTTCTGTGAGTGCTCCAGCCCCAGAGCACCCATGGAGTCGGTGCCTATGTTCAGGGACCTCAAGGGAAGCTGTCAGTCCGGCCTTCGGAGGTGGCACTTCCTGAGGTGTTTATCTCATAGCGGCGTCTGTGACAACCCAGGCAGCCCTACCATGGCTGCCAGCTAGTGGTGTGACCGTGTCGGCCGTTCCACCGACTTGGGTTCTAAATCTGTCCCTGCAGAACCTCTTTGCCCTAATTATCCATGAATGAAAAGCCTTTGGCTGACACAAGCCCTGGAGTCACACAAAGCACTTGTATTATCTTCCTTATTTTGGGAGAAGGGATGGGGTGGGGGTGGGGGTGGGGCCTTGGGGGAGGACGGAGTGGGGGCGGGGCCTTGGGTGGGAGGGGCGGCACAGGGGCCGGGGTCATGGTTTGGGCACCAGTACCCCCCCGCCCACTTTTAGGGAGCTTAAGCCACTTCTGTCCCTCACTGGAAAGGTCCATAGACAAAACAATCACAACAACCTGCAGACAAACAGACGAAACGTCAGGGCACCGACTTCCCGCTCTGCTTTGTCTCCTGTATCCCCTTCCCCCACCCATCGTCTGACTGGTCAACCTAAACCAAAGGGTTCTCAGGGTGGGGATGGTCTTAAAACTCCGACCATCCCCGTCTCCTCCCACTGAGGGCAGGTTTATGCTTAAAACGCTGCCGCGGTGCCGCTGTAGCGCTTCAGTGAAGACACTACCGTTGCTGACGGGAAGACTTCTCCACCTTCCCAGAGAGGCGGTAGCTATGGAATTCTCCCGTCGACACTGTGCTCTCTACATTGGGGGCTAGGTTGGTTTACCTGTGTCACTCAGGGGGGTGGATTTTTCACATCCCCTGAGCGATGTCGTTATATGGACTGAATTCCCTAGTGCAGACCAGGCCTCAGTTTCTGATTTTTTTTTTGGATTGCTTGTTGCTCAGGTAGCACAGTTTGCCTTGCCTTTAATGGTCTGCCATGGTTGATGTACGTCCCTGTCTGCAGCATCCACTCCTTTCCCCCCTCCAGGAAATCATGGGAATGTTAATGAATATGGAGGAAGGATTTTTTGCTTTGACCCAGGTCCTGAAATGTATTTAGTCTCCTAACTTCCAATGGAGGCTAAATACCTGAAGATCTGGGCTTTTATTACAAGTTTGTCTGGCCTGCAGCACAACAGGACTCTGAGCCTGACTGGGGCAGGTCTACGAGCTACAGGAATATCAATAAATAACATAAATGCAACTTGGGTGGCGCAAAGGTGAGAGATCAGCAGGGGATAAAGACGGACAGGGACAGCGCTTCCCTACTTGGTAATCATAGAATCATAGAACTGGAAGGGACCTTGAGAGGTCATCTAGTCCAGTCCCCTGCCTCATAGCAGGACTAAGTATTATCTAGACCATCCCTGACAGGTGTTTGTCTAACCTGCTCTTAAAAAGCTCCAGTGAGATTAGGTGAAATCTAACTCCTAACCACCAATAATTTTTCTTACTATGTCTGGATTTAAATACATGATTACATTACATTCATTTATTGACATTTGGGGGCCGGATTTCACCGTTCTGCCCTTCAATAGCAGAGAGATGCATTCTCTTAATTGCGGTTTCAAAGAGTTTTTTTTAAACCTGGGAATTAAGTAGCATTGTTCCCTGCATGGGGAGGGTCACATTGCTCTCCAGGGCCTCAGGGGCTGAAACTAGATGGGGCTCATTCCAGCCCAGCAAATGAGCCGGCTTCAGGAGAAGAAATGCTGTCAGGATGCACTCAAAGGGAAGTGATGTGAAACTAACCTGCTGTCACACTTGTCCTCACGGAGAGAGCCATGGCTACTGTGGAAAAACTCCAAGAGGAAGCTTCTTGTTCCATCTGTTTGGAGTATTTCCAAGACCCGGTGTCTATACACTGCGGGCACAACTTCTGCCGAGCCTGCATCACTCAGTGCTGGGGCGAATTGGCCACAAACTTCTCCTGCCCGCAGTGCAGACAGACCGCCCAGCAGAGAAACTTCAGGCTCAACAGGGAGCTGGCAAACATGGTGGAGCTAGTGAAACAGCTGAAGTTGCCTCCAACAAAAGAGCCAGAGGCGGAGCGAGTGTGTGAGAAACACAGGGAGCCTCTGAAACTCTTCTGTGAGGAGGAACAACAATTAATCTGTTTGGTCTGCAGAGAGTCCTGGGCGCATGGAGCTCACGCTGTGGTTCCCATAGAGGAGGCTGCCCAGAAGTACAAGGTAGGGAATCTCTCTCTCCAGAGTCTCTATTTATGCCTCTTTTGTGTTTTTGGTTGGTTGCCTTTTCAATATCAAAATGGCAGGAGTTCAGTAAAGCCTAGTGTAATTTGGGCCCTTCGCTGGGCAATTTCTAGACTAAACGTTTGGGTTTCTTTCCAGTTTAACTTGAACTCCTCATTTCCTGCGTTACTGATGGTCGATTTATGCTCACAACAGAGTTCTTGCATGGAATTTTGACCCAGAGCTTCAGAGGTCTTTAGATTTCTGGATTCCATTGAAATCACTGGAAATTGAGAGCCTAGGTATCTTTGAGGAGCAAAGCCTTAGCCACAAAATTTTTGACCTGTGCTCCTCATAACTGGTTTTTTTTCTAGTGGAACCTGAGCGCCTAACGTCTCATTCATTCAATTTGCTAACAAGTGTTCCTGCAAGGGGTTGTGCTGTTAAGTTACTGATCTGTGCACCTAACATTTAAGAAAATGCTGTATAGTCTGGGAATTAGACCTAAATGAATGTGCCCTTTTGCATCAAAGGTCGCAGTCTTCCAAACACTAATTAGGGCTTGTCCATTACATGGAGAAAATTCCTGATCAACTCTTATTTTGGAGCAAGAGTGCCCTTGCTCCTGTAAAGTGGATTAAGCTGAATAGGAATACATCACTGTTGTTTTGGAGTAAAAGTGTCCACACATGTACTGTGCTTTAAATTCACACCTGCAATGACTGGCAAGTCTAGATAAGTCCTTATGCACATGCTTAAATTTATATAACCATGTCAATGAGGCTACTCAGAGTAGTACGTTAAGCATGCGTGTGTCACAGGATCAGGGCTATTTCACCCTGAAATTACATTCCTCAGGCACTGAACCTGTTGTGACTAAAACTGACTGGAGTAATATATTACTCCTTGCTCTATGCCACATATTTCACTCCCAATAAAGTAATATATTTCTCCAATTCTTGTACGCTGAGTATCCAGTTTAACACTGACTCCTAATTCCCTGGCTTTTTAATGGATGTATTTTGCTAACAACTGCAATGTTCTTGTAAAGATTTTTTACCCTCATGTTACTGATCTATGCTTTCAATCTTAAGGAATATTTTTTATTTGAAAATAGGATTTGAGTTATTTTGTCTTTTTGTCATCTAATAATTCTGTCCAAACACCATATCCTTGAGGGCCTGGACACATTGATCTGGATCCACAAAGCAATGTAGGGCAGGTCTACACTAGCGCTTACTTCAATATAACTTAAGTCGCTTGGGGGTGTGGAGTCCCCCACTCTCCTGCTGATATAGCTACTGCCGCTCCGGGAGTGGAGTCACAGGTGCTGACTTTTTTTTCCCTAGTGGGTGCTCCACCCCTGCTCCACTTCACCCCTCCTGCCCTGCCCCACCCCCTCCCTCACGGCCCCTCCCTCTTGCCCCTCGATCCCCGAACAGCTGGTCAACATTGGTACAGCTGCGCTGCTGTAGGATTCTAGCATAGATGTGCCTTTAGATGTTGCAAGTCCCTTTCTGAAGCTGGTCTATTTGAAATAAAGTTGACTAAGGTTGTTTTATTCTTCTTTTGTGTCATTAATTTCATACCCAACAAAGCAATAACCCACTCCTTGCTCCCCAGACCGCCTGACTGCTAAGCAGGGTATTCAGAGCCCTTGGTTTGTGTAGATTATACAGACCAGCATTACTGACTGGGGGGGGGGAACCCCAGTGAATTATGGGAGGCAAACTTGGCCCCATCCAGCCAGGGAATTTACAGGCAAGTGACATTAAGAAAGTTCTCCCCGTGAGTTAGAGTAGCTGGTAAAGAGTTTATTTAATTGAAATCTGAATTGGATCCACTCCTCCCCCACCCAAAACAGAAATCCTACCAAACCCTTTTTCTCTTCTCAGGAGCAAGTCAAGGCTCGACTGCAGGCTCTGAGGGAAGAGAGAGAAAAACTCCTGGGATTTAAACTGACTGGTGAGAGGAGGAGCTGGGAGTATCTGGTAGGTGCCCAAAGCCGAGATGGGTATCTCTGCCTGTGAGTGAGTATCACTGGCCTTGTCTAGACTAGGATTTAAATATGGGCTATTAGATCTTGGGGCTTGTCTACACTGTAAACACCACCACGGCACAGCTGTAGCGCTTCAGTGTGGACACAATTTACGCTGACAGGAGGGGCTCTCCCATTGGCATAGGTAATCCACCTCCCCGAGAGGTCGACGGAAGAATTCTTCCTAGCGCTGGCTACATGGGTACTTAGGTCGGCTGAACTATGCTGCTCAGGGGTGTGAATTTTTCACACCCCTCACCGCTTTGGTTATGCTGATATAACTTTTAAGTGGAGCCCAAGCTTAAGAGCCTGGGATGTGAATGTTTGTGTCTCTCTGAGACAATAAATGTGTGTGTGTCAGGGTGTTTCTCGCTCTACGGCTTCCGTGTGGGGGCAGTATTTGTGTTTTGTTGTGACCACATGCTCCTGAGTGTGATGTGTGTGTGATTAAATTTCCACATGCAGAGGCAACACATAGGGGGGTCATGTGCCCCCCCAGATTTGCTGCACAATTTGTACTGAGCATGCTCCCATGGACTGAGCATGCTCAGTAACACTGCTGAAGCCGGCTGCCCTCACTCTGCCCCCTCCCAGTGGCAGGCACGGGTTGTCGCTGTCCACGGGAGTGCCTACAGGAAGTTTCTGGGTGTCTCTCTCATGTGTGTCCATGAGCATTTGTCTCTGCGGTTTGTATTTGTTTTTTAAATGACCGATGTGCTGATATCATGATTTTTCTCATTGGATTTTTTTGTTGGTGTCATGCTTTTAATTTCCCGCACCTCCCTTTGCCTAGGAGTCTCTGTCAGTGCAGTGTGTGTGTGTGTGTGTGTGTGTGTGAGAGAGAGAGAGAGAGAGAGAGGGGCCAGGTCTACACTAACATGTTAGTTTGACCCAGCTATGTCATTCAGGGATGTGAAAAATCCACCCCCCCGAAAGACGAAGTTAAGCTGACCTACCCTGGTGTAGACAGTGCTAAGTTGATAGAAGAATTCTTCATCAACCTAGTGACTGCTTCTTAGGGAGGTGAATTTAGCACAGCAATGGGAGAACCAGTGCCAGATTACCGCATGGACCAACAGGCTGGAAAAATCTCCCCCTGCCACAGCCCCAGGGCGGGAGGAGCTCTCTCTCTCCCCACCACAACCTCGGTGCAGAGCTTCTCCAGTCTCGGTGCTGCAGTGGGGGGAGGGGGAGTAAGCGGGGGGGGGGGGGGGCGCGGGGGGGAGGGGTGGAACGGGGGTGGAACTGCAGGCGGAAGGGGGTGGAACTGCAGGCGGTAGGGCCACAGTTTTGGCATTGGGGCCCTCTCACTTGCTCCGGCCCAGGACCTTGATCTGCCTCTGGGGAGACCCCCTCCTGTTGCTGCAGTGAGTGTCTACACTGACACACTGGCACGGCGCAGCTGCAGCGCTGCCACTGTAGCGGTTTCAGTGTAGACACAGCCAGAGAGGGAGAGAATGTTAACCTGAGTCCTGCCTCCTGCTGCCCTTTCTGCTGCTAGATGAATCTGGAGTTCACTAGGCCAGTGATATGAGAACATCCTAATCATGCAACGCTGTAGCCAAAATGTGCTCCTTGGATGCATAACCATGGGACTCTTGAGTAGGGGTAGAGAGGTTATTTTACCTCTGTATTTGGTCCTGGTGAAACCGCTGCTGGAATCCCATGTCCAGTTCTGGTGTCCTCAGTTCAGAAAGGATGTTGATAAACTGGAGAGGGTTCAGAGAAGAGCTACGAGACTGATCAATGGAATAGAAAACATGCCTTCTAGTAATAGATGCAAAGAGCTCCATCTATTTAACTTAAAATAAAGAAGGCTTCAGAAGTGACTGGATCACGGTGTGTAAGTACCTACGTGGGAAACAAATGTTTGATAATGAGCTCTTTGAAACTAGAGGACAAAAATATACCACCATCCTCTGGCTGGAAGTTGAAGCTAGACAAATTCAGACTGGAAATAAGACGTATATTTCTAACAGTGCGGGTAATTAACCACTGGAATATTACCAAGGGTCATGGCGGATTCTCAGTCACTGACAATTTTTCCATCAAGATTGGATTTTTAAAAAAAAAAAAAGATTTGCTCTAATTAAAGAGAAAATGTTTTGGAAAATCCTATGGCCTGTGTTACACAGGTCAGACTAGATGATCACAATGGTCTCTTCTGGCCTTGGAATCTATGAATCCATGCTAAAGATCGCACACTATTAACATAAATTAGGACTGACTAAGGAAGCTTTAGGAAGATCTCTCTCTCATCCATAGGGAGTTTGCCCCCAAAAAAGTCTTGAAATGACTTTTTGGGGTAGTGAGAAATTTCCCTTTGGCAGACACATGGCTGTATGAAATACCCCTGATCTCTCTGCAGGGTCTTTACCTGCCCATTCCCCATTTCTATCTGTCTGTTACAGGAAAAGATCAAAAAGGAGAGGCAGAGAATTGGGTTTGAATTTCAGCAGCTCCGCCAGTTTCTGGAGGAACAAGAGCGCCTCCTGCTGGCCCGGCTGGAAGAGTTGGACAGGATTATGAAGTGGCAAAAGGAAACGGTCACCAGATTTCCCATGGAGATTTCCCATCTTAATAGCCTGATCAGTGAGCTGGAGGGGAAGTGCCAGCAGCCAGCGAGTGATTTCCTGCAGGTGAATTTCCTTTCTGTGGAGATAGGCTCCAGCAGTGGGCAGCTGCAGGAGCCTTTCCCCGTTGCCAGAGCCTTTCCCCACTTCTGTTAGAGACACCCCAGTTGCCTCTGCGCAGTATCCTGAACTATTTTCACAGGGGATGATGCATAAAACTGGGGATGATGCACAAGGGATGATGCCAAAATTACCCCCAACATTTTCTCTGATGTGGAATATTCCTGGTATGTAGCCTGCTCTCCCAGTTCTCTGTGAGACGCTGCCTACGGCTGCCCTGTGCATGCAGAATGCGTCAGAGCCCTGTGGCAACTTTGCTTGCCAGAGCTCTGCACTCAGCTAGTGCCCTAGGGAAGTTCAAATCCAAATGAGCCCATAAATATTTAACTTATTGTTTGTATTGCAGTAGCCTCCAGAGGCCCCAATGTGCCAGGCACAGAGAGAGGCTGCAGCAGATCCAGCAAATGAACCCCATAATCCAGCCTCCAAAGTAGGAGGCTAAACATTTTGCTAAGGCAACATAACACGCGCCAAACCCAGGAATCTGCTGTGGAGATGGAGGTGGAGATTGGAGTGGGAAATGTTAATCTTCCTGATTAGCATTTGCTTTTGAAAACACCCTGGATTGTTTCTCTGTGCCCAATAGAACGTGCCGCCTATCCCCAGGGGAAGATTTACGGGCCATTTTGGAAAATCCAACTCCGTGATCTAAATGCTTTAATAAATATGTAGAAGTAGGTTGTGACTTTAACCTATGGAACTTGATGGGTGAAAGCTCATTTCCCGCAGGCGGGATCTTTGGCATTTCACATGTGCAATCAACTTCCTTTCTCTCTTTCTCTTCCTTCTAGGACATCAGGATCACCTTGAGCAGGTACATGGCTCCGTCTCACTCTCCCTCGCCTTTCATTCTCTTGTCATGTTAAAACCCTGGGGCACAGCAGCAAGGTGTAGGGGGCACAATCACAATTCTCCCAGTGTTAAGTTTAATTAAGTGGTTTTAAATAGCTTCCACCCAGTGATTACTTTGTAATGAAAGAAGTGCCGTGGCTGAGGCAATTAGAAGCCATATTTTTTACTTTCATAACTGATGTGTCAAGCCCAGAGGTGCCGGGGCTATGAACTGCCAAGCCCAGAGGTGCCGGGGCTATGAACTGCCAGGCCCAGAGGTGCTGGGGCTATGAACTGCCAAGCCCAGAGGTGCCGGGACTGTGAACTGCCAGGCCTAGAGGTACCGGGGCTATGAACTGCCACACCCAGAGGTGCCAGGACTGTGAACTGCCAATCCCAGAGGTGCCGGGGCTCTGAACTGCCAGGCCCAGAGGTGCTGGGGCTATGAACTGCCAAGCCCAGAGGTGCCGGGGCTATGAACTGCCACACCCAGAGATGCTGGGACTGTGAACTGCCAATCCCAGAGGTGCCGGGGCTCTGAACTGTCAGGCCCAGAGGTGCCAAAGCTATGAACTACCAGGCCTAGAGATGCCGGGGCTATGAACTGCCAACCTAAAGGTGCCGGGGCTAGGAACTGCCAAGCCTAGAGGTGCTGTCACTGAGCCCTGGCAAGCCCTGGCACAAATTAAGCAATGCTTCCACCTCTAAGGGACTGGCTGTGTCAGGATGCTGGGGATGGAATAAGAGGCCTTTCATCTCAGCACCTCTACAGGCAAGATAGGTGGGGGGACACCTCCCCGATTTGAGGATTGCACTGCAGCATAGGCAGGAGATGCCTACTGGGAGGTAACAGTGCCCGTGCCCAAAGGCAGAAACATAGGTATCCATGGCATTTTTAGACCATAAGAGTGGCCACACGGGGTCAGACCAATGCCCCATCTAGCCCAGTATCCTGTCTCCCGACAGTGTCCAATGCCAGGTGCCCCAGAGGGAATGAACAGAACAGGCAATCATCAAGTGATCCATCCCCTGTCGCCCATTCCCAGCTTCTGGCAAACAGAGGCTAGGGACACCATCCCTGTCAGCCAGGCTAATAGCCATTGATGGATCTATCCTCCATGAATGTATCTAGTTCTTTTTCGAACCCTGTTATAGTCTTGGCCTTCACAACATCTTCCGGCAAAGAGTTCCACAGGTTGACTGTGTGTTGTGGCTAAAAGGTAGGTGTTGAGTGAGCTTAGGCACCTACAGGGTTAGGTGGCAGATGAAGGGGGTTGCAATGCCACCTAAATCTGGGACTCAGGTGCCTAAATCCCTTTGTGGATCTGGGCCTAATAGTCTCTGTAGCCTAAGGATGGATCATAACTGTGGGGGAAGCATGCACAGCTAGTGCCTCGGTGTCACCTTCTGTGAGGGTAGGACACACAGAGGAATCCATTCTCCATGGCCCCCAGTACAGCAGCATTGACTGGCATGAGCTTCATATTAAAAGGCAATTAAGTAATGCATAATAAGGAGTAATTAATGTAATTAATACAATTCACTTCAGAGAGTTTTCTCTCTCCAGGTGCGAGATGTTCCAGCAGCCCACAGGGATTTCTCTTGAGCTGGAAAAGAGACTCAGTGATTTCTCTCAAAAAACTATTGCTTTAAAGGAGACCCTGAGGAAATTCAAAGGTACCAAGAGGGGAGGCAGGCAGAGAATCGAGATGTGTCTCTGTAACTGTAAGAGGGGACGGGCTCTGGCCACTTAGCAGCCAATGTAAAACCCAGCAAAAGTACAGTAGAGGACCATTGGACGGGGCAGTGGGAACTGTCCAGGGCTAAAGAAGTTTCGAATGAGGATTCAGAAATGAAATAACATGAATATGGTTCAATGTTATATTTACTTGTTTCTCCTACATCATGAAAAATTTGGGATCCAGGTGAAGGGAGCAGTGCCAGATCCAAAAGGGGCTGAATCCTGCGTATGAATAGGGCCCTATCAAGTTCACGGCCATGAAAAATGCGTCACGGACCGTGAAATCTGGTCTCCCCCTGTGAAATCAGGTCTTTTGTGTGCTTTTGCCCTATACTATATAGATTTCATGGGGGAGACCAGTGTTTCTCACATTGTGGGTCTTGACCCAAAAGGGAGTTGCAGGGTGGTCGCAAGGTTTATTTTAGGGGGGTTGTGGTATTGCCACCCTTACTTCTGCATTGCTGCCTTCAGAGCTGGGCGGCTGGCGAGTGGCGGCTGCTGACTGAGGATCCAGCTCTGAAGGCAGCAGCGCAGAAACAAGGGTGGCAATACCATACTGTGCCATCCTTACTTCTGCGCCGCTGCTGGCGGTGGTGCTGCTTTCAGAGCTAGATTCCCAGCCAGCAGCCACCGCTCTCCAGCTGCCCAGCTCTGAAGGCAGCGCCGCTGCCAGCAGCAGCAGCACAGAAGTAAGGGTAGCAGTACTGCAACTGCCCCTACGATAACCTTGTGACCTCCCCCACAACTCCTTTTTGGGTCGGGACCCCTACAATTACAAGACTGAAATTTCAGATTTAAATAGCTGAAATAATGAAATTTATGATCTTTAAAATCCCATGACTGTGTAATTGACCAAAATGGACCATGAATTTGGTAGGGCCCTACTTATGAATGAACGGAGAAAGAGATCCAGTAAACAATGGTTTAATAACAGAGAAAAAGAGGGAACAGATCAAGGAGATAGAGCTGGGGGCTGGGAGTCAGGAGACCTGGGTTTTGTTCTAGCTCCTCCACCGATTTGGTGAGCGACCCTGGAAAAATCAATTCGGTTCTCTGTGCCTCAGTTTCCCCATCTCCAAAATCACGACGTTCTATTCCTCCAGCACAGCCACCCCCTTGCACTTTGTGCATAGGAAGTCCCTTCTGGCTTCCGGCAGGAAAGAAAACATGGCGCATCCGTGGTAGGTCACCGCCGCTGTTCTAGTGCTGGCCATCTTGAAATCTGCACGGAGAAGGAAAGCTTCTCGCGTGCCCTCTCTTGGCTCCCTGCCAAGCTCTCCCGTTACTTAGCCTAGCAAATGACGATTTACACCAAGTCTCCCGGCTTAGGTTAGCCCAGCCCCTCACCATTAGGGAGCAACAAGTGGGGCTGATCAAAGCTCGATGGGTCAGGCCAACAGACAATGAGAACTGCAGTCTGTGCTGGGCTCTCTGATGTTCAGTCTAAGAATGTATTGGTGTTCTGAGATCCTTCAAGGAAACAAGTGATATAGTCACATAAAAATGCTCCTGGGATATTCTTGATTTGGTTTAAGGTACATCTGGCTTGACTAAACAAGTTTTTTCTCTCCATATCTCTGCCCCTTTCCCTCTCTCTGTTTCCCTTCCCTCATTAAGCGGGCTTGTTTAATTCAGAGTGGGAAGCTGGGCATAAAGTTGACTGCATGACATCTCTCCTCTCTAGACACTCTGGCTCTGGGACTAGAGACCGGTGCAGGGAGATCTCTAGCGTGGGGCGTGGACACCATAGGAAGAAAGGGTGAGTTTTTACAGGGATATTTCCTGGTTTGCATTTGTAGCTCTGGCTTGAATGGCAGAAGAGCCTCTGAGATCAAACAAAACAGCCTCCTGCCAACAGAGAGAGAGAGAGAGGGCAACAGGAAAGGGGAGGGGGACTTAAACATCCTACAATATTAACCCCTTAACTGCTGTTCCCACATGACAAGCGCGGCATGGGAGTGAGACGGGGCCGGCAGTGCAATCCCCTGACTGAATGGGACTCAGTGCTGTTGGCTTGATCCTCCCCCAGTGTCCCCCCGGGGCACTTGCTTCTCTCCCTCAATCACCTGGATCTCCCATTTTCTCTTCCCACTGGGCTGCGGGGTCTCCATTTATGGTCCTCCCTTCACCCTGGCTCTTTAGGACCTCTCCACTGTTGCCTGACCCTTTGGAAGGTTAATCATGTTTGGATTGGCGGCCAATTGATCGGAGTCTGAGAAGGTTCTTTCCCCAGAATCAGACCTAACACTACGGAGATTGATATCTTGTGGGGAGTCTCAGGTTGGATGACAAGGACTCATTCCCTGACGGCAAAGTAAAACCTTAGATACCTTTATGAAAATAATGGAGAACGCTAGAAAAGACCCGAGCCACATAACAAGGTAGAGATCATACAGGACCGGGGTTATCTGTGGTATCACTCAATGCATAAGCTCCTAGAATTGCATACTCACAGCCTGGGTTGAGGACCTGGTGGTAAGAGACAACAGGACCAGCCCCATCTCTGGCATCTATAGGCTAATACAGCGGTTCTCAAACTTTAGCAACCCAAGGACCCCCATTTTGATTTAAAATTTTTTGAGGACCCCCAAGCCCCCCACTCCCCCCTAGGCCCCGCACCACTCCACTCCTTCCACCAAGGCCTCTTCCCTCCCCATCTCTTTCTGTCCCCGCTCCATCCCTGCCCCTCCTCTTCCCCACCTCCTCCCCTGAGCGTGCCCCATCCCTGCTCCTCCCCCTCCCTCCCAGCGCCTCCTGCATGCTGCTGAACACTGTTCCCTGGTGTGCAGGAGGCACTGGGAGGGAGGGGGAGGAGTTGAGGGAGGAAGGGGGAGGAGTTGATCAGCTGGGCCCCTGGAGCACCCTCGCAGACCCCCGGTTTGAGAAATGCTGGGTTAACATGTAACAGCCATTTCAACCCATGATCATACCATCACCCCTTGCTCCAGCGGATTCGCGATTATTTCTTCTGATGTTCCTTGCGGTAGCACTGACTGGAACATTGTAACTCATGCCATTGAGCAAGCTCTCCTTAGTTCCCAATATCTAAAGGTAACCGCTAGGCCATTAATCTATGCCAAGGGTTACCACCTGCTTAACCACGCTTATGCTAATTTATGCTTCAGCTAATCCTGCAGCGGTTCTCAAACTGGGGGTTGGAATCCCAAAGTGGATCATGACCCCATTTTAATGGGGTCACCAGGGCTGGCTTCGACTTGCTGGAACCCAGGGCCAAAGCCAAAGCCCAAGCCCGAGCCCCACCACCTGGGGCTGAAGCCAAAGCCCGAGGGCTTCAGCCCTGGGTGGTGGGGCTCAGGGTTACAGGCCCCCTGCCTGGGCTGAAGCCCTTGGGCTTTGGCCCCTCTGCCTGGGGCAGGAGTGCTTGGGTGGGCTCAGGCTTCGGTCCCCCCTCCTGATGTCATATAATATTTTTTGTTGTCAGAACAGGGTAGCGGTGCAATGAAATTCGAGAATTCCTGATTAACAGTACACAGGCCTGTAGGTTTCTCACATTACAGCTGAATATAATGAAAGCAGCTAAATATAGTGAAGGCAAGTGTCATAGTGTGTGGGGGAGTCAGGGCCCCGCCCCCCCCACTTCCTGCGATTCACCGTGACTCTCAGCCATCCAGTAAAAGAGAAGGTTTATTAGACGACAGGAATACAGTCCAAAACAGAGCTTGTGGGTACAGAAAACAGGACCCCTCAGTCGGGTCCATCTTGGGGGGCTAGGGAGCCCAGACCCCGGTGCTGGGCCTCCCTCTGTTTCCCCAGCCAGCTCCAAACTGAAACCCCCTCCAGCCCCTCCTCTGGCCTTTGTCTCTTTCCCGAGCCAGGAGGCCACTTGATCTCTTTGTTCTCCAACACCTTCAGTTGGCACCTTGCAGGGGAGGGGCCCAGGCCATCAGTTGCCAGGAGATGGGATATCGGCCATTCTCTGTGCAGACAGCATCACACTGGCCCTCCAGGGCTCTGCAACAATCACACACCGTTATCCCACCACCTAGATACTTAAGAAAGGCATAGGGGAAACTGAGGCATTCACACAGTATTCAGAGAAAACATTAAGAACATTCCCACTTCGTCACAGCCAGACAGTGAATATCGGCAAGCTTGCCCTATGGGCTACACCACTGGCTGCCTCCTCCTCCTCCTGTCTGCCATGTGGGCTGGGAGGCAGCTCTCCATCGGTTGGCGTCCCCTATTTCTCTTCCATTCTGCAGTGGGCTGGGTGCTCTTCCCCAGGGGTTCCCCCTCCCCCCCCACTGCACAGAAGTTTGAGCTGTGATCTGGGCTGCTTCCTCCTTGCTAGCTGGGGACGGGGCGTCTCTCCCTAACAGGCACAGCTGGTGGCTCCCAGGCTCTGCTGCCTCCCCTGCTGTGTCCCTGCTGCTGGCAGTGGGGCAGCCCCATCAGGGAGACGCAGCAGGGGAAGAGGCAGAGAGAAGCAGTCACAGCAGCAGATATAGCAGCACCCCTAGAGCCTGGGAGAGGACAGAGAGGCAGAAAATCAGGGAGCGACCCAGGGGGGATGGGGCTGCTGGGGAGTGCGAGAAAAGGTCCCCTCCTTCGACAGGGCCAAGCTCTGCCCCTAACGCTCTGATTCTCTCTCCCCAGCGAATGTGACTCTGGATCCAGACACGGCTCATCCCCAGCTTGTCCTATCTGCGGACGGGAAAGGCGTGAGACGGGGACACGAGCAGCAGGATCTGCCCGACAATCCCGAGCGATTCGATTCCGTTCTCTCCGTGCTGGGCCGTGACGGGTTCGCCTCGGGCAGACACTACTGGGAGGTGGAGGTGGGCGTTGGGGGAATCTGGTCGGTGGGGGTGGCCAGGGAGTCTGTAAGGAGGAAGGGACGGATGAGCAATTACCCTGAGCAGGAGATCTGGGCTGTGGGTCACTGGGGTGGTCAGTACCGGGCTTACACCGCCTGTGAGACCATTCTACCCCTGCCTACGATCCCCAGGAGAATCCGGGTGGCTCTGGACTATGAAGGGGGGCGGGTGGCATTTTTTGATGTTGACAACAAGTTCCTGATCTTCATTTTCCCACCGGCCTCTTTCACTGGGGAGAGACTCTTCCCTTTCTTTTTGGCGGGATCCCCACTCCGGCTGTGTCCCTGAGATAGGGGTGAAGGGGAATGGTCCCATATGATCATAGGTGCTGACTCCACAGGTGCTCCAAGGATGGAGCGCCCCTGGAAAAAAAAATAGTGGGGGCTCAGCACCCATCAGCCACAGCTGTTCAGCGGCGTGGCCGATCAGCAGTTTGGCAATGCTAATTGGGGGGCTCTGCTAAGCAGCTGATGGCGGTGCCAACAAACAGCTGTTTGGTGGCTTGGAGAGGGGTTTGGGGGAGGGCAGAAAACAGTGAGTGGTGGGCAGGCAGGGGCTTTGGGGAGTGGGCGGAGCGGGGGTGGGAAGAGGCAGAGTGAGGATGGGGTCTTGGGGGAAGGGGCAGAGTGGGGGCGGGGCCTCAGGGCAGAAACAGCCCCGGGGAAAAATAAAAGTCGGAGTCTATTCATGTGACAACCATAAAATAGGTTTCTCTAACTTCTGACTTCATGACATTGAGGCTAGAGCGTATTTCTGGCCAGACAAAATGGCAGAGAGATGGACGTGAAGGCGAAGCAAATGGCATTTGTCTGTCAATTCTTTATGATTCTGGAGGCCCAGGGATTTTGCAAGATCAGGGAATAAGAAATGCTGCCCGTAGTCACCTGTGATTCTGCAGCCTCTAGGGGAAATTTTGCAGCAACGTCAGAGACAATTTTAAAGGGCGTTTTTAAATAGATTTAAATGGTGCAGTTAGTGTAGCAAGATATTTGATTGTGTTTATTTTACACTATTCCCAGGTGATCAGTTTCCAATATCCCAACATCTTTGTGCTGAGAATGCAGGAGAGATTCTTTTAAGGGGAAGCTGGAGGTTTTAGTTTCTGGATGGGGGACATTTGGGGATTTTGGCGCAGGACCTTAAAGGTATATAGGAGTCTATTTCAATGGGAGTTACACACCTAAATATGTTTGAGGATCTGGGCCATTGGCACCTGGGGTGGGATGAGAGGCTGTTTGGTACTGAGGGATCGGCGTGCGGCTGGAGGTTTTGGTGAAAACAATCAGCAGTGAAAGAATTGACAATGCCCAGTGTAGTAGGAAGAGAACCTAAGATATAAGCCCTTGTATCAGAGGCCTGGTATGAGGCCTGAGCTAAAGTAGTGGGCAAGCTTTGCTGATATAAAGCAAAGTTAGCAAAAGTCAGGCTGTGAGCAAACGTCAGGCTCCGCCTGCTTGCAAGCTCACAGAATCTGGCAAGGACAGAGCTAACATTGCAGAAACACCGATTCCTAAGACGTGCTAGGCGCAGAGTACTCACCCAAACACATTCCAGAAGAGAGGTACCAGAACATCCCGATATCAAGGATGGTACCAAAACATTCCCCAAGGATAACAGGAACACACCGACCCCTCCTAAAAGATAAGGTCAGGATGACAGTGTAATAAATAAAGATGTTTTAATCAAACCAATATGTACAAGGAAATGGGTAATAACTAGCTACGTCAGGGGGCAGTAACTAACTATGTCAGAGGGGCAGTACATAATTTGTTTGTATCAGGGTATAAAGATGTATCTCTGAGAGAGTCCAGCCGAGGGGGTAACGGAAAATCCCGCCATTCACTGAACTGCGTCCATTGTCCACTGTCACGGGCATACATGTCTTTGTAAAGTCTGCCAGGTGCCATTACCGTGCTTTGTCGACAATAAACCTGGCCTGGTTCATCCCTTAATGGATCTTGTGGTCATTGGGCGGTTCGCTTGAGGTCTGCTGTGCCGGCTGTCTGCGCAGAGCTGGGGCAGCACACAGGGAGTACACACACATGCAGCCGAACATCTAACCACACCCATCTGTATGTTTGAGTTAAAAACCCACTGAACTCCATGGGGGAATCTATATTTCTCAGAGCAATTGGAGGTGGGGGGAGGTAGGGAAGGGAGGAGAGAAGACCAAAGAGGGGGGAACCTGAAGAGAAGGGAGAAAACGAATCATTTCCAAGTTTGAAGTTTTAGTTTTTTTAAGGAAATGGGTTTGACCTTTTCAGGATTCACAAAATTGACTGTGTTAAAGTGTCTCAATAGCTCAAAAAGGCTCTTTTGGGGTTTGGGGGGGGGTTATTGATTTGTTTGTTGTTTTTCTGTTGGGTGAAAGAATTAACAATGCCATCATTAGGTTTCAGAGTACCACATTGATATCAGTGGTACAGGCCACATTTCTCCGAGCAATGGGATTATGGTTGGGGACCCCATGGAGAGGGGAGAGGAGATGGTGGGACTGGAGTGGCAACCTGAAGATGGTGGAGAAAATTATTAATCTCCCTATCTGAAGAGTATTTCACAGGATTCTATATAGAGAGACAAGGCAGGGGAGGGCATATCTTTCATTGGACCAACTTCTGTTGGTGAGAGAGACAAGCTTTGGAGCTTGCATAGAGCTCTTCCGGTCATTTTATTTCAGGATTTCATTTATTTATTAAGGAAATGGATTTGACATTTTTATGATCCACCCCGACCCCAGGAATGCCTGTGTGTGTGTGTGTGATGTACAGGAGCTCTCAAATCCCTTTTATAAATTGTGAATGCTTTTTTTGCCAGCGTGTTTGTAACCACTGAGATGAGTTAGAATGAATGGGAACTACACCAACCCCTTGCTCCTTCTCAGTGATATGCTGCATCTAAATGTGCAAGCCTGGATGGGTCAGATGCTCATATGCTACCAAGATAGAGGCACATAATAAACTAGAGACCTTAGCATATCCTCCCCAAGACTGAAACATTTATTCTTTGAATAGAGAATGCACGTTCTGAGAATTTACAAACAAATCGGTTAGTTGGCTTATACGTTAAAAATGGAGTCTTTCAGAACTTTATCACCCTGTGTCAGACCATTTTTTGGATCATAATGAGCTTAGAGAAGACTGCATATTTCCCATATTTCACTGATATCTAATCCACAGACTACATTTGAAGTTTTTTTGTCCTTTTTTTAAAAGGAAGAATAGTAATTTTTTGCCATTATTAATAGATTTTAGGCCCAGAAGGGATGATTATGATAATCTAGTCTTACCCGCATAACATAGACCAGTACAATTTACCTAGTGATTTCTGCATCAAGCCCATACCTTGTGGCTGAGCTAATGAATAGGTCCATCAATCGCTATTAGTCAAGATGGTCAGGGATGCAACCCCATGCTCTGGTTTTCCCTAAGCCTCTGACTGCCAGATGTTGGGACTGGATGATAGGGGATGAATCTCTCAATAACGCTTCTTTTCTGTTCATTCCCTCTGAAGCATCTGGCATTGGCCATTGTCAGAAGACAGAATACTGGGTTAGATGGACCATTGGTCTGATCCAGTATGGCTGTTCTTCTGAGCATACATTTTAGAAAGCTAGTCCCTCCTGATTTAAAGGCCTCAAAGCATGGAGAATCTGCCATATTCCCAGGAGGGTTGTTCCATCAGTTATTTATCACCACCATTAAAGATGTGTATCTTAGTTCTAATCTGAATTTGTCCAGTTTCATCTTCCGGCCACTGGATCTTGTTATGTCTTTTTTCTGCTAGATTAAAGAGCCATCGGCTATCAGAAATTTCTTTCAAATAATTGGTTCAGTGACAAAAGAAAAACAAAAACGCCAGTGAAACCAGAGAAGAGAAACATACAAAAGTTAGCAATAAAAATACAGAAATGAAGGAAAAGAATCAAACTAAGCTCTTTCTCTCAGCCCCACCCCCAGAAGCCTCTTCTTCACTTGGGGGGGGGTAAAAAATGATGTATTCTTAACCTGCATTTAAATCCTAATGAAGACAAGCTTTAGCCTGCGGTAACTGGTCCGGGTAAATCCTCTGGGGGAAGTGGAGTGGGGGCAGATCTGAACCTGGGAAACTCCACTATCAAGGCCCAAAGTCAGCCAGGAGGCAGTGTGGAGGGAGCCTTCAGGATTGGGGCTTAAATGTAACTCAGATACTCACTAGTGGAGATGGAACCCAGGGTGATCAAAGTGAGCAGAGAGTTCTATGGATCTCTCCATCTCCCTTGCGGAAGCTGCTGTCATGCAGATTCCAAACTGAAATATTCATTGGACCAGAGACAGAGAGACACTAGCTAAGGCACTCCCTTGAGGAGGTGGGGAAACCCCTGTGCAAATCCCTTCTCCTCATCAGGTGGAGCGGTGGGTGGGGGGAAGAGGGAATTGAACAAGGATCTCCCACGTCCCCGGCAGTGAGTGTCCGTCTCCACCTGGTTTGAGGATTGCACTGGGGCTTTGGCGGGAGATGGGCATCCAGATGACTAGAGGGACGCAGCACACGCCCATGGGCAGAAACGTAGGTGCCTAGGGGACTTTCACCCTGAAAACTCAAGGACCAAGTTGAGCTGAGATGCCAGCTGAGGGGGGGGGGGGGGGGGGGGGGGGTTTTGTGGATCACAGTAGCACTGAAATCTGGGGTTTATAATCCTCCATCTCTTTCTGGAGCTGGGCCTAAGTGACGTCCTAGATTCCAAGGCCGGAAGGGACCGTTGCAATCATCTCGTCTGCCTTGCTGTATCACACAGGCCAGAGGACTCCCCCGAAATAATTCCTAGTGCCGATCTTGATTTTTAAAATGGTCAGTGACGGAGAATCCACCCTGACCCTGGGAAGCTGTTTCTGTGGTTAATTACTCTTGTTGAAAGATCGGACACAAGGTTGCGGCAGAGCATGGAGCTGAATCTAGATCCTAGGCTAGTGGATCATCCTCCCTCTCATGGGTGGTGGGTATCATACACCAGGGCAGGCTAAGCCTCCCCTGACGGAGGCTGTGGCCCCACCCCTGTTGTGCCCTGAAGCCCCGCCCAGCTTCTCTACCTGGCGGGGGCTCAGCTCTAGCCGGTGGCCCTGAGCTCAGGCCCGTCGGCGGACGGGGTGGCGCTGGGCCCAGCGGGGGAGGAGGGGTCGGGCCAGCAGCTCGGCCCAGTGCTGGCGGGGGCTAGCGGCTCAGCCTGGTGCTGGGGCTGGCCCTGCGCTCAGGGGGGCCAGCTGGGGCAGGAAGGCCAGGGCTCCTCTGGCCATGGGGGGGTACTCGGGGCTCCAGAGGGCAGGGGGCCTCGGGTGGAAGGGGGCAGGCTAACCTCCCCAAAGTGGGGGTTCACCCACCCCCATGCATCCCTGTGCATTCCTCACCAAACTCCCCCAAGGTCTGTAACTCTGAAAGTCTTGCCTATGCAATCGGAAATACCCTTTGCTGTCAAAGGGGGGTGGTTAAGGTGCAGCTAAGCCAGTGCTCAAAGCAATTCAGCCCTAAGTGTGAGCAAATTCACTGCACCTGTCGCTCATGACTATAACAACAGGTGAGGTCTGTCACACAGAAGAGGTGACTTCAGGAAGCGAAAGGCTGGGTTGCTGCTTCCTGCTATGTGAGTTTCAGACCAGAGGGGAAACTGAAAATGACCCAGTCAGGCTCCCAGCAGCTAGCCATGGCCACAGAGAGCCCTGTAGGAAAGCTTGAAGATGAAGTCACTTGTTCCATCTGTTTGGAGTATTTCAAAGGCCCGGTGTCTAATCACATTCACAAACACAAATCCCTCTCTCCTCTCTATACAGATGACTCACAGACAGGAGCGGCAAAAGGTCCCTAAAAATGGGGGGGGGGGCCCACAGGTGTCCAAACCGTTGCCCCTCCCCTCGTGCTGCCCCTCCCCCTTCCCCCAAGGCCCCACTCCCATGCTGCCTCTTTCCCCCCCCCCAAGACCCCGCCCCTCGCTCGCTCCTCTCCTTACCCTCCCCCCGTCACTCGCCCTTACAGTCGGTAAAAAGTGGGGGGGGCATGCCCCCCTAGCCCCCGTTGTTCCAGCACCCTGCTCACAGAGCTACCCATCTGCTCTGGACCTTCTGTACATCTCCGCCTCCCTCTGACATCTCCTTGTGGATGATCAGCCAATGTGGCCAAGACAGAGCTCTGAATCTTTCCTCCTAAGCCCTTCCCTCTCCCTCCTTTCTCAGTCATCTGAACCGTCACCTCCATTTCCACTGTCAAACACACCTGTGACCTGTGTAATCCTTTGACTCCGCCCCCTTTCTAGGGCCAAGGCTGTGTTTAAATCTTGCTGCTGTTCCTTTACCTCTCTAGGATCTGGCCTTTCCTCTGTCATCCAGGGCCTCGTCATGTCACGTCTCAGTTACAGCAAGATCCTCCTTTCTGGCTTTGGCAAATGCACTCTTACCCCGCGTCATCTCTATCCAGAATGCTGCTCCTCGGGTCATTTTCCTGGCTCGTCACTTGGACCATGTCACCCCTCTTTTTTTGTGTCTTCACTGGCTTCCCTTCCCCATCACATTGACACAATCTCCTCGTCTTTGCTTTTAAGACCCTTCACACTTATCCTCAGCCTACCTGCCATCTCTCATCAGGGGCGCAAGAACGGGGGGGGGCACTTTTTACTGGCCGTAAGGACGAGGGACTGGGGGACGGGACGGAGAGGAGTGAGCGGGCGGGGGATCTTGGGGGGAAGCAGTGGAGCGGGGCTTTGGGGGAAGGGATGGTGTGGGGGCAGGGCCTCATGGGAAGTGGTGATGCGGGGGGCAGGGCCGTGGGGCCTCGGGGAGGAGCAGTGCGGAGGCAGGGCCTCAGGGGAAAGGGGCAGTATGGGAACTGGGCTTGGGGGGAGGGGAGGTGTGGGGTAGGGCCTCAAGGATGGAGCGGGGCAGGGGCAGGGCCTTGGGGAAGGGCGGGGCAGGGGTAGGGCCTCCGGGGGAAAGGGTGGCACAGTGCAGGGGGGGGTGGAACCCTGGCCCAGTCCCCAGCCTCGGCCCCCTTTCCTGGCCCCAGACCCACCCCCAGCTGCGGCCCCAGCCTTAGAAAAGTTTTGGGACCACTGGGTTATGGGCTTCTCGTCACGCAGCAAATGTAAGTGATGTACGCTGGCTACTGGCTGTGTTGTGTTCCTGATACACAGCTCTGAGTGGGGTGTGGGGGGCAGAATGTCTCCATTCCAACCAGGGGGTGTGCCAGCTTCGGGGAGCTCCTGAGGAGAGTGAATCCTGTGCCACCCCTTTGAGGGGTGAATTGTACACGCCCTCCCACAGGCCAGCTAGCTGTGCTTCACCACCACCGTCTCCACACACCTTTGGGAATGCTAGTGCCAGTGAGCTCCGGGCAGGTCCAGTCCCACGACAGCCCTGGGAGCAGAAGAGAGAATTTGCGTCTGTGCAGCAGGTGTGGTGATCAGCAGCACGGTTGTGAATTCCTCAGTCCCGTATCATGTGCACTCGGGTCCAAACACCCGTCAGGCAGGTTTTAATGCTTATTTATTTTATTATTATTCCAGGTTAAATTATTGCTGTCTGTCCTCTTGCTGCTGCTGCCACTGCTGCTGCTACTCCAGTGGAATGTGGGTTTTGAGGTTGGTATGACTCGCTTCTCCTAGACAGTTCCTTGCAGAAGGAGCATGATCTTCATGCTTTTTAATAGCATCCAGAGAGTCAACAAACGGATATGGAACAAAAAAGGCCCATGTTCCCGTTAAATGCTTGACCAGTCTCCAGCCCTGTCTAACTGAGGGGTAGAAATCCTTCCACTTAGGAAACAAAATACATCCTTTTATTAGAAAGTCATAACTTTCCATGGCAAGGCTAAACATCTAAGACACTTGGAAATCTGGAAATTTGCAATTTATTGCTGAACTTCTGGAGATGCTCTGAGAAAACCAGAAACTCTGGGCTTGTCTACACTTTAAACACTAAAGCTGCGCCACGGTAGCACTTTGGCATAGACACTACCTACGCCGACTGGAGGGGGGTCTCCTGTCGGCATAGATAATCCACCTTTCCGAGAGGCTGTAACTAGGTTGACTGAAGAATTCTCCTGTCAATCTAGCACTGTCTACACAAGGACTTAGGTCGGCTTAACTACACCGCTCAAGGGTGTGGATTTTTCACACCCCTGACCAATGTGGTTAAACCAACCTAATTTTTTAGTGTAGACCAGGCCTCAGATTACTAGAATGAAATTTACCAACACATCCCTCCATGGGAAAAGCTACAGAATGGTTCCATAATTTAATGTGTCTTGGGACTCAATTCCTTTTGCACCCTATGCCAGGCATTTAAGACCTGGTTTTGCCAGGATTATATTCACTGAATAATACTTTCCCCTGCAGCTAGTTCCATTCATTTCAACCTAATGGTTTTATTTAAACTGAAACTTTTTTCTGTGGAAAGACCAGGTCCCACCCAGAAGCTTTAGATGTGGAACTTTCATGGAAAATAGCATCATTTTCTCCCACTGAGGAAGTTGGAAAGGGCTTAAACAAAATCTAAACCGCATCCTGCAAAGACATTGTTTGCAGGAAAAGAAACTCTCTCCTCCTTCTCTGTCTTTCCCCACCCAGGAGAAGAGATGACCAAAGGGGGATATGATAGAGGTCTATACAATCATGACTGGTGTTGGTAAAGTAAATAAGGAAGTGTTATTTACTCCTTCTCATAACACAAGAACTAGGGGTCACCAAATGAAATGAATAGGCAGCAGGTTTAAAACAAACAAAAGGAAGTATTTCTTCACACAATGCACAGTCAACCTGTGGAACTCCTTGTCAGATGATGTTGTGAAGGCCAAGATTATAACAGGGTTCAAAAAAGGACTAGATAAATTCATGGATGATAGGTCCATCAATGGCTATTAGCTAGGATGGGCAGGAGGGATGGGGTCCCTAGCCTCTGTTTGCCAGAAGCTGGGATGGATCACTTGATGATTGCCTGTTCTGATGCACCTGACATTGGCCACTGTCGGAAGACAGGATACTGAGCTAGCTGGACCTTTGGTCTGACCCCGTATGACCGTTCTTATGTTCTTAAGGAAAACATATTACCCAAACACCTTTTCTTGACACAGCGAGCAATTCAGACTCATATGAAGGCTCTGACGAAGGAAAGCATGTTGCTTCTGGAATCTAAACTGACTGAAGAGAGGAAAAGCAAAGAGGCTCTGGTAGGTCTTCATTGTTATTCCTTATGTATTTCCCTGTGTGAGTGAGGGTCTATGACCTTCGCTACACTGGAAAAATGTATTATGACTAGGATTGTCTGTTCCCTCTCTGTAAATTGCAGCGTATCTACACACACAGTCTCCTCATTCAGTTAGCAAACATGATTCCAGGATTTCAAAAATGAGGAGGAGGGGGAGAAGGCTTTGAACTTTTCAATTGCCTGGTGGTTTGGTGACTGCAGCTGGGTGAATATGTTTCTGGATCAGCAGTAGTTCTGAAAAAAAAATTGATTCAGCTTGAACCAAATCTGAATTTTGGGGGAATCAAAGATATCTACTTCAGGTTTGTTCCCTAGTGGAAATTTGAATATGGGTCTCTAATATCCCAGCTGAGGGCCCGAGCCACTGGACTGACTATAGGTCACAAGCAGTGGCAAAAAAGAACTAGATAAGTTCATGGAGGATAGGTCCATCAATGGCTATTAGCTAGGATGGGGAAGTATGGTGTCTCTGTTTGCCAGAAGCTGGGAATGGGCGACAGGGGATGGATCACTTGATCACCCGTTCTGTTCATTCCCTCTGGGGCACCTGGCATTGGCCACTGTTGGAAGACAGGATACTGGGCTAGATGGACCTTTGGTCTGACCCAGTCTGGTCCTTCTCTGTGTTACTACCACCTCCTTTTTTTTGGCCATTTTGTGAACAAATTCTCAATTAGTTTCAGGTTGACCAAAACTGCATTTTTTGTCACGTAGATTGTGTCCAAATTTTTTTGCCCAGCTCTCTTGATGACATTATATTGTACTGCTGCACTTAGGGAATTATGTGGTGTATTTTGAAGTTGTATCAAGGACACCTTAGAGTGTGTGGCAAAATCTAAACAAATGACTAGTTCCCCCACCATTAAAAGAAAGAAGTTGCATTCCTTCTTTGGTTTGCATTTGGACAAAGCAAGCCATCCAATTGTTGCTCTTTCATGTCCTCCTCTGAGTCTCAAGAGCCTGATTTGTATTGCAAACAGCATTGATAGTATCAGGTGCTACTATTTGCATGTCCTTGATGCAACAAATGGTGCAAAACAATGGGCTTGATTAAATGTGCTTCAACTTTGGAGGGTAGACCAGGTCTCTGAGTGCAGCAACTGTGGGTTTTCCAGTCCCTCTGTGGTCCAGATTATGGTGATTACTCACTGCCCTGCCTTGGGGTGAGTGCAGAACCATCTAGCACCAGCCGGTTTGCTGGGAAACCACAGTCCATTTGAAAGGGCTCACGCTGAATCAGAGCCCTGGTGTTCACCGATATGAAAGTTGGCTTGTCTGTGTCTGTTCATCAAAGGAAAAGACAAACGTCGAGCGGCAGAAGATTGTGGCTGAATTTGAGCAGCTGCGGCAGTTTCTGGAGGAACAGGAACGGCTCCTGCTGGCCCAGCTGGAAGAGCTGGACAAGTAGAATGTGAAGAGACAAAATGCGAATGGGGCTAAATTCTCAGAGGACATTTCATTTCTCTATGACCTGCTTGATGAGACAGAGAAGTATCAGCAGCCAACGGCTAATTTCCTACAGGTGAGACTTAAACCCCAGGTCCCTCAGCAGGGATGGGCAGTCTCCTGAATCATTAATTTTAGAGCCCAGGAGTCAGAGCACACATATATCCCACTGTCTACAGTTAAGTACATAAAAAATACTTGCTCCCTTCAAGATCAACCTCCAGTCATTGGCCTGTGAGGAAAAGCAAAGCAAAATGATGACGGCACCTGCAGTAGGGTGCATGGGCGGCGGGTATAAATGGCCAAGGGAGGCTAAGCCTCCCCAGACAGCCGGCCTGTTGCCTTTGGGGTGCGCTGCTGCCAAAAGGGTGCCCCAGCCGTGGCCCCACCTGCACTCTGCCCCGAGGCCCCGCTCCTGCTTGTCCTCTTTCCCTCTGAGGCCCTACCCTCACTCCACCTCTTCCTGTTCCTGCTCTGCCCACATGTGGGCCTTGCCAGAGGGGGTGAAGAGGCGCCATGAGTAGCTGGCCAGCGGGTAAGGGGGGCCTAGGGAAAGGGGCGAAGAGGTGCGAGTGGCAGGCAGGGGAGGTCTGTGGGAGGGGGCGAAGCGGCACTCAGTGAGCAGCCGGTCAGCTGGCTGGCCAGTGGGCACGGTGGCCTCGGGGGAAGGGGCAGGTGGGGGGGGGCTTGGCGGAGGGAGCTGAGTGGGGCTGGGGTGGAGCATGGACGGGGCTTCGGAGGGAGGAGTTCAAGCAGGGGTGGGTCTTGGGGTGGGGCCATGGTCTGGGCGCGCCCAACCTCCCTAAATGGAGGAGTCACTTGCTGCCCATGGGGTAAGAAGGTGCAGAGAGTTTCCTCCTCTTCACTCTACTGCACTCCTGTGTGATCCAGGGAAGGCACAAATGTACCATTCCTTGAAATGCTGGGCTGCTGGAGTGGATCACTCAGGGGTTAGAACTCCACCTCACAAAGGGATATGGGTGTGAGGCAGGTCCCCATCTCTCATTTGCCTGCCCCTTTGAAAAGCAGGGGCAGTGAGATCTATTATGATTTCCCCACATTTTACTTATGTCATAACTATGTCCTTTGGAACCCGAAGGAATACTTCTAGGAAATCACAATTCTGTTTAAAGCCTAGATTCTCCAAAGGTATGTAAGGCACCTATGTCCTATTGATTTCAATGGGGCCTAAATACCTATAAGGATCTAGACTTAAGGCATTAGGTTCACAGACTATCCCTGAGCTTATACTGGTAAGTGATGTAAATGGGTGGATGTATATATTTATATCTCAGCTTGATAGCAGAGACACCAATTACAAGAAGCTGCATATGGGACTCTTAGTGAAGGCAAAGTGGGTCCCGTTCGGAGTGGGAGAAACCTCTTGTGGCATGTGGGACTTGTGGTGGATTGAGGACTGTGTTGGAATGGCAAGCTATTGCTTTAAGAGTGTAGAAGGTTTCCTGGTCCTGCTTGCAGGCTGGGGGGCTCTGTAGTGAAGCATGTGATCAGAATCAGTCTGGAAAGAGCAAACTTAAAGCAAGATGGTGTTGAGTTGTGCTGCTTTGCTTTAGGGAACAGCCTGTTTTCTTTCTCTGCTTTTGGGTTTTTGAGTGTTGTTGTTCTGAATTCTAAGAAGTGAAGTCAGGTCATGGTGCAATCTTGCATCAAGAGTAGTTATCTTGTTATTTAACTTCTCTGTGTTTTATGCTGTGAACATAACAGCTCCTTCTTCTCTCTCCCCTCTAGGATTTCATAAGCATCTCAAACAGGTATGTTGCTCCTTTTCACTGCCCCCCACCCCCCATTTCACTATGTTGGGAAGCTGATTGGACACAAGTGGCCATATTTTCATTGGGAGCAACTGGGAGGCTGAGCCGTGTCCCCAAGGAGAACCACCAAATGTGTGAGGCAGGGATGCACTTTAGATGCAAACCGCGATCCTTGTTATTGACTCCTGGAGCTGTTGCTTTTTTATAAGACTGGATTTCTCCATCCCTAGGTTGGGATTCTTAACTTGGGTCTCTGAACTAAATAAGTTCTTTCCTTGGCGAACTGGCTGCCATGGCCAGGAAGTGAACCTCTGCTTCAGAGAGGCTAACCCGCCGGACCCACCCCTTCTACCCCTGCCCCCCCCCCCCCCCCAGCTGCCAGAGCCCCGAGCCCCCACCACAACCAGAGGAGCCCCAAAGCCCCACCCACCACCAGAGGAGCCCCAGCTCGCCTGCCCCAAGCCGCCGGCTGGCCCACCCTGGCCACTCTAGCCCGTCCGAGCCCTGGTCTGACAAGCTGCTGGCCCAACCCCTGAGCCAAGTTACTGGTTCGAGCATCGGGCCAAGTTGCTGGTCCGATCCCCAGGCTGAGC
>NW_020664853.1:0-8754 GCF_002925995.2 Terrapene triunguis | reverse complement strand
ATAAGAATATCATGCGAGACCGTATCAAATGCCTTACTAAAGTCTAGGTATACCACATCCACAGCTTCTCCCTTATCCACAAGACTCGTTATCCTATCGAAGAAAGCTATCAGATTGGTTTGACATGATTTGTTCTTTACAAATCCATGCTGGCTGTTCCCTATCACCTACCACCTTCCAAGCGTTTGCAGATGATTTCCTTAATTACTTGCTCCATTATCTTCCCTGGCACAGAAGTTAAACTAACTGGTCTGTAGTTTCCTGGGTTGTTTTTATTTCCCTTTTTATAGATGGGCACTATATTTCCCCTTTTCCAGTCTTCTGGAATCTCTCCCGTCTCCCATGATTTTCCAAAGATAATAGCTAGAGGCTCAGATACCTCCTCTATTAGCTCCTTGAGTATTCCAGGATGCATTTCATCAGGCCCTGGGGACGTGCAGGCATCTAACTTTTCTAACATCCAGGCTATGTCTAAATCTTGCCTACTCTTTCTGCATAACATCTCTAAGACAGGCCTTTCCTGTCCATCCACACAGCTAAAACTCTCCTCATCTTACGCATCGATTACCACAACAGCCTTCCTTTGGCCGTGACAAGCTTGCCTTGCTCATATCCCTTCAGCCAATTACTGCAAAGATCACTTTCCTAGCCCATCACTTTGACAACGTCACCCTTCTCTCTTGGAGTACCAGCACTGTCTCCCCCTTCTCTATTTGTAGCAAAGGTAAGCTGCTTATCTTCCCCGTCAAGGTCCTTCACAGCCTGTCCTCTCCCTGACTATCATCTCAGGCCTTGGCTACACTTGCAAGATATAGCACTGTAAAGCCGCCCCCAGCACTGTAACTCACTCCCCGTCCACACTGGCAGGGCACTTACAGCGCTGTATCTCCCTGGGTACACCGCTGCAGGTACTCCACATCTCCGAAAGGAATAACAGCTGCAGCGGAGTGGCTACGACTCACAGAGAGGAATAACAGCTGCAGCGGAGTGGCTACGACTCACGGGTGTGAGTGTAAACGCTTGCAGCACTGTACTAATCACCTTGTCAAGTGGCCAATCCTCTCCATTGTTGTGACCGGCTGCAGGAATGCGGAAGTGCCGGTTTCAAAGCTCGTACCACAGAGAAAAGCAAACAGTTTGCAGCTTGCTTTGAGTGAGTGAATGAATGAGCAGGGGGCCGGGAGTTCGGAACTTGCAAAATAGAGAGCTGACATGCTCCAAAAAGCACTCTCTCTCCCCCCACACTCCCTGTCACAATCCACCCCACCCCCCCGTTTTGAAAAGCACGTTGCAGCCACATGAATGCTGGGATAGCTGCCCATAATGCACCGCTCCCAACACAGCTGCAAATGTTACAAGTGTGGCCACACCACTGCGCTGGCAGCTGTCAGTGTGGACAGACTGCAGCGCTTTTCCCTACTCAGCTGTACGAAGACAGGTTTACCTCACAGCGCTGTACAGCTGCAAGTGTAGCCAAGGCCCTAGGCTATTGACCGTTATGGGTAGCGCTCTCGCAGCCGCTCCTGTTGAAGCTGTTCCACTTGCGTAAATAATTAACTAGTCCTTGGCCAGAAAGAGACTGATTGTATAGCCTAGTGGTGTGAGTTTGAGGCCAATAATACAAGAGTCTCCTACTCCTTCCGGAGCCCACACCATACTAACAGGAATTAGGGCTAACGAGTGAGTTCTAGGGATATCTTCTCTCTGCCATTCGTAGGGAAAGTATCCCAAGAAATGTCCTGTCATCATTTTCTGGGCTGCAATGAAATTCATCCTCCTGTGCAAAGGGTTCAAGGAAACGCCCTGTAATTCTCTCCATGTCTCTGACTTGCCCTTTCCCTCAGTGCTGGCTGAGTCTGCCTGTTCAGGCCCAATGCTGCACGGCATTAGGGCTCAGCCCCTACAGCTCTGCCCCCCAGCCAGTGCCCTGGAGAAGACCAAAGGTCTGGTTAGTCCAGGGGTCTCAAACACACGGCCCGCGGAGTTATTTGCTGCGGCCTGCCAAGCTCCCTGCGCCCGGCCGCCCCCCCGAGTTATTTCCTGCAGCCGCCAAGCTCCCCTCCCCCACCGCCCC
This sequence comes from Terrapene triunguis, assembly GCF_002925995.2. NCBI lineage: Eukaryota > Metazoa > Chordata > Testudines > Emydidae > Terrapene > Terrapene triunguis. Next base: position 6,680 of record NW_020664853.1, on the reverse strand, counting down.
CCAGCTTGCTGCGTCCCCGCTCCTCTGCCTACCTCCAGGCGCTTCCCACTGCCAAACAGCTGTTTGGCGGCACTTAGCACTTTCCGGGGGGGGGGGGGGGAGGAGCAGGAAGCCGCGTGCTAAGGGGAGGAGGCAGAGAAGAGGCGGGGCAGGGGCAGGGATTTAGGGAAGGGGTTGGAATAGAGGCAGGGAGGGGGCGGAGTTGGGCTGGGGACTTTGGGGAAGGGGTTGGAATGGGGGCGGGGAAGAGCTGGGAAGAGGCGGGGCAGGACCTAATGGAAGCTGTGGAGTGGGGGCAGGGGTGGGGACAGCGGGGGGTGGAGTGTCAGTGATGTGGCCCTCGGGCCAATGTACTAGTCCTCATGTGGCCCTCGTGGTGATTTGAGTTTGAGATCCCTGGGTTAGTCCCTAAATATTTCACTTCAAGGGCCAGAGAGGTTAACAGAGTGAATGCACCTTCTGGACCAAGAAGCTTAATACTGCTGCCAAACTAGTGACGATTCTTTTGTGTCTGCAGCCATCAGGAAGTGCCAACACCAGGCAGCTGCTGCACAAATAGCACTGGCAGGTGGCTGTGCTGAATGGGAAGTTATGTGATTTATTTCCTGATTTGAAAGTGCCGTTTACACACACCTAAGAGCTACGTCTATACTACATTCCACTGCAGCGTGTAGCTACACGTGTCGGTAAAAGGCTCTGGCAGCGGGAAAAGGCTTCAGTAGAAAGGCTCCTGCGGCAAGGAAAGGCCCTGAGACCGTCACCACTGCTGAAGTGTCTCCCTGCAGCAGGGAAAAGGCTCCAGCATCGGGGAGGCAGAGGGACACTATACGGCTAAAAAGAGCAGTGTAAACAGGGAGGCACACAGCTTGAGTGGGTAGAGAGTCAGGGAGGGTATGTATTCAGGTGCACCCTTCAGGCGTGTCTTTCCTCTGTTCACCTAATGTGTCTCCATCTACACTGCTATTTATAACCATGCCAGGGAGGCTGCCCATGTATGTACACGACACCCCACCGAAAGCACGCCGGGTAGATGCATCCTAGCTTGTTGCTCTGTGGAAAATAGAATATGCCACGTAATCCCAAGTCAAAACTGACGGCCAAAACCATCGGCTCTTTTCATCTTCACGCGGTAATGAATTTGCAAAGCCATCAGCCACGGTCGGCAGCCTCTGAATGGAGGCAAAGGGGGAGGAAGCCCCCAGTGTGTGGCATGTGGGATTGAGTGCCCTTTTTCTTTCTCTCTCCCCTCTAGGGCATCAGACGTCCCTGGCGCAGGTCTGTGCCTCTTTCTTGTTCCTCGTTATGCTTCAATAGTCACATGCAAAAAACCCCCCACCAACTTAACATGGTGCAAAGGCTGCCGACACGCAGCCCTATTCTGCTTCCCTGGTGCTTTTCCTGAGTGGGAGCATTTAATTTCCCAAATCCAAACTTGGGCAAACCAGGCAAGGCCGAGATACGGTGTCATTTTCCACACAACGGCCACACAACCTTTGCTCCGGCCCCTTTGATCCCAACTCTGAGTCTCTCAGAGAGACAGTAGCATCGTACCCCTCCCTCCACCTATGCCAACCTCAGGAAGTACTTGCCGGAGTCCCGGAGAGCCAGCAAAACTCCATATCAGCTGTCAGGAAGCAGGGTCTGCAGCACTTTTTTAGGTTGTCCTTCAGTAAATCCTTATAATGCTTCTGTTGTCCACCCACGTTACGGTAACCTTCTTTCAGCTGAGAGAACAGGACCTGTTTTGGGAGGCGATGGTCTGGCATCCGGACAATGTGACCAGTCCAGCGGAGTTGCTGACAGATGGTCTTTGCCTCTTCCAGAACACTAATATTGGTGCGCCTGTCTTCCCATTTTATCTTCACAATCTTACGAAGGCAGCGTTGATGGTGACTCTCAAGGACTTTCAAGTGGTGTCTATAGGTTGTCCAAGTTTCGGACCCATACAACAGTGTTGGGAGAATAATGGCTTGATAAACAAGAAGATTGGTGTCTGTTTGAATGTTGTGATCTTAAAAAACCCTGTGCCATAAACGAGAAAAAGCTACACTGGCACAGCTCAGGCGATGCTGAATTTCTGCATCAATATCTGCCTTGGTTGAAAGATGACTTCAAGGTAGAGGAAATGATTGACATTCTCCAGTGCCACTCCATTGATTTTGATAGATGATGCATGTAATACCTCATTTGGAGAGGGCTGATAGAGCACTTTAGTCTTCTTGATATTAAGAGTGAGACCAAGACATGCTTAAGCATCAGCAAACACATTTAAGATAGTTTGAAGATCTTTCTCAGAGTGGGCAAAGATTGCGTTGTCATCAGCATACTGAAGTTCCACAATAGATGTTGTGGAGATCTCACTCTTGGCTTTCAGCCTGCTAAGCCTGAACAGCTTTCCGTCCATTCTGTAAATGATTTCAATGCCATCTGTAAGCTTTCCAGCAACTAGGTAAAGAATGACAGCGATAAAAACCACAAACATGGTTGGAGCGATGATACAGCCCTGTTTTATTCCTGCTTGTACTTTGAAAGGTTCGCTCTGGGAGCCAGTGCTGCTCAGAACAGTCGCTTTCATGTTGTCAAGGTGGTGATCCATGGATAGGTAACCAGGAGCTGACCCTTGGCTCTGATTCCTGACCTCTGATTTCAGCCCCAACCCTTGACTCCAGCATCTGGCTTCTGACTCCAGTTCTGACCCTGGGCTCCCATTCCTGGTTCCTGCTCTGACCACTAGGTCAGCCCACCCACATGCTGCTCACTAATATCAGCACTTCCAGCTAGAGAGAACAACAGAGCCTTCACTGAGCTGTGTGCCGCACCATTGGTCCGGGGAGTACTTGCTGCTGATTGGCAGAGGCCCTAGTGGGGAGTCTCAGATTCATCTTGATCTGTTAACACAACCTGCCTTGTCTACACTCAGATTTTAACTTGGCCTTGTGAAGATGAGGCCAAAGAGAAACTAGGGGTAAGGCAAAGCTTGCCACTGCCGGTGTCTGTCTTTCACATGCTCTGAGGCTGGGACACCCAGAGCAGTCCACGCTCCACACCTCTCGAGCCAGTGGTTTTCACTAGCGTGAAACTCCTACTGAAAGATGGGCAGTAATCATGAATATGATCACAAGTAATATGTTATTTAAACACAATGTTTCTCTCTAGGTGGGAGACAAGGAATTCGATGTCCAGTCCCCAGTCTGTCAGCTTTTCCTAGCACTAAATTCATATGAAAAGATGAGATTGAAGGGAGAAAAATAACAAATAAAATACATAGTAGAACCTCAGAGTTATGAACACCTCGGGAAGGGAGGTTGTTCGTAACTCTGAAATGTCTGGAACTCGGAACAAAACATTATGGGTGTTGCTTCAAAAGTTTACAACTGAACATTGACTTAACACAGCTTTGAAAACTTTACTACGCAGAAGAAAAATGCTGCTTTTAACCAGCTTAATTTAAATGAAACAAGCACAGAAACAGTTTCCATCCCTTGTCAAATCTTTTTTTAAACTTTCCCTTTATTTTTAGTAGTTTACGTTTGACACAGCACTGTACTGAACAGTATTTTATTTTACTATTATTTTTTTTGTCTCTGCTGCCTGATTGCGTACTTCTGGTTACAAATGAGGTGTGTGGTTGACCTGTCAGTTTGTAACTCTGGTGTTCGTAACTCTGAAGTTCTACTGTAATTAACTTTAAAATGCTATAGTGTCTAGGAAGTGGATCTCTTGTGTGGACTGGTCCAGGCTGAGGTTGTTGGTGGGGTGGAAATTGTTGAAATCCTGGTGGAATTCCTCAAGGGCCTCCTTCCCATGGGTCCAGATGATGAAGATGTCATCAATGTAGCGCAAGTAGAGTAGGGGTGTAACACGGCTACCACTCTGAAACCGTTAAAAATGCTGTTTCTTTTGAGGTGCAAGAATGGGGATGTTACAGGGGGACAAGTTTTCTCCTGAAGAGGTGAAGAGTCTCAAGTTTTCTCTCTGACACACATCCTTCTGAAAGAGACTCTGAGATCTGACAAGGAATCTAGGAGGGGAAAGTGAGTTGTGTTTCTGTGCAGGTCTGTTTTGACTGCAGTCCTGGGTTGTGAACGCATTATGTGTAGACATATCTGAGCTAGCTTTAATTTAGTCAGCTTGGGTCCTGGAGCAGTCAAACTGTAGCAGCCTGAGGGGTACAAGCACACTCCAAACCCTGGATAACTAGTCGCAGGAATAGCCCATGCTGAAGTGTGCGCTGCTGCAGCGTCATAATGCTTTGAGATACCTGAGATAGCTAGCTAAGGGCACGTCTACACTTGCAAAGTTACAGTGCCGGCAGTTACAGCACTGCTCAGAAAGCGCTGAAGGAAAACTGCTGTTGTGTGTTCACACTGACAGCTGCCTGTGCAATAGCGTGTTCACACTTGCGGCACTTGCAGCGCTATTCAAAGCGGTGCACTCTGGGCAGTTATCCCACAAAGAAAGCACCTCTTTCTCTTTTGCTGCTAAGACTTGTGGGAAGGCGGAGAGGGTGGCGCAGCATCCTGGGTCCAGTCCCAATGCCCTGTGATGCATTGCTTCAGCAATCTCTGTGCTTCCGTCTGCATTTGGCACCATCTTTCAACAGTTTGTGTACTGCGCGCTCTGCCTCTTCGGTCTGCAGGAATGGATCCCACACTGCTGACCAATATGCTGCTTGCTCTCACTAACACGTCATGAGTGGCAGTGGAGTTATTCCTTAAACTACAAAGGCAAGAGGAGTGCGACATTGATCTCGCCACACATAATAGCTATGACATGAGATTGCTTGTGGCATTCACGGAGGTGCTGATCACAGTGGAACGCCGCTTTTGGACTCGGGAAACAAGCACTGAGTGGTGGGATCACATCATGATGCACGTCTGGGATGATGTGCAGTGGCTGCAGAACTTTCACATGAGGAAAGCCACATTCAAGTGACTGTGTGATGAGCTCGCCCCAGTCCTGTGGTGCAAGGACACGAGAATGAGAACTGTCCTGTCACTGGAGAAGTGCGTGACGATTGCACTATGGAAGCTGGCTACTCCAGACGGCTACCGATTGGTTGCAAACCAGTTTGGAGTGGGAAGTCGACCGTTGGACTCGTGTTGATGGAAGTGTGCATGACATGATCCATGACATGGGTGCTTCAGTGCAATGGTATTACAAATAATCAATCATTATGATCTGACATGTAAACAATTCAACATCCCATTGGCCTTAGAAACAGTGCCCACCCCGAACAGCACCAGGCTGCCCGAGACAGCGAGGGCAGGAGATGCTGATTTGTAATAGTGCATCCCGGTCCATTTCCAATGTATCCACATTCAATGGATGTATCATTCCATCCACGTGCAGAGCAGCCGGTGGAACTAGCTGCATCTGCAGAAGCGTGTCCAGCCAGCGCTGCCTTCCCCCTGCAGCTGAATTCCCTTTCCTAGCTCCTGTTTAAACACCACACCCGCTCTCCAGTCTGGCACCAAATCTCCTGGAGTCTGCACCGAGTTCCTAGCCTCAGAGACCCAAAGTTTCAATGCCTCCGCTGCGGAAAAAGGAACAAAATTCTGCGGTACCTCCGAGTCTCCCCCAAATAGTTCCCCCACTCTCTGCAATAAGAAACCCAGTGCAGTCTCGAACACTGTCCACGGCAGGAAGCTCTGCACTGGATTGGACATTTGCAAGACACGGCCCTTGGAATTAAGGTTTTAAATCAGCGTCCTCAGCCTCACACAGACTGAAGCAAACTGCTGAGCTACTGCATTTAAAATTAACCCCAGCAGTAACCCCATAAGGGAATCAGAGGTGCGTACTCTAGTCTGCCCAATGCTGCACTGCAGCCCATGGTCCATCCAGCTGCTGTTCGGTCTGCCCCGGCCTTCGACACAAGGGCACAGCCCTGCCTGGGAGAGCATCCCAACACTGAGAAATCAGATCTGCTGCAATGAACAAAGCCCTGCCCAACCAGGGGGTGTGTGGATTTGGGAGTCAAATAATAGAATTCATGTCAACTCTTCACTTTTTTGAAACCAGTGACAGCCTCCCTAACCTGACTCTGCTTTTTCCCCTGAGCACTCTTCCCAGCAGAGAGAGGGTCAGGTTTCTCATCAGAGCCCCCAGGGGCCGGGAGAACTCACAGGCACAGCTGATTCTAGCTCAGCCAATGAGACAGAGCCAGGAAGGGAAACACCCAATTCCTGTCCCAGTGGGCTGGAAATTCAAACTAACTTTTTTGTTACCCTTCCCGCCAGGAGCCATGGCTGCAGAGAGCCCTGCAGAAAGTCTCCGGGATGAACTTACTTGTTCCATCTGCCTGGAGTATTTCCAAGAGCCCGTGTCTGTCCATTGTGGGCACAACTTCTGCCTGGCCTGCATCAGCCAGTGCTGGGGGGAGTCGGAGACAAATTTCTCCTGCTCCCAGTGCAGAGAAACTGCCCAGCAGAGAAACTTCAGGCCCAGCAGGGAACTGGCGAGAGTTATCGAAATAGCCAGAGGGCTGAGTTTCCAGGCAGCCAAAGGCTCAAGAGGGGAGCAAGTGTGTGAGAGGCACCAGGAGGCTCTGAAACTGTTCTGCGAGGAGGATCAAACCCCCATCTGCGTGGTGTGTGATAAATCCAAGGCTCACAGATCTCACACGGTGGCTCCCATAGAGGAGGCTGCCCAGGAATACAAGGTAGGAAATCTCCGCC
>NW_020664852.1:0-8309 GCF_002925995.2 Terrapene triunguis | reverse complement strand
AACAGAAGTTGGTGAAGAATGCCACCTGATCTACGATAAAAACATTTCTAAACTGCTCGGTTCTATAGAAGTAGAACTTAATTCCACTGAAACTCAACTAGGGCCAGCTCTAGGTTTTTTTGCCACCCCAGGCAAAAAAAGAAAAAAAAACCCTCCCAGAATGTCGATCCTAGAACTGTGCTTCGTTTGCTGGTCCATAGAGCCGGTCCTGAACTCAACTTCACTATCCCTCAAAAATGTCAAAGTTTTACAAGGTTCAGTGAGTTTAACCCTGCCAATCTATAGATCACTGAACAAATGGATGCTCACCTCTCTTTTCTACTAACCTTTAGAATTAGTATTATATTCATATCAAAGGTAAAGGTTCAGAGATTTCAACCTTTCATACTTCTGTTATTGTTCTTTCCTTGAAGTAATCATTTCTGGGTGAGACTAAACTTTTTGTATTGGTTTTGTCTCTGCCTATGTCCCACCGGGAGTCCAATTTCTCCAACTCCTATATAAGCCTATGTAAGAAAAAGACCAAAAAATCAGGACTGTCCCTATAAAATCGGGACATCTGGTCACCCTAGGTGCTGGGAAGTGCTGGGCAGCAGGGACCTTTTTGTCTCGCAAGAGAAAATGACTTCAGGAAGTTTCATTACTCAAACACTCAGTTCCCTATCGGTGTAACAAATATGGACAGTGCTTTTCTATGCCCTCAGGGTGTAGTGAAGGGCTCAGAAACTACAGTGATGCAGACAACAGGAGAGGGATAGCTCAGTGGTTTGAGCATTGGCCTGCTAAACCCAGGGTTGTGAGTTCAATCCTTGAGGGGGCCATTTAGGGAAGTGGAGTAAAAATCTGTCCGGGGATTGGCCCTGCTTTGAGCAGGGGGTTGGACTAGATGACCTCCTGAGGTCCCTTCCAACCCTAGTATTCTATGATTCAACATTAGAGCCTGACAGAGACTTGGTACCCGAGTCCTGAAGGAAGCTCGCTCTGCTTCTATCAATGAAGCATTTGTTCTATGATTTGCATTGATCTCAATTGTCCGACAGCTTAGCACTTTGAAGAACGACTTAATTATTCTAATTATTTCCATGAAAAACAGAATGCACTGACCGTTTATTTACAGAGCATACAGATGGAGAAAGGATCATTACACATAATTTGTCTAGCAGATTGACTCCCGCCCATTCATTGTCTTTTGGTTGCTTTGATTGTGTCTATACAGAAGCATGTCATAGATTGGGGAATAACTTTGCTGTTCCCTGACTAAAGGCTTCTCTCAGGGCGAGTTTGACAGTCTGGTTTCTGAGGCTGTAGATAAAGGGGTTGAGGAAAGGGTACAGTACGGTGTTCAGCAGAGCCACCCCTTTGGTAAGATGCAAAGAGGAATTGCCTGAATGAATGGTGTACAAAATAATGCAGCTTCCATAGGCAATTGCCAAAGCTGTGAGATGGGAGGCACAGGTTGCAAAAGCTTTCTGTCTGCCTGTGGCTGTTGGCATTCGCAGAATAGAGAAGAAGATGGTTCCATAAGACAACATGGTTAAACATAATGAACTCAGGACTACAGTTGAGATCAAAATGGAGTCCACCTTTCTAACCCCACTGGTGTCAGTGCAGGAGAGTTGGAAAAGGGGTTTGTTGTCACAAAAGAAATGGTTGATCACATTCGGCCCACAGAATCTCAGCTTCGAAATCAGGACCATCCGTAAACTCATAACCGTAAAACTTCCCACCCATGAAACAAGGACTAGCTGAATGCAGAGTCTCTGATTCATGATGGTGGCGTATTGCAAAGGGCGGCAGATGGCAACATAGCGATCAAAGGACATGACCACTAAAAGGCTGAACTCCGTAGCCCCAAGAGTGAAATAGAAGAAGGTCTGGGCCATGCAGCCATTCAATGAAATGGTTTTGCTGACTGAGAGAAAGTTTAGCATCAGTTTAGGGCTCATGACCGAGGTGAACCAGATTTCCAAGAAAGACAAGTTGGCGATGAAAAAGTACATGGGAGAGTGGAGTCGGCGATCCACCCACACTATGAAAATGATGACCACGTTCCCTGTTACTGTGAACAGGTAGGTGAGGAGAAGAACAAGGAAGAGGAAAATTTGCAGTTTCTCACCAAGGCTGGAAAATCCCAGTAGGATGAATTCAGACACAACCGTTTCATTTCTTTCCTTCATGTCCAACGTCAGCCTTGTCTGTAGAAAAAGTAACAGTGAAATAATAGCATGCCATTTTCACAGATTCTTGGATATTAAAACTAGATGGAAGCTTGTAATCTTCTGACTCTGTCCATAGAATATGACACAGGATTTTACCTAATAACTCTTCTGTTAATCTCCTATCTTGTTGACACAAGGTGCTCCTCCCTGGGAACACACTGTTTTTCAATACCAGCATCCCAAATTTGGTACTACAGCCCTTTTACACCTCTGCTGTTCCTCTCCTGGCACTTTCAGGTAAATAAAGGATGTGGTTTTTTTCATAATTCTATTTCAAGTGCCCTGCAGGTCATTTTAAATCCCACTGACAAACTGTGTCGCTGAGTTCTGTGTTTGAATAACTGGTAATCTTGTATTTAGCCTGACCAAACAGAAATATAGACATAGAATTCGGTCACCTTCTATTTTCACGCCACTAATAAAGCCAGATTTTATCAGCGTCTGGCAGCGATTCCCTTCCTGATCAGGGTCCAGCTCCCTGAATAATCTCTTTGATCCAGTTCCCTCTATCCTCTGGAGACAACCGATGACCCTTTAAATAAATTAAAAAAAAATCCAAATCAGCCATCCAGGAGCCCAAGCCTCTGAGTCTGAGCATGCAGCCGTATAGATTTTTTTGAAGATTGTTTTTTACAACATACTCATCATAGTGGTCTCTTCTGGCCCTGGAATCTATGGTCATCTAGTCTGACCTCCTGTATAACTTCAGCCATTTAACTTCCCCAAAATAATGCCTTTTGAATGAGAGCCCATCTATTAGAAAAACACCTAATCTTGATTTAAATATTAACAGCGCTGGAATATCCACCAACACACTTCTTCAGATGGTTAATTCCCCTCACTAGACAAAAATGCGCACCTCAATTCCACTCTGAATTTCTCTAGCTTTGACTTCCAGTCATCTATCCTTGTTATACCTTTTTCTGCTACACTGAAATATTTGTTCTCCATGTAGATACTTACAGACTAGGATCAAGTTACCCTTTAAGTTTCTCTCTGTTCAGCTGAGAATTTTGTGCTCCTTAAGTGTAACACTCTAAGGAATGACAGAGTCCTGTGGCACCTTATAGAAGGAATGCTTTCCAAATCTTCAGTCATTCTTGTGGTTCATCTCTGAATCGTTTCTACAATAATCTAAATAGACTCAACTTCACTGCTATCTTCTATTGCTCCACCATTACAGCTACCTTTCAAAAACTTTCCTTGTACCCCTTTTCTACAGCAGTGACATAACTAATGCAGTAGCTAAAAACCCATTTGAATAAGCCCTATAGACTCAAAGCGTTGAATCTATTTAGCTTAAGAAAGAGACGTGTAAGGGGTGACTTGGTTAGAGTCTAAAGTACGAAGTTGGGAAGCAAGTGGGCTCTTCCCTCTGGCAGAGAAACGCATAACATGATCCATTGGATGGAAGTTGAAACAAGACACATTCACTCTGGAAATAAGGTGGACATTTTTAAGAGGGAGGTTAATTAAAAATTGGAACAACTTGCCAAGGGTTATGGTGAAGTCTCCATCGCTGACGATTTTTAAATTGTTTTATAAAGATTGAATATTTTTATCTCAAAGATCTGCTCTAGGGAATTTTACCAGGAATTTCTATGGCCCGTGTTATAAAGGAGACCAGCCTAGATGATCACAATGTTCTAGCCTTTTAATCTATGAATTATGAACCATGGGACAAGCATAGGAATAGCCATACCATTGTTTCATATCTTTACCTTTCCAGACTGGCTGAGCAATGGATGCTGTCGTTTAGAAAAGCAAAAGAAAACTCCTCTCTCTTTCTCTGAAAATCTCTGTCTTTCTCTGTTGCTCTCTCAGAATTTCTCCTTCTCTGTGCATCTGGAGAAAGTCTTTGCCTTCGTCCACTCTATAAATAACATTTTGAAAGTGTGATGTTTTCATCTGAGGCCTTGCAACACCAGTGGGAAATTGCCAGAGGCAAGAAATCTCCTAGGACAACCTGAGATGCATGATCAAATTGAACACAAAAATGATCAACTTTAACTCTAAGGTTTTTAAGAAGACTAAGGCAGTTAGATGCAGAGTTCCCATGATCTTTCAATGGGATTTAGGTGCTCACATTCCATAGGGATCTTTGAAAATTCTACCATAAACTTTTAAGGCATAATTGGGTGATTAATTCCGCTTTTTTGAATTTCCCAACTTTTCATTTTTTTCATGATTATTTCCATCAAAGTTTGGAATCATGCTGTGAAAGGAAACTGAAAAATATTATTCTTAAAGATTCATGAAGTTCTTTGCCCTTTTTGAAAACCTTTCTATTGATCATATTCTGAAACAGGGATCGGCAGCCTTTGGCACGTGGCCCGCCAGGGTAAGCCCCCTGTCGGGCCGGGCCGGTTTGTTTACCTGCCGCATCTGCAGGTTCAGCTGATCACGGCTCCCACTGGCCGCGGTTTGCCGCTCCAGGCCAATGCAGGCTGCCGGAAGCGGCGTGGGATGAGGGATGTGCTGGGATTATATTCACTGACTTGTATAATGGAGTAGAAAGTGTGTCTATAAAATTTGCAGATGACACCAAGCTTTGATGTTTTGCAAGTACTTTGGGGGACAGGATTAGAATTCAAAACAACCTTGACAAATGAGAAAATTGTTCTGAATTCAACAAGATGAAATTCAGTGAAGACTAGTGCATAGTACTTCATTTAGGAAGGAAAAATCAAATGCACAACTACAAAATGAGGAGTGACTAGCTAGGGGGTAGAAGTGCTGAAAAGTATCTGGGGCTAATAGTAAATCACAAACTGAACATGAGTCAATAATGTGATGCAGTTGCTAAACCGGATATCATCACTCTTGGGCGTAATAACGGAAGAGCCGTATCTGAGAAATTGGAGGTAATTGTCCCACTCTACTTGCACTGGTGAGGCCTCAGCTGGAGTACTGTGTCCGGTTAAACCCACCACATGTTAGGAGAGAGGTGGATAAATTGGAAAGAGTGCAGAGGAGAGCAACAAAAGTGATAAAAGGTTGAGAAAACTTGACCTATGGGGGGAGATATTTGAAAATGGCTCTTGAGAAGAGTGGGGTGCACCTTAGAGCACTCTTCCAATCTGTTATGGGCTGTTATCAGAAGGACCATGGTGAATTCTTCTCTATGTCTACTAAAGGTAGGACAAGAATAAAGGGCTTAATTTTCAGAAAGGGAGATTCAGGTTAGATATTAGGAAAAACATTCCAATTACAATGATAGTTACATTCTAGAATTGGCGTCCAAGGGTGGGTCTGGAATCCCAGTCACTGGGGGTTTTAAAGAACAGTTGGACAAACACCTGTGAGGGATGGTCTAGGTCAGTGGTTCCCAAACTGGGGTTCGTGAACCCCTGGGGGTTCGCAAAATGTTACAGAGGGTTCTCGGGGGGAAAAATCCCTAATGGTGGACACAGCTGTGCCTAGGGACCCTTGGCAGCACGGGGCCAGCGGCCCGGAGCCCCTGGACTTCCAAGAGCTAAGCAGATCAAAGCAAGCATATCTATCACATTGAGGAGATTTAAACTTCAAGACTCCTTATAAGAAATGGAAAGGGAGGTGGGTATTTTTTGCTGTTTTTAAAATGAAATAGGCAGCTAGTGTTGTTTTTAAAATTAGTATGAAGAACATGTTTAAGCTTTGTTGTAGCGTGCGTTGTTTGCCTGGACTGCTCAAGACCTGAGTGCTTGTGTAGGAGGCACTCTTTGAGTTGGCTTCTTAAATACCTTCCTGCTGTTTCACATCTGATACTCCTTGATGAAACATAGGAGCCTTGTCTTATAACAGGTTTATTCAAAGTGATACAGGCTGCGAAAGTGAGATCTTGGCAGAGTGTTGCTGTTTTCATAATGTAATAAAAATATGGTAATGATAAATAATAATTAATAATAATTAGTGTGTAATAAGCATGTAATAAAAACAAATTTTATATTTCCAAGATCACTGCTTTTATCATTTATACTCAGGTAAAGGAGAAAATCCCTGGAAATATTCATTTTTAGGAGGGGGTTCGCGAGACTTGACATTTTAGTGAAAGGGGTTCACAGGTTGTTAAAATTTGGGAACCACTGGTCTAGGTTTATGTGGCTCTGCCTCTGCGCTAGGAGCTGCATTAGATGACCCCTCAAGGTCCCTTCCATGCCTACATTTCTAGGAGTCTACAAGTGTCAGGGGATAGTTTTAGGTTGTGCTGTGCTGCAAAGAATAGGGAAGAGGGCTCAGGAGAGGTTGCTACGCTCTCCGTTTCAGCACAGATCTCCATCCCAAGAACATCACTATGGGGCAATTTGCTTCACGGAGCTGTGTGCTTCACTCAGTACAGGATGTTATATTCTGTCAGTGAATTCTGACCCCCATGCCCAGGTGTGATTCTAGGCGGCAGTGAGGGCTGCAGAGGGACGTTTTTTCCTGGAACAAGAAAGAAGGATTTTCACAAGATTCATCAGCCAAAATGTGTCCTGTAGGAGTGAAGGGAGGATATTTAATTTTAAGCAGCAAAACCAAGCCAAAGACTAAGGTGTTTTTAATTCAGTGCTTCCTTTTTGGGGATTAATTATTTGTGTTCTATCTTTCAAGTGTAAGTGTGAAAATATTTTTTTCTCACAGAATCTCACTGGTGAATCAGAAAATCAATGTAAAATGTTGAGTGTCTGAAACATTTAGTTAATCTGGTACAATGGCATTGAAAATGGGGGAGGGGAGTTGGTGGGAAATGTGTTCTCATTCTGCATCAGAATAAAACCTAGACATTTTGACATTTATTATGAAAGTGTTTCTCTGTTCAGGGTAGTGTTATTGGTCAATTCAAGCGACAAACCAGCCCTGACCCTAGAGGCCTATGGTTTGGATAATGTCTTGTAACATGGGAGATGCAGATTCCAAACACTATATGGCCTGGGAGTTGATCCGTTGTCTTTCACATCCCAGGCATGTCTGCTAACCAGCAAGAACGGCAGCTGAAGAATCTCTCTCTGGAGATTCGTTCTGTATCTGAGAAATCTCCATAATGTGACTAATCTTCTAGAGATACTGAAAGAAATGATGAAGGTCTGAAATCTGACATTAGAGATATGAGGCTATTGAATATTTCCCCATACATCCTGTGGTCCTGGTCCACTGGATCTTTGAGCAATACTTGGACTCGGGAAACCTGACTTTAAATCCTAGCACAGCCAGAGATTTCTTGTCTGACCTTGGGCAATTCATTTATTCTAACCATTGGCTAAGTTCCCTAGCTATAAAAATTAAAGATAATGTTTTCCTACCATGCAAGGGTGCTGTGACGTCCTCGGAAACCATAGGAACGAAGAGAAAAAAGTGCCTAACAGATATTTGGTACCTGAGTCTTGCTGAAAGTGGTGTGGCCTGAAGGAAACTTGCTCTGCTACTATCAATGCAGAGTTTGTTCTCTGGATAATTGCACATTGATCTCAAGTGGGTGACAGTTCAGCACTTTAAAGGAAGGTTTAATTATTCTAATTATTTCCTTGAATAATAGAATTGGCTGAACATTTATTCATAAAAAATACACGTGAAGGAAGGAGTATTACACAAAATTGGGCTACAGATTAGTGGATTGATTCATGCCCTTCCATTATCTGTCTGTTGCTTTTCTTGTATCTGTTTGGAAGCATGTCACAGATTGGGGAGCAACTTTCCAGTAGCCAACCTAAAGGTTTCTCTCAGAGCGAGTTTCATAGTCTTGTTTCTGAGGCTGTAGATAAAAGGGTTGAGGAACGGGTACAGTACGGTGTTCAGCAGAGCCACCCCTTTGTGGAGGTTCAAGGAGGAATTTCCTGAAGGCCTGGCATACAACACAATGCAGCTCCCATAGGCAATTGCCAAAGATGTGATATGGGAGCCACAGGTAGCAAAAGCTTTCTCTCTGCCTGTGGCTGTTGGGATTCGGAGAATAGAAAATAAGATGCTCATATATGACAACATCGTTAGGCATAATGAGCTCAGCACTAAAGTTGAGATCAAAATAGAATCCACCCTTCTAACCCCACTGGTGTCAGTGCAGGACAGTAGGAAAAGGGGTGTGCTGTCACAGAAGAAATGGTTGATCACATTTGGCCCACAGAAACTCAACTT
>NW_020664851.1:261780-286968 GCF_002925995.2 Terrapene triunguis | reverse complement strand
CTCTTTCACTGGTAAAAGGTCCTGCAAACCTGCAGAAGCAGTATACACCCGGAGCTCTACGTATTGGGAAAGGTTGTGGGTACTTAAATTGACCATGTTAGTTACACCCTGAACCCTACGGATTGGGTCTGGGTGACCCTGAACCCTACGGATTGGGTCTGGGTGACCCTGAACCCTACAGATTGGGTCCGGGTAGGTGCTTTTCGCCTGGAGCCCTACGAATTGGGAAAAGGTGAGGTGCCTAAAGGAACCAGGATACGCCTGGAGCCCTATGGATTGGGAAAAGGTGGGGTGAACTAATCTGTGCAGGTAACATCCCACGCCCAGCCGCACACTTGGGGGGGGGGGGCAGCTCTGCATTGATGGGACCCTCAGAGCCAGGCTCTGCCCTGAGCCCTGGGCCCAGCAGAGGGGACGCCCGGCCGGGGAGCGGGGACGGAGTCACTGGGGGGGTCCCAGCCATGGGGGAGCAGCCTTCTACCCTGCACATGGTCTGACGCTGCCCTGGTCACCGCGGTGTCGGGCGCTTGCCAGTCGAGCATTAAGCGACGTGGCCCCATCTGTCACGGGCATGTCGCTCTCTCTCGTCCTCTCCCCGGGGGAGGTCTGTGCCCACCGCGGAGGGTCTGGTCTGGGGCGGTTTGAGGGGGTCAATGGCCGCACTGCCCCGGATCGATAATGGAGCAGGTCGGCCGGGGGAGGGCGCCTGGCCTTGGAGCTGGAGGTGGGGAGGTTTGGGGGGCTCTTGGCTGCTGGGGGAGCTCGTTCTGCAGCCTGGGCCCAGCCCCGGAGGAAGTTCTGTCCCCTGCCCAGACGAACATGACCCTGATTGTGGCCGGGCTGGAGGCAGGGAGCCGTCACCCCAGGGTCACCCCAGAGCTGTGGGCTGTTGCAAGACACACTTCCCCTTTTCACAGATTTTTCGGCTGCTGCTTTAGCAACTTTGGATCTAAATTTATCCCTCCCGTTTCCCATTACGGGTGCCAGAAACCACAACCCCTCCACCCCTCTGTCCCATCTCTGTCTCACACCACTGTGCTAAGAATAGCATCTGCAGCGACACTACCTGAGAAGGAGGTTGGCCAGGCCCCTCCACCCTCATGCTCCAGGGCGGATGCTGGGCCCAGCCAGGTCAGGAAGGTATCTCTGCCCTGCTGCAGGAGGTGATGAGGGGAGTGTGGGGGTGGGGGGGACCAGGCAGCTGCAGGAGGGGATGTGCTTTGCTGGGTGTGGCAGGGAGCTGGCTTTGCTCTGACCGCAATAGATTTGGCCTGGAGATTGCAGATAAACCATGTGATAGAAGAAAGGGGCCGAGCACATCACGGGCTTCCTGGGCCTGCAGCCTCCGGCACAGTTCCTCATTCCGCTCGCACTCGGGCCTCAGACTCGGTGGAGCTCAGCACCAGGGCGTTGGTGGCAGCACTGAGGGGTCCCCACTTGCCCATCATGGCGTCTGCTCTCACCGTCCTCCTCCTCGGTGAGTACCGGAGACAGCCAGGGCCCGTGCCCAGGATCTGAGACCAGGGCGTGTGCCCATGGATGTGTGTGTGTGACACTAGAGCAGAGGTGGGCAAACTATGAACCGCGGCCACATCCGGTCCGTGGGACCCTCCTGCCCGGCCCCTGAGCTCCTGGCCCAGGAGGCTCGCCCCCGGCCCCTCCCCTGCTGTTCCCCCTCCTCCATGGCCTCAGCTCACTCTGCCGCCGCCATGCTCTGGGCGGCAGGGCTGCGAGCTCCTGGGGCAGCACATCTGCAGAGGCCGGCCTGACCCGGTCTCTGTGTTGCGCGGTGGCGTGGCTGGCTCCAGCCAGTGTGGTGAGAGGGCAGGGAGCAGGAGGGTTGGATAGAGGGCAGGGGAGTTCGGGGTGGTGGTCAGGGGGCAGGGGGGTGGATAGGGGTCGGGGCGGTCAGAGGGCGGGGAACAGGGGTGGTTGGATGGGGCAGGGGTCCCGGGGGGCAGTCAGGAAGGAGCAGGGGTTGGATGGGGTGGCGGGGGGCAGTCAGGGGCGGGGGTTCCGGGGGCTGTCAGGGGACAGGGAACGGGGGGGGGTTGGATGGGGCAGGAGTCCCGGGGGGGCCGTCAGGGGGTGAGAAACAGGAGGGGTGGGATAGGGGGCAGGGCCGGGCCATGCCTGGCTGTTTTGGGAGGCACAGCCTCCACTAATCGGCCCACCATACAATTTTGGAAACCTGATGCGGCCCTCAGCACAAAAAGTTTGCCCACCCCTGGACTAGAGCGTGTGCCCATGGGGGGGATCTGAGACCAGGGTGTGTGTCCATGGGGGGAGGGAGCTGAGACCAGGGCGTGTGCCCATGGGAGGGAGCTGAGACCAGGGCATGTGCACATGGGGGGGATCTGAGACCAGGGTATGGGATCCAGTGGCTCTGGGATCTGGTCCCTAACCTGCTGTCTCCTCTCCAGGCTGCTGGCTGGCCAGGCAGAGTGGGGTGTCGGGAGGTGAGTATCCATGGGGTGGGATATGGGGGAATGTTACCATTAAGGATGGTGGGGAAGGGACAGGGAACAGAGAGCCAAACCCTGAACCGTTACCCCAACCTCACACTGACCCCCTCAACCGCTGTTCTCAGGTCAAAGGGAGTCCCACATCCTGCCGTGCAGGACCCAAAATATGCCCCCCCCACCAGGCCTAAAAAACCGTCCCATCAAACCACTGCCTGCGCCTCTTCTAGAGAGTGTGAATCTAGAGTGCCTGGACTGACTGCAAGAGAGATAATCTTGATTAGCCCTGGGAAAGCCAAGATCAGAATCCAGCCCTGCCCCCAGGGGTGACTCCAGATTGGCACCCGCGGGGGGTGGGGTGGAGCTGAGATCAAAACCCAGCCCTGCTTCCTGTGTAGTCAGGAGTGACTCCGGATTGACCCCAGGGGCGGGCTGAGATCTGACAGGCCCTGCTCACCCTGCTGTGTATTTCCCAGGGGTGGTGAGGACGGGGCGGTTTCTGGACACACAGGGGTTGGGTGGGGGCAGGACAGACAGACAGACACCAACGGGGCAGGGGCTGGCCCCCACCCCACTGACCTGGTTCTTTTTTTAATCCAGAGAGAAATTTTCCCAAGCCCTCCCTGTCTGTGAGCCCCCGGGGGGTGACTGAGCTGGGGGAAAACGTCACGTTCCAGTGTGTGGGGGAGCAGCCAGGCATGAGGTTTGTTCTGAGTAAAAATGGAGCCTATATAAAGATTCAGGACCCTTCTGGGAGAGAGGCCGTATTTCCCATCCCCAGCGTGGGACCGGACGACAGCGGACGCTACACCTGCCAGTATCACACCAAATCACAAACAACTGACTGGTCGGAGCCCAGCGACCCCGTGGAGCTGGTGGTACCAGGTGAGGGGCCTGGTTCGGCGACCCCCCTCCAGCCCCACACCGAGCCGGACCTTTGGGGGGGTCTCCGCCATGCTCAGAACCAGGGCCCAGCCGTGGAGCAGGGAGTGAGTCACTGGGGGTTTCAGCCCCTCCACCCTGAGCACCGGAAATGATGCCCAGGCTGGATCAGACAGCGCCCCCTACTGAGCCCCCCGCCCTGCAGCCCGCTGCCCCCTTGTGCTATAAATCCCCCAAATCTTGCTGGCTCTGACCCCACTTGATGCCCTGGGCCCCCCGACATCCTCCCCATAATTTTCTGCTCCTCTGCCCTGTGGTGTCCCAGCCCCTTGGGCGCCGCCTGGGGTGGGAGGGGCTGGGGGGGAACAGACCAGTCGCTCCCGGCACTCACGGCTGCTGCTGTTTCCCAGGTGAATCAGGACCGCTGGTTCTGACTTGGCCCATCATCGCCGGGGCGAGTGCGGCGGCCACCGTCCTCCTCCTCTTCCTCCTTGTGGCCTTCATCTGCTTCAGAAAAACCCGAGCCAGTAAGTGCCCCACCCAGCGAGGGAAGGGTTAAACCTGCCGCTCAGCAGGGCGGGATGGGGTCACGGCTTGGATGGGGATCTGTGCCGGGAAAGCCAAGGAGTGGGGGCGCTCAGCAGAGGGCGCTGTTCCATGTGTAATCCCTATACACACAGCTGTCCCACCCCAGAGGTGGCCACGTCTCAGTGCCTGGCTAAGGGTCCCTGTATAATCAGCCGCCGGCACCGTGCTTCTCAGGTACCTGGGGTGACAGAGGAGCCGACCGGCCAGGATCAGGTTCGTTATAACGAATCACTAACGAGGGAGGATTGGGGACAGGAAAAGCCCCCACCGAGTTAATCTGCCCCTCCCCCTAATCCATGCTATGGTGTTGCGCTGCCCCCTGCTGGTCCATCCCAGCAGGGATCCAGGTTCAGCAGCAGAGGGGAGCCCGCCAGGCCCCCCCATCCCTGCTGCCCTGTGGGGGGTGAGTGGCCGGGCGCTGGGACCGGGGGATCCCGATTGGCTCATGGGGGATTCTGGTTTGTGTCCCTCTGCAGGAAAAGGAGCCGCACCGAGACCGAGCAGGTAGGAACCCGGCTCCTCCCCCTCCCGATCGACCTGCCGGGGTCACAGGGCTCCTGGGTTCTCTCCCAGCTCAGGGAGGGGAGTGGAGTCTAGTGGTTAGAGCGGGGGGGGGTGGGGGTGGTCTGGTGGTTGGGGCAAAGGGGGCTCAGGGAACTGGGTTCTGGGTGAGGCAGGATGGGGGACTCTCTGGGTGTGTTGGGGAATCTCCCCACAGGTGGGGGGATATGACATTTAGAAGGGGATTTTCTCTTTTAGCACCAGCCCTATGGGGGCATTAAAGGCACTGGCTCAGCAAGACCCCGTCTGTGAGTAACTCACCCAAGTGGGAATCAGGGTGGGGCAGGACCCCGGGGGAGGGAGGGGCTGGTGGGGGCTCCACCCATAAGGGGCAGGGTCTGATTAACAGCTGCTGCTGGGCAGGACTAAGGAGAGGGTCCCAGAGGTAGCCGGTGTCAGCTGAGAGTGTTGGACTCCCAGGAGCTCCCTGGGGCCACCCTCCCTTCCCGCTCTAGTTCCCCACCCACTCCTGGCTCCCAGCCCCCTGCTCTAACCACTAGTCTAGACCCCCCTCTCCTCCCGAGCCAGGGCGAGGACACAGGCTTTTGGACTCCCAGCCCCCTACCCCCGCTGTAACAGACCTCTCTGTGCCTCAGTTTTCCTCTCTGTAACATGGGGCTAATGACCCTGGCCCATGCTGTGGGGTGGGGGAGGGGTGGCTGTGCTGGTCTCTGAGCCCCCTGGCTGGACAGAGGGATTGGAGCTGGGTGTGGGGTTCTGCTCTGGGCCGGCCGGGGGTGCAGCTCAGCGGGTGTCTCTGTTCCGCAGATGCCTCCATTGACGAATGGAAAGAGACGCAGACCCTGGTAAGTGTCCCCTGTTCTCCCATGGGGCCTGACCCCCAATCCTGACCCACATGGGCTCCAGCAGCCCCCTCACCCCCCCAGCCTTTCCTGGCACACTCAGTGGTTTGAGGTGGCACTAGCATAGCTGGGGAGGAGCAGGGGAAGCGACCGCTCCCCCACTGAGCACATATCCAAAAGTGGCGCCGACTCATGGGTGCTCCAAAATTCGGTGGGTGGGTGCAGAGCACCCACCAGCAGCACCCCACCCCGTCCCCCAGCCCCAGCTCACCTCCGCTCCGCCTCCTCCCCTGAACGCGCCGCCCCGCTCTGCTTCTCCGCCCCCCCGCTTCCCGTGAATCAGCTGTTCGTGCGGGAAGCCTGGGAGGGCGGAGAAGCAAGCGGCGGCGCGCTCAGGCCCAGGGAGGTGGAGGCGGAGCAGAGGTGAGCTGGGGCGGAGAGCGCAGTGCCGGCTCTAACTTTTTTGCCACGGCCCCGAGCAAAAAAAAAAAAAAGCGAGGGGGTGCGGCCGGAGGAGCGAGGTGCAAGGGGGGCGCGGTGCGGCCGGAGGAGCTAAGGGGGTGGCGCGGCATGGTCAGAGGAGCAAGAGGGGGGCGCAGCATGGCCGCAGCGCGGCTGGAGGAGCCAAGGGAGAGGCGCGGCTGGAGGAGGAGCCAATGGATGGGGCGTGGCCAGAGGAGGAGCCAAGGGGGGGTGCCTTTTTTACGTGTTTGCTCCCCCTGCTCTTAGAACCTGGCTACGCCACTGTGTGGGGGTTGGGCTGCTGGGAGGGGGGTGGGCTTATGGGATCGCCAGGTGTGTGTGTGTGTGTGTGTGTGTGTGTGTGTGTGTGTGTGTGTACATATCCTGTGCTTTCTGTGTATTGGGGTGTTGGTGGATTCAGACCTCCCCCCCCGTCACTCTCTCCCCTCCCAGCCCCAGGAGCCCGACCCCGGTGCCGACGGACTCACCTACGCCGAGCTGGACGGCCAGGCGTTGCAGGCCAAGCAGGGGGCCCTGGCCCCTGCCCCCGAGCCCACCCAGCCCAGAATGTACGCCATGATCAACATGAGCCAGGGGGCCCCGCAGTGAGATTCCCCCACAGCCATGGGGCGCTAGCCCCCAGCGGGGCGACACCCCCTTGCAGTGCCAAACCCAGAGAATTCTGCTTCTAGGGAAGATTTATGGGGGACGCTGCCCTCCTGCCGCTGCAGCCCCCTTCCCATCGAGTTGCTGTCCCCCTGCCCCGCCCAGACCCACATGTGGGGACCAGTGTGGAGGACTCAGCACAGGAAGGGGGAGGAGATGCACTGAAGTGGCTGTTTATATTATTTTGCATCCTGTTAATCTCCAGATTTGTAATAAACACAGAACCACAAACCAGCCCAACCTGGGCACCCCACAGCCTCCCTGTGCCCATGCCGGGAATGTGTGTAACACCTGGGGGAGATGGGGTCGGGTGCGTGGGCTGGTTATACAGGGACCCCTCACCTGGCACTGGGATGCAGCCACCTCTGGGGTGCGGGGGCTGAATATAGAGAGAACCCTCTACCAGTGCTGGGATGCGGCCACCTCTGGGGTGCAGAGGCTGAATATACAGAGAACCCTCTACCAGTGCTGGGATGTGGCCCCTCTGGGGTGGGGCACTGGTTATACAGGGACCCCTCACCCAGCACTGGGTTGTAGCCCCTCTGGGGAAGGGCATCAGTTGGGCAAGGCTCCGGGGTTCACACCCTGACTCTGGGTGAAGCTGCAGAAGGGTCTGATGCCTTTGACCAATTGGCGCCGGCTGTTTACATCCCCTCCATGGGGTCGTCCCTTCCCCGCTGTGCTGGGGGATCCATCGCCGTGAGCTGGGCTGGGGGGGGCAAAGAGGAAGTGATCCCTGGGCGGTGCCCGTATGAAAGATTGCGGGGGTCATCACCCTGTGACCCCAATGTTCCCCTCCTCGGGACCCCGGGCCGGACAACATGGGCACACAGAGAGCCTCACAGCGAATCCCCCACTTGAGACTTCCCCGCAAGGGCCCGGGCCCCACCCCCAGGCCCTGCCTCTTGGGCAACATAGGAATCGCCACTTGCTGGGAGCAGTGTGGGGGCTAGGACACAGAGAGGGGCAGTTCTGAATCCCCCCTGCAGAGAGTGGGGGGGCTGTTTTCCTTTGAGTGAGGCTTTCTTGCCGTTCAGCGGTGTGCAGAAGAGGAGTCCCCTCAGCTCCACCATCCTGACCCCTACACAAGATTCTCCTCCCCCCCGAGATCCTGGTCCCTGCCTGCGCCCCCCCCCCCCCCCGAGATCCTGGCCCCTGCAACCTCCGGACCCTCAGATTGGCCTGGAAAGACACGACTGACCCACGTCCATCTGCCCCTGGGCGCTCAGAGGTCGTCTGTCTCCCCGATGCCTCAGTTTCCCTTAACTCCTGCTTAAAGAGCCCCCCTGAGCCTGCTCGTCCTCACCTGTAACACTCTGTACATCGGGGGAACACCCTGCGCCCCCACGATCATCCTTGTAATATGATTGTGTGGGATCCACTGCCGAGTTTGTCACGTCGGGTGTCTTCAGAAGGCTCATGATGCACTGAGCATTGTTGTTACAGTGATGTTATAGGTTGTAATTTCATGTATATAGTTATGAGGCTGAAAATGTGTCCTCCTGGCTTAAAACAAGCCCAGACAAAAACTCTTCCCAAGCAGTTCACACCTCATCAGGGCCTGTGTGGGACAAACCCAGCCCAGCCTCACAGGAACAAAGGACACTGGCCTAGGCAGCAACAAAGGATCTGTTGGACTCTCAAGTCACCCCCCTTTGGTTAGTTTGGGACTGCGATGAGGTAATGCTCACCTGACTCCGAAGCGGGGGGCGAGGGGGGGGGGCAAAGCCAAGAGGGAAGAAAAGACATGATAAAAGGGAGAGTAGTTTGCCATGCTCTCTCTCTTCCACCTCCATCTCCAGCAGGGCTTCTCAAACTGGGGGTCGGAATGCCTCAGGGGGTCATGAGATGATTACATGGGGGGCCATGAGCTGTCAGCCTCCACCCCAAACTCACTTTGCCTCCAGCATTTATAATGGTGTTAAATATATAAAAAAGTGTTTTTAATGTATAAGGGGGGGTCACACTCAGAGGCTTGCTATGTGAAAGGGGTCCCCAGTACAAAAGCATGAGAGCCACTGATCTACAGACACCACCACCACCAACCTTTTCTGTACTTGAAAACTGTTATGTCCCCTCTCAGTCTTCTCTTCTCCAGACTAAACAAACCCAATTTTTTTCAAACTTCCTTCATAGGTCATGTTTTCTAGACTTTTAAACATTGTTGTTGCTCTTCTCTGGACTTTCTCCAATTTCTCCACATCTTTCCTGACATGTGGCGCCCAGAACTGGACACAATACTCCAGTTGAGGCCTAATCAGCACGGAGTAGAGCAGAAGAATGACTGCTCGTGTCTTGCTTATGTGATACAGCATGGCCAGAGGGCAGCAGGAGTGGGTTAGAAGGGAGCCTTATTCCCTGTCCAGGGAAGAAAGTTTGCTGTAGATTAATTAAAGCACCTGAAGCCAATTAGGGCACCTGAAGCCAGTCACCTAATAAAACCCCCTGCTTCAATCAGACAGTGGAAGAGCTGGAGCAGAGAGCAGTTTGAAGGGAAGCAGAGGAAAGTTTGGAGAGGTGCTGTGGTGGGCTAAGAAGACCTTAGGTAAAGGGACACCTGGCTTGTGCAGAGGGAGGGCAGGAAGCCCCCCACAAGCTGAAGGGTAGGAGAGGGAAGTAGCCCGGGGAAGGAACCGCTAGTTCAAGTGGTTTACTGCTATACCTAGGGCCCCTGGGCTGGGACCTGGAGTAGAAGATGGGCCCGGGTCCCTCCTTCTCTACTCCCCTCCTCTAGGACACTAGTGGGGTAGTTAATATCCCAGTTCAGGGGCAAGAAATGGTGCCCTGAACCCCCCTCCCCCCCAGAAGAGAAAGCACAAGACCCCATCATAGTAGTGCTGGCAATTTGCCACACTTACAACACTCCTGCCAATACATCCCAGAATTGTATTTGCGTTTTTTTTTTTTTTTTTTGCAACAGCGTTACACTGTTGACTCATATTTAGCTTGTGATCCACTATGACCCCCAGATCCCTTTCTGCAGTACTCCTCCCCAGCCCCCCAATGCCCTTTCCTGACCCCCCTTCTCTGCTCCCACACTTTGCCATGTAGCCCCCCACCCTCAGTAGATCTGAAGTGGGGGAAGCATGATTGTTTCCTGCCAAAACCCCTGCAGAGCCAGGCAGGGGTAGGGAGAGGGGATGGAGGTGCCCCCATGGCCATGGGGCAGGTTCAGCCTGAAACACACACAGGGGGACCCTACTCATCCTAAATCCTCCCTCCCCTCCCCTGTTACTGTCCTGCCCAGTCCTCCCCTCCCCCACCCCACACCCTGCCTGTCTTATAATGGCCCCCACATCCCCTCAGCCTCCCTCCCTGCCAGGGACAGGCCAGGTGGGAGATGGGGGCTTTGGGGGAGATGGGCTGATATGGGGGGGAGGGAGTGAGCATGAGGGGGGAGCAGGCTGTGGGGGTCTTTCCCATGTAACTCCCCCTTCACAGCAAAGTGGGGGGCAGGATGGTTTTCACACTAACTCCCAGTTAAGATGGGGCAGCTCCAGTGGAGGGGAGGGGTTGGGGGGAGACAACAACCCCCCATGGCCCCGGGGTGGGAGCAAGAGATGGGAGTTGGGGGCACAGGCTGGGGGTCAGTCTAGGGTCCGAGAAACCGGAGGGCTCGTTCCCATGCAGCCATCACCCCACCCCGACAGTCCGGCCATCTCAGCCAGGGGGCAGCATGGCTGCCCTGTGAGGGCTGCAGGGGGTGATGGGGTGGCCATGTTAACTGAGGGCCGCCAGGGGTCCCTTCCCTACAACAGGGAGGTCGGGGGTGTGACGGGATGGGATGCGGGAGGAGAACAGGGGACGAGACGTGGGGCATGAAGGGCACAATGGGGTGAAGGGACATGGGATGGGGCAGCACTAGGAGGGTGGGGAGCTGATGGGGGGGGGGGGGGGGGGGGGAGAACAAGAGGGGGGGGGGGGAAGGGGGGGGGGAGGCAGGGGCATGAGGGGACGCAGGTCAGGGAGCAGAGTGGGGGGGTGAGGGGCCCAATGCGTGAATGTCGGGGGTGGGGGGTGAAGGGCAAATGAGCTGGGGAGCCAGAGCTGGGGCATCTGCCGGGGGGTCCAGTTTCTCTTGAGCTCTGTCCCTGTGATCTTCCCCCTCCCCTTTCTGGGGGGCTGGTCGGCTCCCGACCCCGTGTCCCTTTCGCAGCATCCTGGGGTCGGAGAGGGAAGCTCGGCTCGGCCGTCGGCCCCTGTGAGCTCTGCCCCGGGCCCTGAGCTGCATGGACCCACTGCCCCGGGGATGGGCTGGGGAAGGGACATGGGGCCTTTCACCTCTAGGGGGCTGGCTCTGATCTGTATCCTTTTCTCTAAGCACCAGACCCCACCCCACAAGCAGAGCCAGGGAGAGAACCCAGGAGTCCTGGCTCCCAGCCCCTCCCTGCCCCAATCATTAGACCCCATTCACCTCCCAGAGTCGGGGTATATAACAGGGTAGGTGCCGGGCATCAGGTTCACACAGAGTTTCACAGGCAGTAGCAGAAACAGGAAGCGAGCGCCGGCTCTGGTCAGACTTCCCCTTTCATGGCTTTATCAGCTGCTCCTTTAACCACTCAGGATCTAAATGTACCCATTTCTCGCACCCTCATGGGGGGCCGGAAACCACAACCCCTCCTACCCTCCCACCCCTCTGTCCTGTCTCTGTCCTATGCCACTCGGCTAAGAATAGATTCTGCAGCGACACTACATGAGAGGGAGGTTGGCCAGGTCCCTCCACCCTCATGCTCCAGGGTGGGCGCTGGGGAAGAAAGGGGCCAAGTGCATCACGGGCTTCCTGGGGCTGCAGCCCCTGGCACAGTTCCTAATTCTGCTCGCACTTGGGCCTCAGGCTGGGTGGAGCTTGGCACCTGGGAGTTGGTGGCAGCGCTGAAGGGTCCCCGCTGCCCCGTCATAGCATCTGCTCTCACCGTCGTCCTCCTCAGTGAGTATCGGAGAGAGCCAGGAGTGTGTCCATGGGGGGAATCTGAGCCCAGAGTGTAGGATCCAGTCGCTCTGGGATCTGGTCCCTAAAGACCCATCTCCTCTCCAGGCTGCTGGCTGGCCGGGCGGAGCGGGGTGTCGGGAGGTGAGTATCTGTAGGGAATGGGGGAGCTGGGGGAATTTCCACATTAGGGACAAGGGATGTGGGTGGGGGGTGAGGAGCGCCAGTTCCCCAAAGGGACGATCCTGTCAGACACCCAGAGGTGGGAATGAGACCTTGCCCTACTCATTACAGGGAAGGGAACCTGATAGAACAACTCGGGGATTTTGTAAACATGTTTTCTTGGGGGGGGCCTGTCCTGGGAGCTGCTTGCTCAAATGACCCAAATTTGGACCAGGAACCCCACAGAGTAGATCGCAATTCACCATTTGACTGTGATGGGGGCAGGGCTGGGTTCTGATCTCAGCTCCTCTGGGTCAATCCAGAGTCACCCCTTGTCACAGACTCACAGATCGTGCCCACTCTTGGCCCCGTGTGGTCCTTGGGGGGTGGTGTCCCTTTCAGTGCAACAGCCCTTCTCGGGGGGCCACTCTCTCTTGGGGTCCGGCCCCTCCACCTCCTGGAGCCGCACCTCTCGGAGCCTTAGCACGTCTGTCTCTGCCGTGGGCCCCCTCAGGGAGTCCACTCGCTCTGGACCCCCGGGGCCTCCACCCCCCGAAGGGGTTGATGCAACCCTGTTCTCTAGCGCGGAGTGACTCTCAGCCAGCATAAAACAGGAGGGTTTATTGAGAGTTGAACACAGCACAGGAAACTCTCAGGGCCTCAGGCCTGGCCTCCCTCAGCCCAGCACATTCCAGTCTCTCTGCATCCAGGTGGGCTCTGCCTGCTCCCCCTCTCCAGCCCCAAGCCCCCCTGCTCCCAGCTGGGCCTCCGAGATCCCCGGCCCCAAGCCCCGCCTCTGTCCATTGTCTTCTCTCCAGGTAAACAGGGTTGTAAACTAGGGCCTCCTCTCCTCGCTTCTGTCCTCTGGCTGGAACCGGCTGGTTAGGTCACTGGGTCCTCACTCTGCAGCCCATTGTCCTCCCACTGGCCAGAACCGGCTGCGACTCCTGAGCTGGGTCTCTGGGTCGGGGGCTCAGGTCACCGGTCACTGGGGTATCCATCCTCCCGGCCATTGGCTGGGGTCCCAAGTTCCCTCTCCGGTCCTCTGTAACAACAAACTCCCTCTCCCCTGACCTCATTAAACCAGTAACACCCAGGGAAACTGAGTCACACCACTCCGCATGCAAACCATTGAAACCCCACCGAAAACAAAAAAATCCCCCACTTCGTCACACCCCTGACTGCAATGGGGGCAGGGACAGGTTCTGATCTCAGCTCTTTGAGGTCAATCCGGAGTCACCCCTGACTGCAGCAGGGGCAGGGCTGAATTGACCCTGCATAACTAAAGCAATCAGAGATTGGAAATCTCCTTTCCCTCCTGCTGTGTCTCACCCCAGCTGTGAGCCACGGGGCCGGGCCTGCACCCCAGGGACGGGCAGGCGGTAAAATGCTGGAGCAACAGATGGGCAGAGGATTGAATCAGACTGAGGTGGTTTGTGCACCCCCACTTACTGCCTGTTTGTTTGTGAATCAGGGGTCCTACCCCAAACCCTCCATCTCAGTGTTTTCCCCAGGAATTGAAATTAGGGGGAGGGTTTCAAATTTGTGGGGGGGGGGTCAGGGCCGATGAGGGGTGAGACCGTGAGGGTGAAGGGTTGTATGGCACCGTAGTAAAAACTGAAAAATGTTTCATGACCATTTTATTAGATTTTAAAATCATCACACAAATTAAAGTTAGCTACTCAAGCCTTCTATGAAGCACTACATCTACATCCTTCTTGGTTTCTTGTTATAATTTTGCACAACTCTGTTAATGAACTTCTTGAACGCAATGCATTAATCTTTGGTGGCTTCTCATGTATCCGGTACTTCCATTCCTTCAGCTGATATGCTGATTAGTTCATTCACGTGATCAGGCAGAAGGCAACTTCTTTCAAAACACAAAATTCTATTCAATGATGAACAAGAACGCTCAACTGTAGCTGTTTTGACTGGGAGTAGCAAGAGATTAATTCCTACTTCTTTCAGCCCAGGAAACATAGCATAAAGATCAGGTCGAGCCACTAGTGGTGATAAAAAAAAGTTGAAGTCAAATCTTCATTCATTCGTCGTATGATATTCCACTCTGTGTTCAAATTCTCTATTTTGTCTTGAGCACATGGCAGCCCCATTGCTGGTAGTGCCTCACTCCACTCAACTATCAGTGTTTTATAGGACAGGGATCTGTAAAAGCTATGTAGAGGTTGAGTAGAATCTAGAAGTCGCTGTTGTAGATTTGTAAGAATCAAGTCTGTGTACTTTTTCAGTTATCTTAACAAACACTTCTTGTCCTCTTCACTTAAGGATTCAATATAAATGCCTTCATTAGTCAACTTCTGGACTGAAGTCTTTGCTTCTTCCAGTACTTTTTCAATGGATAGCTCTCTGTCTGATCCAAATGTAGCTTCTATTGCTTTACAAAGTTCTACTACTGTTTTAGCAGATGCCTGGATGGCATTGATTAATGACCCAAGTGGTTTCAACAGAGAGAGAGAGAGAATGGCAATAGTCTTCTCTGAACGTAGTAGCAAAAGTAATCCACCAGCCTCACTACATAAATCCATCCCATCTTGGTAGATACATTCCAAAGCCAGTAATAACGGCTGAAGTAATTTTAAGACAACAGCCAAGGATCACTTATGAGAAAGCCAGCGGTTTTTCCCAGCCTTGGACTAATTTGAACTTCAGTCCCAGTGTATCTTCTACATTTTCCAAGATATTCAGTCTTTTTGGACTCTTGCTGGAAAAAAGAATATAATGAAGACATTAAATGTATAGCTTTTTTTTAATGTCTTTTGAAGAGTCTGCAGCTCGTACTAGCGCTAGTTGGAGTAGATGACCTCTGCAGTGTGTATAGGAGAGATTAGGGTTACACTTTTCTCTTGTGCTCCAACATGTCTTCCAGAGAAGTTTACAGCTCCATCAAATGCACAAGCAGATATCTGTTTGGGGTCTAATTGACAAGCATTTAACTCTTCTAAGGTGTGGGTTGTCACAGGTGCAGTCAATCTTTCTTCTATAACTTGAACATCTAGAAATGTATCTACTGGCCTACCACTGACATCAAGATAACGTACACAATGATTTACTACTTGGTACCCATTTGCATCAGTGCATTCATCAGCCATGTATGCAAATTTTTTGAATGTGGTGAGAGAGTTCTTCACTTTTTCAACTGTGGAGTCTTTCACTGTTGCACCACATGCGTCTAGCTGGTCAGTTGAGTTTCTGGCAGAAAGATAGTGAGCATTTGCTGGTCTTGTTTGGAACCAGTGTTCAACTTCAGGATGAACTAGTGACAATGCACTTAACATTGGCCTCCAGTTTGTAGTGTGTGGTATCTCTTGCTTAAATAGAAAGTAGGATGCCACGGCCATGTTTGTTCGCAGGAACTGTTATGTCTCCAGCATTCTTAACAGCCTCATTAACACTCACCGGTGTTGTCCTTGGTTAGTGGAGACTCAGAGTTCAGAGGTGCTTTCACATGAGTTCGCCTCCCAGGTGGGGGCAAGAAGGTACCTTGCTCGTTCCTCCAGCTGCTCACTGCTCGCTCTGGCCACTGTTGTTCGTTGTGCCACCGTTCACTCCATCGCTCTGTTGCCAATGGCCCTGCGCCATCACCTTCTGCTGCCACCTGCCACTGTGACCTCTGCAAGTTGATCTCTTGAGGTTCCACCAGATCTCAGTGATTTCAGCTGAGCTCTCAGTGGGGAAACCTCACTGCTAGTGCAGGCTGGGCCGTCTCTTCCACAGAAACACTGTCCCCACAGCAGGTCTAAGCACTTAGACCTGATTATCAGTGATTCCAGCTGTCGTGGTCACTCAACAAAACAAAAGACTATCTATGGAGCCTAATCACCTCTGTCTTTAAACAATGGAGAGGGAAAGGTCAAATAGTACTTGTGACTCAGGCAGACCATCAAGCAAAACACCTGTCCCCACACTCTCTCTTGATGCCCTAAATCAGCACAGGCTAAGTACAACTGCCCTTTACTCATACAATAAGAACAACAACATTTCATTACTCCTGCAGTCAAGTGATTTGTAACCCAACCCCAGCCAAAATCTATCACTTGGGCAACACAGCTTTGTTTGGTGGATACCTAGGTAGATTAGGTGTGAATGTAAATAGAATCTGGTCCTGAAGCCTTTTCCCCCCCAGCTCATCACTAGCTGTCAGGGAGAGCTCATAGACTTTGCTTACAAATCATCATTTGAAATTATTAGGTTGGCCAATATCACTGAAACGAATGCACTGACATGATCATAAAAACAACAGCTGTATAAGGAAGCTAGTCTGTTTATACTTTTCAAATCTATTCTACTTTTTCAGAGACCTATTTTATGACACACTTTATATGCTTTTAAAGTGTGTCTTAATGTTTCAATTTCAATTCAAATGTCCAAACAGTCACTAAATTGGCAACACTGCACGTGACTAGTTCACAAAACTGGGGCGGGGGGTGTTGGGAAAATTCAGAGCCTTGGGGGGGGGGGGGTGGGGTTGGACTTGGGGGGGGTGCTCTACGTGTGTGGGAAATGTCACCATCTGGTGTCGCATCAGCACCTGGGCATGAGGTTCCTCCTCTACAAGGCTGGAGATGGGAACTATCTGAATTACACAGACCCTGCTGGCTCTGAGGCTGAATTTCCCATCACCAGCGCCAGATGGGAACAGAGCGGAAATTACACTTCTCGTTACAGCTAAAGAACAGGAGAAGCTGCCTACTTGGACTTTAGTGACCCTGTGCAGATCATTGTAGCAGGTGAGGGGCCCAGTCCAGCATCTCGGCTCCCAGCCCCACACTCAGCCAGATGCCCACGGGGTCCCCGTGAGCCCTGGTGCCCAGCAGATGGGATGTCCAGCCCAACCAGTGAAGGTTGGGTGGAGAGGGAATTTCTTGGCGCTGGGTGCTTTTGTGCCCTGGAAACCAGGAGAGACCCTGCCCCTATCTCTCCCCCATCACTGACACTCCACGCTGGGGACGGGGTGCAGTGGCCGTGCTGGGGTCTCTCATGCCCGTCTCCCTCCCACCACAGAGCTCAGCTCCCCCAAACCCTCCATCTCCCTCAGCCCCAGCGGGGGCAGGGGTCGCCTTGGGGGGAGCCGCGACCGTCCAGTGTCGGGGTCAGCGCCGGGGTCTGGAGTTTGTTCTGGACAAGGCTGGGGCCAGGAACTCAGCAGCATGGGGCAGGGACTCGGCTGGGGTCAAATTTCCCATCCCCAAAGTGAGCCGGGCAGAAGGAGGCAGCAATACCTGCTATTATCCCCTGACTCGGATCCCTGCAGCTGGTGGTAGCAGGTGAGGGGCCCGGCTCAGCGTCTCCACTCTCAGCCCCACACCCAGCCAGCCCCACAGGGCAGCTCCATGCCAATGGGACACTCAGAGCCAGGCTCTGCCCTGAGGCCTGGGCCCAGCAAAGGGGACTGTCATGGATCCACAGAATCGGGGTTATGGTCCCAGCTTTGGAGCAGCCTCTTGGAGCCCTCGTCAATGTGCCAGACCCCTGGGGGTCTCACTGTTCCTTCAGGGCAAGCCCCACAGCTCCCCTACCTCCTTAGGCTGGACCCCTGGCCCGGCTGCCCCCCGGCTCCCCATCACGAGCGATGTTTGGTGAGTGCCGCTGAGGCAGACCCTAAGGGAGCCTGGTACAATCTTGGGGAGCAACGCGTCCCTCTGCAGGGCACGCCGCTGCGCGGGCACGCTGGTTGGGCTAGGAGGCCACTGCACCCAGCACAGGAAGTTCCGGGTTTGCCCGGAGAGAAGAACATTCTAGCTGGGTCCAGCCTGGCTCCCCAGAGCCCCTGCCAAGCGGTGCCCCCCCTGGGCCCCTGCTCTGTCCCTTGGCTCCCTCTTTGTTCAGGTTTCCTGGGTGAGCCCTGGCCTCCTGCCTTTCCTCAGTCCTTGGCTGTCCGGCCGGTCACACCCGGCTGGCTTCCTGTGGGAGCTGGGCCATCCATGGTCGTTAGTTGGCGGCAGCTAGCAAATGTCCCGGAGATGGGCTTTGCCCTGGGGCCCCCCAAATCCCAGACACCGTTCAGACATTTGTCGTGGCCTGGCCGGGAGTAAACAGCCTTTGTTCATGACCTAGTTAACCATGCAACATAGAGGAGAAACTGAGGCAAACATGGAATTTGTACCAAATATTTACAGAAAATTCCCACTCTGTCACCGGGAAGCCGGCCGGGGAGCAGGAACAGAGTTACTGGGGGTGTTCGTGTGTTCCCCAGCCTGGGGGCAGCAGCTGCTGCTGGAGATTCATAACATAGGGAGGGGAGATCCCTGCCCCCAGGGGGAGCTGCAGAACAGGGGGTCATTGAGCTGCTGTCCCCCTGCCCAGGCCCACATGTGGGGGGCCGGGGAGAGCTCAGCACCAGGAGGGGGAGAGGGAAGGGGAGGGGACACATTGAGGCAGCTTTTATGTGGTTTTGCATCCTGTTAATCTCCAAATTTGTAATAAACACAAAACCACAAACCAGCCCCCCCGTGGGCAGTCCCCAGCCCCCCATCCCTGCTCCGGGAGCGTGTGTCACACCTAGGGGAGATGGGATTGCTCGAGGGGGGGGCAGGGGGCCCCTCCTGCTCTAACCACTACACCCAGTCCCCTCCCAGAGCTGGGATAAATTACAGGGTCACTGCCAGAGAATCAGGTTTATGCTGAGTTTCACTGACAATAACAGAAATAGCAAGCAAGCGCTGGCTCTGGACACACATCTCCTTTTCACACATTTTTTGGCTGCTCCTTTAGCAACTTAGGATCCAAATGTATCCCTCCCTCACTGGGGCTGCACCGACAGCCCCTCTGCCTGGTCT
The DNA here is from genome assembly GCF_002925995.2 of Terrapene triunguis. NCBI lineage: Eukaryota > Metazoa > Chordata > Testudines > Emydidae > Terrapene > Terrapene triunguis. The sequence goes on along the minus strand of NW_020664851.1, from coordinate 268,661 downwards.
CTGTCTCACATCACTTATCTAAGGGTATGTCTACACTACGGGATTAATCCGAATTTAGATAATTCGAATTTGGGAAACAAGTTGTATAAATTCGATTGTGCGCGGCCACACTAAGCACCTTAATTCGGTTTTTAACCACATTAATTCGGTGGTGTGCGGCCACACTACCCCATTAATTTAAACACAGTAATTCGGTGGTGTGCGGCCACACTAACCCTAATTCGAATTAACAAAATCGATTTAGGCGCTACTCCGCTCGTCGAGGTGGAGTACAGAAATCGATTTTAAGTGCCCTTTAATTCGAATTAACTGGCTCTGTAGTGTGGACGGGTGAAGGGTTAATTCGGATTAACGCAGCTAAATCCGAATTAAAGTCGTAGTGTAGACCAGGCCTAAGAACAGCATCTGCAGTGACTCTACCTGAGAAGGTGGTTTGTCAGGTTCCTCCACCCTCAAGCTCCAGGGCAGATTCTGGACCCAGCTGGGTCAGGAAGGAATCTCTGCCCCACTCCATGGGAGAGGGTCACTCGGTGGGGGGCACTGCATGTGTGTGTGGGAGCCCTCCTCTGCTCTGAACTGCTGCTCTAGGGAGGCTAGACGGGCCTGTTGGAAAAGATCAGGGCAACCTCGGCACCTCTTGATACCTCCTGAGATTGCCCCATTCCCAGATGATCGCCAGACTGGGCCGCTCCCTGTGGGGCTGGGAGGCAGCTGCAGGAGGGGATGTGGTTTGCTGGGCGTTGCAGGGATCTGGCTTTGCTCTGACCATGGTAGATTTCGCGCCTGGAGATTGCAGAGAAACCATCTGATGAGGAGAAAGGGGCCGAGTGTATCACGGGCTTCCTGGGGCTTCAGCCCCCAGCGCAGTTCCTCATTCCGCTCGCACTCGGGCCTCAGACTCGGAGGTGCTCAGCACTGAGGCGTTTGTAGCAGCGCTGAGGGGCCCCCCACTGCCTCTTCATGGCATCTGCTCTCACCATCCTCCTCGGTGAGTATCGGAGACAGCCAGGGCGTGTGCCCATGGGAGGGGTGATCTGAGACCAGGGCATGTCCGTGCGGGGGGGTGGGGAGAGAATCTGAGACCAGAGCGTGCACCCATAGGGGGAATTTGAGTCCTGGGCATCTGCCCATGAGGGGGGATCCAAAATCAGGGCATGTGCCCCTAGGGGCGCGGATCTGAGACCTGGGCGTGTGCCCATGGGGGTCAGGGATCTGAGACCAGGGTGTAGGATCCAGGCGCTCTGGGATCTGGTCACTAACGAGCCATCTCCTCTCCAGGCTGCTGGCTGGCCGGGCACAGCGGGGTGTGGGGAGGTGAGTATCCGTCTGTGGGGAGGACGGTAACATCAAGGATGGGGGAGGGGTTGCATGGGGTGGGAAAAGAGGAACTGAGCCCTGAACCCCACAAAACTGAGCCCAAACTCCCCCTGTGACCTCAGACCCAGCCCCGTTCTTCTGTGCCCTCCCCCGCAACCCCATGCAGTAACTAGGAACTGAATCTGGCTCCTGGGATCTGACAAAGCAGATGGGAACCGTCCCCTGGTTCAATGTCCTGCCCCCCACGCTGTGAGGATCGGGGGTGGGGAGTTGGGGCGGCCCGTGGATTTATTTCAGCTCATACAAACGCTAACAGGATCCGTCGGTGGGCTCTAGATCCCCTCGGGGAACCGAAACGTTCACTGTCTGTGCAGCCGTGGGGAGAACCCCCCAGATCTGCCCCCGCCCCCAGATCCACCCCAACAGCTCCCTCCCCTGCTCTCACAGCCCCACCCCCCGATCCCAAGGCCTGGGGAAAGGTGGGTCTTTTGAGATTCCTGCCAGTCACAGACTCTATTTCCAACCCCGAGGCGGGTGGCAGAGCTCCAGGGGGCCCACTGGTCAGCAGGGCCGGCTCCAGGGTTTTTGCTGCCCCAAGCGTCGCAAAAAAAAAGCCGCGATCGCGATCTGCGTCGGCAATTCGGTGGGAGGTCCTTCGCTCCGAGCGGGAGTGAGGGACCATCCGCCGAATTGCCGCCGAACAGCTGGACGTGCCGCCCATCTCCGGAGTGGCTGCCCCAAGCACCTGCTTGGCAAGGTGGTGCCTGGAGCCGGCCCTGCTGGTCAGGCTCCCTGGCTGGCCTCAGGTGGGGGGGGGGGGCAGGTGAGGCCGGGAGGGCTCTGCGCTGCTCCGGTCGGCTGGGAGGGAAGGACGAGGACTGCCCTGCCAGGCTTGCTGCAGGGCGCTCCGGTCCTCCGCGCCGCCACCACCTACAGGGCAGCCGGAGCAGAACACCACCAAAAAAAGAAAAAAAAAAAGCGGCCGTGCCGCCCTAGGATGGGGCAGAATGCCGCCTCGAACAATCTGCCACCCCAAGCACCAGCTTGCTCGGCTGGTGCCTGGAGCCAGCCCTGGACCCACCACTGAGGCCCTGTGGTGAGGACGGGCCCCAGGACTGAGTGACGGGGCCTGCGTCTCATGGCCTGTCTGCTTCCCACTGCAGAACCCAGCTACCCCAAACCCAACATCGCCCTGAGCCCCAGCGGGGGGGTCTCCCTAGGGGGATCCGTGACTGTCTGGTGTCGGGGGCAGCACCGGCGTATGCGGTTCGTGCTGAATAAAGAGCGACGCCATTTCCCACCTGTGGATTCGAACGGGTTTGAGGTTGTGTTTTCCATCAGCAACGTGAGCTGGGAGCACGGCGGGAACTACAGCTGCTCCTATCACAGCAGATCGGAGCCGTTCGCCGTGTCGTACCCCAGCGACCCCGCGGAGCTGGTGCTGAGAGGTGAGGAGCCTGGCTTGGCGTCCCCGTTCCCACCCCCACCCCCAGCCAGACCCTCACGTGCCAATAGGATGCTCAGATCCTGTCTCTGCCCTACCCAGCAGAAGGGACGCCTGGCCGGGGAGCGGGGACGGAGTCACTGGGGGTTCCCCAGCCAGGGGGGAGCAGCAGCCCCTGGAGACTCGGGGCAGGGAGGCGACTTTAACGCTGCCCCTTGTGCGTAGGAACCGTGAGTCGCTATTTAATCCCATGATCCCATCCCCTCTGTTCGCCCGGCCCAGGCAGTGCCGCGGCCCGGGCTGAATGGGGCAGGGGCTGCAGGAGAAGCGGTGGCTTGGTGGACTTGGCGTTAGGCTGGGACCCAGGAGATCTGGCCCAGCTCCTGGTGCGGCCACAGACTCTGTGTGATGGGAACACGTTGCAGTTTTCAAAAGTGTCTTTCCTTGTGGGGGGGCCTCAGTCTTGGCGGATCTCAAGCCGAGCGCCCACAAACCGAGGCAACCACCATTACTGGAGACCTCTGCAAACATTGGCCTCAATAGCACTGGGGGAGCATGGGCCTGTCTGCCATGATCAGAGCCCCATTATGCCAGGCGCTGCATAAACACAGAGTGAAGAGACAGTCGCTGCCCCTGGGAGCTCACTAAGGAAAATGAATCTGTCTGTGCCTCAGTTTCCCCTGTGTAGAATGTTGATAAGGACCCCTCCCGATGAGGGCTGACTCCCTTCCTGTGTGGAGCTTGGGCCCTGTGGTGCTGGGCACCAGAGACCAGCCCGTGAGTCGCTCTGTGCTCGGGGGGCGGACGGAGTGAATGAGGCGGGGGCCACACATGGGCATATGAGGATCCCAAGCACTAGGGAGCTGTGGCTCGGTGTCTGTGGGGCTGGGAGCCCAGCTCACAGGGCCGGTATTCTGGGTGGGGGAAATTCTGGGATCTGGGAGAGAATCTCTGTGCGGGGCCCCAGGATCTGCCGATGGCTGCAGCCGGCCGGGGAGGCTGGGTCTGGGTGGGTGCCCGGGTCTAGCTCTCACAGCCTGTCTCCTGTGCGCAGATCCCAGCTTACCCAGACCCTCCATCTCTCTGAGCCCCACTGGGATCACAGCCCCAGGGGCAGACGTCACCATCCGGTGTCAGGGGCAGCGCCGGAACGTGACGTTCTTCCTCCACAAGGCTGGAGACCTGAACCCACAGCAACACATGGACCCTGCTGGGGACGGGGCCGAGTTCCTCATCCCCACCGTGGGCCGGCAGCACGGAGGGAGCTACAGCTGCAGCTACCGGCCCCGATCAGAGCCCTTCGTCTCCTCACAGCCCAGCGACACCGTGCAGCTGGTGGTAGCAGGTGAGGGGCCCGGCTCGGCGTCTCTGCTCCCAGCCCCACCCCCAGCCGGATCCTCGGGTGGGCTCTCCACGGATGCCATGCTCAGAGCCAGCCTCTGCCCTGAGCTCTGGGCCCGGCAGAGGGGACGCCCAGCCAGGGAGTGGGGACAGAGTCGCTGGGGGGTTCCCGAGCCGGGGGGAGCAGCAGACACAGGAGATTTGGGGCAGAGGGAGGGGGATCCCGGGAGCTGCAGAGCAGGGGGGGCCTTTTCCAGGCAACACATCACTTAGGGGGTGATGGGCGGAGCTGAAGGTTTTAAACCTCAGTGTATATTACAGACTTGCACAGTCCCCTACAAGTCAGTGGTGGTGCTGTGCACAGAACCCAGGAGTCCTGGCCCCCATCCTCCCTGCTCTCCCGACTAGACCCCACTCCCCTCTCAGAGCCAGGGAGAGAACCCAGGAGTCCTGGCTCCCAGCCCTCCCAGCAGAGAAGCCAGGGAGTGAATGGACCCTGGAGACAAGACTGGCCTGTCACCTGCCAGGGAGCAGAGCTCTGGGCCTCCAGGGGCTGAGGTTGCTCCGTGTCTCATGCTGTTAGCCCAGGGCTCAGAGGAAACTCTGGCCCCTGTGGAAAGGCATCGAGGAGCCCGTCCCCAGGGCCGCCGGGCCTGACCCACCACTGAGGCCGCGTGGTGAGGACGGGCCCCAGGACTGAGTGATGGGGTCTGCGTCTCACGGCCTGTCTGCTTCCCACTGCAGAGCCCAGCTACCCCAAACCCAACATCTCCCTGAGCCCCAGGGGGGTCTCCCGGGGGGGAGCCGTGACTGTCCGGTGTTGGGGGCAGCGCCGGGGAATGCGGTTCGTGCTGAATAAAGATGGACGCCATTTCCAAGCTGTGGATTCGGACAGGTTTGAGGCTGTGTTTTCCATCAACATGTCTCGGGAGCACAGCGGGAACTACAGCTGCTCCTATCACAGCAGATCGGAGCCGTTTGCCATGTCGTACCCCAGCGACCCCGTGGAGCTGGTGCTGAGAGGTGAGGGGCCCGGCTCGGCGTCCCCGTTACCAGCCTCACCCCCAGCCAGACCCTCAGAAGGGCTTGGTTCCAATGGGACACTCAGGTCTGGTCTCTGCCCTGATCCCTGACCCAGCAGAGGGGACGCCCGGCCGGGGAGCAGGGATGGAATCACTGGAGGGTCTCCAGCTTGGGGGAGCAGCAGCAGCTGGAGATTCAGGGCTGACGGGGGGGATTTCTGCCCCCTGGTCCGGGCGGGGGTAGGGAGATGGAATCCGCCATTGAACCAGCCATGGAAACAGGTCGTGGTGCCCAGGGGCTGGGGCTGGTTGAGGTTAGGGGGGCAGTAACTCTGGGTGGGTGGGGCCCAGACATGAGTGGGAGGGGCAGCCCCCTGCCCCTCACTCACTACCAGATCCCCAGCCCCCCCAATGCCTCCTGCCCTGCAGGTCGCTGCCTAGAATTTGCTGGGGGATGCCAGGGGAGGGGCAGGATCTGGGGGGCTGGGCTGTGAAATTGGGACCAACTAGGTGCCATAGTCCTGGGGCAATAACCCCCCTTCTTGGGCCACATGACATCCCGCTGGCAATAGGAGTGAGCATTACCCAGAATTCCCTCTGTTCTTGCTTCCCCTCCCCCCAGTGGGGTCCCAGGGGATCCCTGAGCCTTCCCGCAGTAGATGTTCTGTTGCCTCTTGCTGTGCCCTGGTCCCTGGCCACCGCCCGAGTGTGGGGGGCAGCTGTTGAAGAACCAGCTTCTCCCCCCCCCCATGCGCACTGCCTGGCTGTGTTTGGCAGCAGCCGAGATACCCCGGGGACAGGCTCACCTCACAGCAGACAGGCCGGGGCAGAGGCACCTGTGGGGGTGGACAGAGGGGTCCTATGGGGACAGGGAGCTGGGGTGGTTCCCTGTTCTGGGGGGTTAAGAGCCTGAGGCTCTGATTGTCCACATCCCCTGGCCTGGTGCTGGGGTGCCGGGTGTCTTGGGGGCAGTTTGTCCACCTGGGAGCCCCCTTCACCGGGGAAGCTGAGGCTCAGCTCCCCGGGGCAGCAGGACGCAGCCTCCCCTGAGGGGGTCTGGCCCCAGGGAGGCCCTAGAGCCGCAGCGCCTGGGAGACCCCCAGAGGGGGCTGGGCCGGATCTGCCGGATGGGGGGTTGTGGGCTCCGATCCCAGGGCAGCACCAGCTGCTGATTTCCCCGTCTGAGCCGCCAAGTGACTTTACCCTTCCCCCGCAGCAGCCCGCCCGGATTTCACCAACGCCAACATCGCCCGCCTGGCGCTCGGTGCCGTGGTCCTGCTCATCTTGGGGCTGATCCTGGCTGAGGCCTGTTACAGCCGCCCAAGGGTGCGCCCTAGGTGAGGTGACCTCCCCTTTCTGTGCCCCTTGCTCCCCCCAGCGGCTGGGCTGAGGGTGACACGGGCCCCTCTAACGCACCATCTCTCTGCACCCCCAGGAGCCTGAATCCAGCCATGCAGGGAAGAGAATCTCCCCGGGGGACAAGTGGCTTCCCCGTGGGGTGCTGAGACACCGGCACAAACCCCCCTGCCCCCAAACACCCCTGCCTCAGAGAATCTCCCCCACAAACAGCTCTCGACCTGACAGCAGCACCCCAGGATTGAACCCCCGATGCCATGTGTGACGTTGCACTTCATATATTTATGGAAATATGCTTATGAGTGTAAATATAATGTAACTGGAAAATGCTTTATGCAAAAGGTCTCTTGTAAGGTATCATTACAAAGCTTATGATCTACTGAGTGTGTTCATCCTATTTG